>NC_085011.1:14105624-14148124 GCF_963854185.1 Sardina pilchardus
TGGAGGTGGAGCACTGCTGCTGGTAGTGGATGTGGATGTGTGTGTGTGTGTGTGTGTGTGTGTGTGTGTGTGTGTGTGTGTGTGTGTGTGTGTGTGTGTGTGTGTGTGTGCGCTACTGTACCTCCTCATGGAGGTGGAGCACTGCTGCTGGTAGTGGATGGCCGAGTCGCGCTGCTTCATCAGCGTGTCCATCTGCTTCTGCAGCCTCCGCCGCTCCTCCTCGCTCTGCTCCAGCCGGCCGGTGTCCGTGTTGTGGCTGGCCACCAGCTCGCCGTAGCGCTGGCTCAGGCCATCGTACTCCTTCCGCAGCGCCTCCAGCTTGTCCATGGCCGTGTCGTACAGCTTGTTCAGCACCTCCGACGAGCCGTTCTCCCGCATGACCTGCGGGCCAGCAAAACACCGATCCAATGCTTCCATTATTGGACCACAGGAAAAGCCACATCACGACACTCACTGAACGATCCAATCCTTCCATTACAGCCATAGGAAAAGCCACATCACGACACTCACGGAACGATCCAATCCTTCCATTACAGCCATAGGAGAAGGCACACCACTCACTGAACATGCAGCCGTAGCTACGCCATTTTTTTTTAAGATTATTTTTTGGGCTTTTTATGCCTTTAATTGGACAGGACAGTAGAGAGAATGACAGGAAGCGAGTGGGAGAGAGAGCCAGGGTGGGATCCGGAAAGGACCACAGGGCGGGAATCAAACCCAGGTCGCCGGCGTGAGGTGCAGGTGCCCCAGGCCATTCGCGCCACGGCTGGGGCTGTAGCTACGCCATTTGACCCATGCACTGACTGTTCTACCAGGAGCAGTAAACAGTCCTGACTTTTCCTTGTTTTGTTTAATTACACAGAATCGGCAGCAGATGGCAACAACGGGTCAATGTGACAAATAACAAACACAGCCTTGTTGCCTTGTTTTGTGTGTACACGGGGCCTACACACATGCATATCGACGGCTGCAGCACGTCAACAGGAGAGGCTCTAGCCAGCCTATTCATAGAGGGAGCAGGGAATGAATGCCTGCCATGGTCTAAACACAGAGCTAGACTGCTGCGGCACAGCGTCCAGATCTCTGCTTAAGCCATTAGTCTAATTGGCCAATCTCGGGAGAGACACACAGCGCCCGTTTGATCTGGTAAGTCCTGAGGCACCTGACTGACCGCCGACTGATGTATCGGTGATTCCAACATGACGGCTATTGACTGGCAGTGCAGTAAGCATCTTACTGCCCTTCGGATAAGTCAGGGGGTTGTGCCCTTACTGGCTGACCTTCTGTGGGGGGGAGGGGGGGTGGGGGGGGGGGAAGAGTGCTTAGTATGCAGCTCTGGTGCGGGCTGTCGGAGCATGCCGAGGCCCCCTGGGACGAGCGAGGCCGGGCGCGGTGGGGGGGGGGGGGAGTGGGGAGGGGAGGGGAGGGGAGGGGAGGGGGGGGGAGGGTGTCGGTGACAGCATAACCACTGCTGACAGGTCAAGAGCATCAGCCTGCCATCACACTCACTTCACAGCACAAGGCACTCTCTCACTCTCACTCTCCTCAGCACTGATCAAACGCCAGCCAGCCGGCCAGCCAGCCAGCACGGCTCTCCACTGGGCAGGGGGGGGGGGATCTCAGCAGAGAAAGTGAGGGAGTGAATCTATCTACACTAGCTGGGATTAAAAGCACAGAGTGGAGTGGAGGTAAACTACTTAAGCTATCAGACTTTCCTGTTGCTCTTCTGACAACTATGACTTTCAAAGGGGAAGTGAAATGTCAGCTGTTCAAAGCAAAGCGCTACCCATATTCAGACACTGCTGTATGATTGGAGAGCTATATAAATACTTTATCATAATGAGAATACAAGAAGAAGAAACTGCCCAATTACTCTTCTCTACAAGAGACAATTACTCCCCCATTATTCTGCGTACATGCATAGTATTCAATACTGTATTCAGACTGATATGAACGTTCCATATAAAGAGTTGTGGCTGCACTGAAAAATACATGAAGACACGGATTCATGAAGCACATGTCTGTGATCAGACCCCTGGCCATGTAGAGAGGTGGAGAGGTGTGGGCTGGAGTGTGCGGAGCTAAAGATCATTAAGGACAGAGCAAGATACTTCATTAAGAAGCCACTTCCTGGAACCCGAATCGCAAGAGGGGGGGGGGGGGGGGTCAAAATCCCCCTATATGCAGAGCAGAGGCAACAGCAGAGGCAACAACTGTTCCATTGAAGTCTATGGGCATGACACACCCCTTTATGCAGAGGAAGTGATTCCAGTTTTGCGCCCATAGACATGGGGTGCCTCTCAACATGCCTCCTCGATCCTCGATGCTCGATCCTCGAGGGGCGTTCCCACTGATCTATAACTAACACTGAATAGACTATCCCATTGTTCCCCCCCCCCCCCCCCATCATTCTTTATGTAGATCAGTGAGGATCGAGGCCCGAGGAGCGAGGGAGGACGTATAAACGCTGCATGAGAGGCACCTATGAACTAGGACGGAGTATCTTGCTCCGCCCTTACTGATGTTTGGCGGAGCTGATCTGGGGTCTGTGTGTGTGTGTGTGTGTGTGTGTTCACACCTGTTGCTGCTGCAGCCTCATGTCGGCCACCTCCTTCTGGTCCTCGCCGTGGAGGCGCTTGAGCTCCTCGCAGCTCTGCTTCAGGTGGTTGTGCTCGCGCACCAGCTGCGTGCTGTCCCTCTTCATCAGCTCCAGCTCCTCCTTCATCTGGGCCTGCTCGCTCAGCACACGACTGTGCAGCATGCTGGGGACCGACACACACATGGACACACACACACACACACGTACACACACACACACGTATGGACACACACACACACACACGTACACACACAAACGTACACACACACAAACATACACACACGCACGCACGGACACGTACACACACACAAACATACACAGACGCGCACGGACACACACACACACATACACGGACACACACACACACACACACACACACACACACACACACATACACACACAGACACACACACGAAAACAGACAATCTGCAGTGAAAAATAAAGTACTGACAAGAAACATTACATGTTTATGTGGAACTGCTTCACATGAATAGATGGAAACACTTGTTTTGCAGCTATGGATTTGTTATACAGTTATGGATGAACATGTTTATGTAGATTTGTTTTACAGTTATGGACAAAGTTGTTTATGTCGATTTGTTTTACGCCAACAATGCATTCTAAAAAAAGCACTAGACTTAACCTGAAATAACCTGCTTGCGCTCATAACCTGATGATTTGGGGGCAGCAGTTGTGGTTGTAGTAATCACCGTCTCAGTGTTGAGGTAATCCTCTCATCTGGCCCGCAGGGTGTGTGTGTGTGTGTGTGTGTGTGTGTGTGTGTGTGTGTGTGTGTGTGTGAGTGTGAGTGTGAGTGTGTGTGCGTGCGTGCGTGCCCTGCTGTTCACTGACCTTCCGTGACTATATAATGTCTTGTGAGAGGGAAGAAAAACACCATCTACTTTGCCAACATGACAATAAACAAAGTACAAATAAACTGATGCAATCATTTTCAGTTCCTAAGGTTACAAATAGAGCAGACCAGGAGTTTGTCCCTGCTGACACCATGCACTGAAACACATGGTATTGGGTTTGCAGGATTAAACATGTTTACAGCTGATGGAGCACATATAAAATTCAATCAGAGAAACAATTTTTTGCTTTTTGTTTTTTAACAGAGACAGCAGATAGATCCAGTACATTAAGCATATAGATAATCCTCCAATTGATTTAATTGCAGAATTGAGCACTTATCCTGCCCTCCTCCGAATTGTGCAATGCCATAAAACTAATGATTTCTTAACTAATGAAAAATGACACACAAGTATACATACAGGTGTCGCTGTCTGTGTGTGTATCTCTTATGAGCCTTCTGAGTGTCTGTGTGTGACTAACTCTCTGGCTTCCCATGTGCTTGCAAAGAGCAGAGCAAGGCAAAGCAGATGTGCCCGTGCAAAAACCTTTTTCCCAGAATATTTGGGTCTTTCCTGATTGCCCTACTTCTAGATCCAAGAGTGGTGCCCTGGATGAGCGAGCATGTGTGTGTGTGTGTGTGTGTGTGTGTGTGTGTGTGTGTGTGGTGGCGTATGTGGTGGCGTGTGTGTGTGTGTGTGTGGTGGCGTGTGTGTGTGTGTCTGTATGTGTGTGTGTGGTGGCGTGCCGCAGCTGGAGAGGAGAGCGCGTGCGGTGCGGTGCGGGTGCGGCGCGGGTGCGGGCCACTCACTGGTAGAAGTCGGCCTCCTTGGCGGCCTCCTCGCAGCGCTTGAGGGTCTTGGTGTGCTGGTTCTGCAGCGCCTGCAGGTCGGCCATGGCCTTCATGCACTGCGACTTCAGACGCTCGTAGTCGTGGCTCGCTTTGGAGTTGGGCCTGTGGTCAGGGAGAGATGTGTGAGTCCGTGACACACCGCAGCGTCCACCCCCCCCGCCCCCTGCCCCCCCGTGGGCCTCAAGGGCAGCCCAATGTTAGCCCACATGAAACGGGGGCAAAGAGAGGCACCACCATCACACGCTGGAACTAACGAGTCGACAGCGGAGCCGAGGATCCATCTCTGTCTAAAACAATGGGCTTCCCTGAGTCACAGCGCCACGTGTGTGTGGAGAGCAAGCACCCACCTCCAGAAGGGCACTGCACACACATTAATCATTACATGAACAGACAATGCAGCAGGGACACACAGGGGACAGCCGATAGGGTTCGGTCCACCTTTGTCACCGTTTCAATGAATGAAGGTCATTTAATGGGGCAGTGGACGTGGGCGTCGGAACTTTGAAGAGGGTCTCGTCTATCTTGTGAAAGCCATTGTCATTGTTGTGTCTGTATTGTCATGTCTAAATGTACACTGTAGGCCTGGGGAGCATTGCAATTTTCAAATCCTGTGTATAACCTGTACATATGGTTTTGACAATAAAGCTAACTTGAACTTGACTGTGTATTGATTTCAAGGTGACGCGCCGGAGGAGGCATGAGTGAGATTTTACATAAGGCTCTCCTGCGCTCGCGTGGCGTGTGTTTTGGGCGACTTTACCTGCAGTCGTCGAAGGTGGTGCCAGGCGAGGCGAGTGCCAGACGCTTGCGCAGCTCGTCGCGCTCACGGGTCACCTGCCTCAGCTGGAACAGGACGGTGTCCAGGCTCTCGCTCGTCTGCCGGTTGTCGTTGAGGGCGGGCGGCGGTGACGAGGCTTTACCCGTGGTATCTGCAACAATGAGCACGTCACCGATGGCAATGCCCGGGAATCCGACCCCACCCCCCCACGCCAACACACACGCACACCAACAGTTGGCTCAGGGCTTCTGTTCTTCCCTGAATTCGTTAAACTGTGACTTTCCATTAGCAAAAAAATGAGCATATGCACACAAGCAACTGAAATTTACAAGAGGAAAAGGTCAAACTACATATTTACAACACATTATGTAAAACACAACCTTAAGTCAACTAACAGAGCAAGAAAATTCATTTTTAATCTCAGCCTCCGCCATGACAAATATTTAGGGAATTACTGATTTTGTGCAGCCAAAATGATAATAATCTTTTCCTGTCCAAAAAAAGATGAACTACATATTGAATGCTGGATTAGTTCCCTTGTATCTCTGTTTTCAGTCATATAATCTATTCTTGACTGTCTAAGCCCTAATTCAAGCTTTCATCACTCTTATGTCTTGCATCAAAGAGCATATCCAATTCTGTTGTGGCTGGGTCTTTTTCTGACTGTTGGACAGATCCGAGCATCTGCCTCCTATTCTCTCTGCACTGATGAAGTTCGATGTTTTTCAGTCGTCCTTGAGCTAGTCAGTATGCTGGACTGCACTCAGCCTTTCCAACGTTTGGCCAGAAAGGAGGGAAAGGAGGAGAAGATGGGACAGGGAGTCTGGAGGGGGGGGGGGGGTTGAGCGGCTGTCCTTAAAAGCACAAGTGACAAGTGAGGATGTTTTCCCCCCCACCGTCCCCCTGCTTTCAGTCTGGAGCCGTCAGGGCTGCCCGAGAGCCCAGTGGGGCCCACAGAGGCCTTGTTTGTTTCCCTGACGCCAGGCTTTCTCCCGGCCCCGCAGTGCCCCAACACAAGACTGCTGAGTCACTAGGAGAGAGAGGAGTAGGGAAGAGAGCAAGAGAGGGAGGGAGAGAGAGAGAGAGAGAGAGGGGGGGGAGAGAGGGAGAGAGGGAGAGGGAGAAAGAGAGAGAGAGAGAGAGAGAGGGGGAGAGAGAGGGAGAGAGGGAGAAAGGGTGGGGGAGAGGAGTAGGACAGGGAGAGAGGGAACGTGAAAGAGAGAGAGAGGAGTAGGACAGGGAGAGAAGGAGAAAGAGAGAGAGGGAGAGAGCAAGAGAGAGACTTGTGTCCCACTGTCAACACCCCCTTCCTAACACACACACACACACACACACATCGCACAAGCGTGACTCACACCTCCACTTCCTGCGTGCGGTGGTGATGGATGCGGAGCGGAGCGTGGAGGTAGAGCACCAGAGTGCCACGTGGAGTGTCACGGCTGACGCTGATGTGCACAGCTTGCTGCAGCAGCACATGAGCTGATTAACTGAGCGCCGACGTGCGAAACACACACAGCGCTCGGCGGTCAGACCGGGGCGGACACCGAAGGACGGCCTCCGCCAGCCCGACCGGGGCGATGCTCTCGTTATGAGCTTAGACGAAGCCTCGCAATCAATTATTTACAGAAATTAACCAGTCGTCTGATTAAGGCTGTGAAGCCGCGGCTGCATTTAAACCTCCCTTGGGTTGGTGGGGGAAGTAATGGGCTGCGAGGCTTGTGTGCAGTGTGTGTGTGTGTGTGTGTGTGTGTGTGTGTCTGTGGCTGTGCTGGCGGGGCAGAGCAGAGCGGCGACAAGGTCAAGAGTTCGCCTCACTGGGAGCACCGGCGCTGAGGACGTAGGCCTCCGTAGGCAGTGGGAGTCGGCCTGGATATACCGACGCTCCACGACTCAATGGGAAATCATGTTGGCATGGCCAGCTCTGATGGACCTCACACACACACATACAGGTACTCACCCACGCTGCTGAGGGAACTGCTGCTCTCCGAGTCCGATGGCATGGTGGACAGCACACTGTTGGTGGACCCTGTGGGGGGGACAAAAAAATAAAATGGAACTTGAGAAAAAGACTGCACGAAGATCAAAGTTTTCCTCATTCCGTAAGATCTGTTTTTGTGGAGCCAACTTTTGTCCTGGATGCACTTTTACTTTTAGATGTAGTCCGCGGCACCCTCCGCACAAATGTGAGCGGATTTACCCAAGCTTCTCCTAAAAAATAATGAGAGGAGAAAAATGTCCATTTCCCTGAAGCTGGCTGTGCCCATTCTGTGCCCATTTCTTTTTAATGTCATTAATCAGGTGGGCAGCGGGGGGCATTAAAACGTCCTCAAACTGCGCCCGGGCCCTTCACAGCCGAGAGCCGAGAGCAGCGCTGATGACGGGCCTGCAGTCGTGACAAGGACAGAGCTAATTATCAGCGCTGGGCCGCGCTGGGCCGCGCCGGCGCTGGACCGGAGCTGGGCCGGGCCTGGGCCAGTCTGTGGCAGCGCCCGCAGCACTGACGCGGAGCCGCGGCCGTTTCATCTGAAAAATCTCCATTTCCCTGAAGCTGGCTGTGCCCACTTCCCTGAAGCTGGCTGTGCCCATTCTGTGCCCATTTCTTTTTAATGGCATTAATCAGGTGGGCAGCGGGGGCATTAAAACGTCCTCAATGGGCATTAAAGCGGGGGCATTAAAACGTCCTCAAACTGTGCCCGGGCCCTTCACAGCCGAGAGCCGAGAGCAGCGCTGATGACGGGCCTGCAGTCGTGACAAGGACAGAGCTAATTATCAGCGCTGGGCTGCGCGGCGCTGGGCTGGGTCTGCGCCGGGGCTGGGACGGTCTGTGGTGGCGCCCGCAGCACTGACGCGGAGCCGCGGTCGTTTCATCTGGCTCTGGCTCTTTTTCGGAGGAGTCGGGGGCTTCGCTTTGATTCGGCGTCGTTATCAGATACCGAGGAGGAAAATCAATCAGCGGGGGGAAGGAAACACTCTGGATGGAAGCTGGAGGAGAGAGAGCTATCGCCGCTGGATCTTCACTCGCCGTGGCTGGAGACGACGGGATAGGGCCTCGAATATGAGAGCCAGGCTATTTTTACGCGCACGTGCGACGCATGCGACTTTGGAAAGAGGCGGCACAAAAAAAAGAAATTGTGCATTCTGCGCAGCAGCCTAATCCACAGAATGTCTGGAACATATCAGGAGAGTACGCGGAACAGAATTATCAGCTCAGACTCAAACTTAAAGATAGCATCTTCAAAGATTACAAAAGGCCGAGAGTAGAAACATCTGATCTCTGATAACCTTGCAAATAAATTGCCTTTAAACTGCTTTGCATGTCTGCTGAAGCAGTAAACGAAATACATTCTCATTCCTTGATCAGGGTCAGAGGCATTATCCTCTTTCCCACTGTCCATTCATTATCAATAGCAATTAGCATTAGCCTCATTCCCAGCAAGGCGATCATTTGCAAACATGCTGACCACATCGATAAAGCCAGCGTCCACCGTCCACTGCCAGAGCTATGTCACCATCTGCAGGATTCACATCCTGCCTTCCGTGCCCACATGCCTGACCGTGACGTTAGTGGCTCAGACACCAGCTTTCACTTTCCTCTACACGTGGTGACAGGCTGGACATAAGGGAGGCAAGTCAAAATGTACTGCTACGAGAGCAACCAAATCTGAACAGGATCTGATGGTTAAATAAGATTTCATTAGACCTCTACAATTGTGGGGCTTTTTTTTATTATTTTTTTTATCACATGGAGATGCCTCGTGTGAAACACAGGGCAATATTCTGTTTGCAGATCAAGATGCCACAGAGATAACAAAGGCCTAGCTTAAGTAGGTCAGGAAAGTCAGGCTTTGCCTCAGGGTTGCTGTTCGTGCAATGCCTCGGTTGTGTTGCCTGCATTGTATTGCCTCCTAGTCCAACAGTTGTTTCAGGCAACGAGACTATATCCCCCCCCCCCACCCCATCAACACAGATAGGGTATGACATGCGTTGCCATGGCAAATCATACGGAACATTAAAGTCGACTGTATGGCTCGACAAAATAAATAAATAAAAGACAGAACAAAGGCAGACTGGCAGCGAAGACGAGCAAGGCTTTCTCAAAAAGGGCAACTCTGGGTTGAGAGGGGTGCTGATGGAAGAAGTTAAATAATGGATGAGTTCGAGTCTTGCTTTTAAAGCTTTTTCGGGAGCACTAATCCAAAAATATATATCTATCCTCCTGGCTTGATAAGCTGCAAGAATCTGATTTTTTAGCATGACTGACTTACTGTGCTATCCCAAAATCTTATCAAATCTAAATAATCTGATTCAAGCCCCGCGTCCCTAAGAAGCAAAAAGCGCACATCTCTAAGATCGTTTGCTACCCAAAAATAACACCACATTTCTGCTTACTTCTTTTTTCCCCCCACTGAAGCTCAGCTGCTAGTCTGCATTAACTAACTGTCAGATTTGCTCATTGTCAGCGAGCTGCCTTACTCCTGATGCCGGGGCTAGCGAATGTGGCTGCGAGGGTGGGGGTTGGGGGGTGGGGGGGTGTTGCTGAGCTGACAAACGATTCCATTTACCCACGTCTCCATGCCACTAAATCGAAGTGACTTTGGCCGAGATCCTGCTCTGCTGTAGGAGCCTCTGCTTTTTGATTAAATCTGGACAGAGGCCAGCTCCCCTGCCCCGGTGCTGCTCTGAGAGAGACCGACCGACCGCAGTCTGCCACGGGAGGGCCCCGGCCAAGCCGGACCGAGGTGGCCGTATATCACGCCTGCGAAATCAGCCGGTCTTTGTTCCACCACGCAGTGGGACACGCAACACACTCTTCCCCATGAGGCCGGCATGGCAAGTCTGTGGCACCCACCCGCGGGGGCAAAGGTTCACAGGCGTTGGCCAATGGAGGATGGGTGGAGAGCATGTGACGGCAGTGTTTACAGTGGTTCAGATGAGGATCAGGAAGAGCGGACGGCACACAGAGATAGTGAGCTAAGCTCAAATGCCGTCTTAAGCAGAGAGCTGCCAGACATTAGCCTACTAGTACCTCAGACTGCAAGCCTTTAAAGCAGTCAACTCTGAAGGTGGTGGGTGACTGCTTTCATAAGTCAGCTAGTCTAGTCTGGAACGCGTTTAGTTTCAAAACAGAAGTCTTCAAGACAGTTTCAGAGGGAAACATGCTTGACTCAAAATGAAATTATTGCCAAATTGAAAAATGGGCTCTGCGGAGTTCAACAGCACTTGACCCGTGACCACAACAGCCTCGTCTGTGGGCATATGGTGCTGCTGAGCAGCTGACCACATCCTGCACTGGAGGCACTTCAAGCGAGTACCACATCAAACCACATCAAACCACAAAGCCACTTGAAAGGGAAAGCGCCATCTCATAGTCATACCCAATGCATCACCGTCTCCGACTCAATGAATCACTCTGACACAATCACTGCCTGCCGGGACAGAGAATCTATAGACCCAACCTAAAAAGCCTACAAAAATAGCAATGAAAGGATATACAAAAATACAGTTCTGACATAACAAAAAAAAATGGATCTTTTACATTAATCAAGTATATGTAAATTGACACATAAAAGAGCTCAGAATTATAGTTTCAAGGTTAGACCAGTTCCTGCTCTTTAGAGCTCTGCTACTGAACAACTCACCCACTGACACACCCTGAATGAACTCTGCTGCATGGTACATCTGTAGGGCTAAAGCTCATGCTTAGCAAATGGTGTTTGATGTCAGCTAAGCCACACAACACAACAAGACAAGTCTTCCCCAGCACTGTGAATTAGCTACGTATTCAGCCTGCTTCACCATGTAGACCACTGTCAGACAGGATCAATCTCTCGCTGTCCCCCAGGGCCATGGCAACCCAGTCATCAGCACTAGAACCCAACTGGTTATTTCCATTAGCCTACTTCCTGGTCCCCGCTTACACAGTGGCACTTCCTGAGTCTTCCACAGCAATTAAGAGGCCTGAGAACACTGCAAATGAGGACTGTTTCGAAGGCACCACTTCCTGGACACAGTGACACTAAATGCTGGTTGCCAGGCTAACCCATCCCAGTTGACAAGCATAATGGGCTAGTGAGCCCTGCTACATATTGCCTATGAAAAAACTGTGGTTTCCCAGGCATCTCGACTCGCTTTTATTTGTTCACCTGCAAAACCTCCTGCAAAAATGTGGCCACCATGCACACACAGGTTGAATTGGTGAGGCTCTTTTGCATGAGGAGACTGAAATAATGATGTGTTGCGTTCACACCTTCCAACGGCTGAGAAATCAATATAGCTTGATCCAGCCTGAACATGCTTGCACCATTAGTGCCACATGGGTTTCCATCCAACTCGTTTATTGAATCCCATTAGTGACAACACCTCCAGCTCTGGGAAAACAACCATTTCTCAAGACCAATGGGACCTGGGGACACGCATTCATCTCCTGGTCAGCTCCAAGACAATATTTACTTCCTGACCATTAGATGGCACCCCAAAACAGAGAAATCAAGTCTCTGCATTGCTCTCGTTAACTTTAATACCCACATTTCTATTAGGCCTCATGTGTCTTATTTGAAGTCACTCACTGTGCCAAAACATCATTGCAATCACTGTTGTGTTGTTTTATTGTTGTTTTTTTTCTAACATCCACAAGGCATACGAGCCGACCAGAGAGCCCTGCAAAATGAAACCTCTCTGGCGATGCGAATGAAATGATGTCCCGCGGGGCTTTTGGCAGGGGAGGACGGGGCACGGCTGAGGAGAGACACTTGAATATTTAAGACGAAGAGTGCCTTCGTGTGACAGACTATAGCTCACTCACGTCTACTGGGGCTAATGCACTGGGATGCAACTTGACAGTCCCTCTTGGTTGGTAAACAGGGCGAGCTGCTGAATGAGCACTTTGGGGGCAGCTAAAACTTAAAACAAAAGGCCTGTTGTCTCTGGCCCGGGCTCTCCATTTGACTGCGAGGAGGAGTAACCAGTTGGCCCGGTGTCCAAAAAGGCCTCATGTGGAACAACTGCTTGAGTCATTGAAATGGAAATGAATAGCGCCGGGAGACAGTCATATTTCATAGGGCCTGCTCCCGGGCCGGGGGACAGAGCAATAACAGACTATAGGTCAGTGCAGTGCAGTGTGCTCGGGGCTGATGGCATGCACGGAGCACATGGGGTGCACAGCATAATCAACTATCTGCTCAAATGCGAGCAGCAATCCATTACATATTGCAGATTAGTCTTTAAAACTCTTACAACCAGATTGTCTGTACACGTGCATGCATACAGTACGTGCGCACATGCACCGACAATTACTCAACCAAGAATTCAAATTACGCTCTGAAAACTGTCAGCACGGCTTACTTAGCCAGAGATTCATTTGCGAAATTGATTTTTGTGTCTCCGTTAAATGCAACTGATGTCTGACCCGTGGGGAAAATATACGGGTTTGGGACGTTAGCAATGTGAGCATCCCTCAGCACTCTATTAACACGCCGCTCGCTCGGCCCAGTTCCTGGAGGTGCCATACTGCGAGGTGAAGAGGAGCCGTGAACCAGCCAACAGTGCCCCTCCTCCACTGCTGCGGGAGGGAGGCAGAGAGGGAGGGAGGCAGGGAGGGAGGCAGGGAGGCGTTTGCACTGGGGCTTCAGCACTAGCGTCAGTGGTCTGCTCCATGAGGGCAGGCCCTGGCAGTGAAACGAAACAGAGCCTGCTGAAAACGCAGCACGAGAAAATAACTTCAGAGAGAGGAGGCTGCTATCAGAGTACCTCATCACCAACACACACACACATGCGCGCACACACACACACACACACAAAGCCCTTTCATCCAACTGCTCTGTGAGGAGGGAGCTAAGGCTCATCTTAAGTTTCGCACCAGCATGCTAAGGCGCAGTAAACACACCACCCGAAAAGATAATGAAAAGGGGGAAAAAAAAAAAAAAAGTGTGAGAGAAAAAGAAAATACCTTTCAGCCAAAATCAGAGTAAGCCTGGGTGCAGGAGCACTGATAGAGATGGCTGCTGAGGCATGATAATACACATCTGACTGAAAGAGCTTAGAACACGAACGGACGTAATCCTCCCGAGATGAATAAGCAAGGACTGTCTGACGGAAATGTACTACCACTCAGGGGAACACTTAAAAAGAATAGCATTTCACTGTACTGCATATGTGATCAGAGCAGCCAGTTAAACATCCAAGGGGGGAAAAGACTGCAGCCCAAGCTGTGCAGAAGCATCTCTCTAACATGCTTGTCTGAAGGCACTTGCGCTCGGAGGTTGTGACTCAAGCAGAAGCATGCTGTGAAATGGAGAGAGACTAAGAGCCGTGATCAGAGATGACAAGCATGGTGCTGCAGGAAGCTCTAATCCACGGTCACGGGCACAGGCACAGGCAGAGGCAGGACTATGAGCAGTCAGCAGTGGCTCATTCTACTCCTCCTGCCTGCACAGAAAAGGCACACAAGGGCTGTGCTATTGATCAGAGAAGAGGGAAGCTACACCCGTTCTCCCTCAGTGCCACCTCGTCACATCTTTCCACCGTGTGTGTCTGAGTCGGTGTCAGGTGACTGACAATGCAGGATCAGCACGAGGGGGCGTCTTTAAATTTTGGTCATAAAAGGGAATTAATTATTAACACAGTATCCGCCTCATGATCAAACCGCAGACACGCTAGTGCAAGTTGGCAGGCGGATGGCTGTCAAAACAGCTACTGTTGACAGCTCACCAGTAGCAAGGCCATTTTAGAGGACTGTGAAGGTCTGTAGGAATGCACTGTATGGAATTATCAGCATGGCATATGCAAGCCTGCTCAGATCAATATGCTATGGCATGGCGAGCACAGGTTTCCATGGAAACAAGTCAGGCAATCTCATGTGAGGACATGTATGGGAAGCTGGTGGATTGAACATGTGTGAGCCAGCGTAGTGGGCTCGGTTTCCTAGCGGTGTTCTTGCAATAGTGGATCTATTTTCCAGTGAATAAATCACATTGCACAAGCAATGTTTTTATTTATATTTTTGCTCTATATGTATGCACAAAGATAAGGACACACACTAAAGGAACAGTTAGTTCTATTTGTGCCCCCTGGATTAGAATTCCAGCAGGGAGCAGCAGCATTATGAGAGTGGAGGGGCTTTATAGGAACACCCCTGATAGAGGGGGGGTTGTACAATTTAAGGATTCCACTTGCAAAGTGATATAAGCTGCGAAGATAAATACTCTTTGGAAATGGATAAAAGACTGTAAGCTGCAAGCTCAGGCACTTAATATAATTGGATAGCATTAATTGCAGAGCAGTTAATATCAGAGCAGGCTACTTTTCAGAATGTCACACAAAGCTTGGTTAGCATGCTGCCATCAGTCCCGAGACTTGTGTACAGCGTGACAGGGGAAGACCAGAAGAAAAACACATGGCAATTGTGTATGCACACTGTGCGCACATTCATATGCTAGAAGGTCGAGGGTTCATTGCTTATTTATGCCATAGAGAGGGTTTATAAGGGGCATAAGACCCTACATGCACAGTATGTTTATATCATATCAAACAAACTCATGTATTGATTATTAGGATGTGGTTGTACATGCACATGTTCATGTCCAGTAAACACGCGTGCGGATGAGAAGCCTCTGCAGCTCTCACATCATGGTCTTAGTTGGGATGCTGCTTGTTGGCGACTTACCAGAATGGTCCACAGGTCCACCCCCGTTGGTGAAGAGGGCAGAGTACAGGTGAGGGTACGTCTTCTCCAGTGCCACACACAGGTCCAGGAAATGGTCGCTCTCCTTGTTCATCAGCATCTTCAAAAGCTGCTCCACTTTCTCGGTGCTGGATGAACAGTTCTGATCCAACTCGTACCTCTCCCGTTGACTGAGAGTACCGGATTTGGTCAGTAACTCTATCAACCGGTCTGCGTCGGTGATGGACTTTAGCAAGTTCTGGTGGCATTGGTCTAACAACTCTTTGTGCTTTGGCTCCATTGCAGTTCGTGTAGTTCCTTAGCTAACCAGCTAGCTTGCTATCGGTAGCTACCCTAGCCTCGCCTCTAATTCTAAAACGAACCCGATAACAAAGCAAGAACTTTCTTCTTTCCGGTCACTTGTGGATTTTCGACACCTCAGCCATGTTATTGGATGACACAGTACGCCAGATTTTTATTATACATACAAAAAGGCACAAGAAGCCATATTTGTTGCCCAAGGCTGTTGACTGCACTAAACAGCGATACATTTTCTCAGCTTACTTACGTCTCGCAACTTCGTCCATTTTGTCTTGCAATTTAACTGAGAGCGCAACCACCCTTCTTCATATTTTCTTCTTGGCCATTTATAACACACTATGCCACCTCAACTGATACAAAAACTACCGCAACTCTCCTAGCGTTCCCCACTCAAACTGTATGCTCCGCCATGTCTCGGCAGCTGAGCAGCTGCTACACGCTGTCAATCAAGTCACCCTACAATATCCATGTAAGGTAAAAGGGGCGGGGTTTTACACAGACACACCTGGTTTTCTAGTGGGCGTACACCACGTTCTGCTAATATTTTTTGTTTTAGGAGCAGCATGGACATCACGACTTTTAACTACCCAGTTCAGGCGAACTCTGTGTAGGATAAAAACTAGTAGGCATGCAGAGCTTTTTCAGTAAAGGCTGTCTGCATGCCTGACAGTATTGTTCTTTGCTGTTACAGTTGGCTAGTAAGACAAGGAGGCCTAACACAAATGAATGAATGAATTGATGAAAAACAGTATCATCCCCTGTGACTTTTGAAACTAGGAACAATGAAGATGTTTTATATGTTGCATGTTGCATTTGTTGTTACATGTTGCGTATTTATGTGTCATTGTTATTAGGCTGTCCATGAAGCACAGACAATAAGAAGAAATCACAATCATACAAGGCCATTAGAAGGGCAATATGGAAAGAGTTCTTAGCATATTGTTACACTCTGCCAATGTCAATTCGGCTACTCTGAGAAGATCCCTTGGTAGAATCTGTTTTCGATGCAGCAGCTGCTATCATATGTTTTTAAACAAGGCTGCATTAGCTGTAAATCACTGATAGGCCTACTCTTAACTCCTTACCTGCAAATATAAACCAGCTTATATCAGACAAATGTCTGCCTTAAGATGATGTGAATCTGTAAGGAGTTGATAGCCACCAGACAGAGCATGTCATTCCCAAAGAAGATGGTTGGCCTGCAGCTAATTAAATAATTAATCATTGCATAATTAATCATAGTCATTTAGTTTATTTCTTGTGTTTTGCTTTTATGAAGTCATGCAGTCGGTATTGCAGTCACTCTGTTCATCTGTCTGCGCCACACAGTTCACAGCACTTCAATTCACTATATCCAATCACCAGCTAAAGTCCCCATACCAGGACCAGCATTGGTTCAATCCATGTCATTACACAAGACAAATTAAACACAAGCTGATTCAACATGATTTTTTTATCAAGCAGAAATGTGGGGGTTCATGCCCATGGATGCCAAGGTACAGATGTGGTTTTAAATTTTATGTGGATGAGAATGGATTAGAAAGACTTCAAAAGAGCTATTGTGAGGTACCCAACAGATGCTGCAAAGAGCCAGCAAGAGAACAGTCAGTTTAGAGGTCTAAAAATAACCCTAAAGCTGCATCATTATTCATGCAGAAATGATTGCTAGAAGAGCATCTCATTCTGATTGCCATGTTGGTATTTGACAAAACGAAGCCTTGAATGGTTCAAAGATGTTAAGTGATTCACCAGTATGTTTGCCACCATGAGGTGATCAGAACAGCTAAGTCCACCAGGCAGATATATTAATACACCTTTGGGATCGTCAAGGGCTCACAAATCGCAGTGGTATGTGCATCTCAAAGGTTACTTATCACTACAGGCAAGATGTACACATACCAACCATGCAGTGACTGATTTGTGCATTGCAGGACCCCAGTGGGCTTTAAGGGATTCTAAAACTACAAATACAATTGATCTAGTGTATTAAACATTATGTCCTGAAATTCAATTGCAGAACTAATCAACAAAAACAACCACACATTCGTTTCAGTTTTCTGCATGGGGACTGACTATTGAGGACCGTTATTTTTATAGACTACCTTTTTTTAAAAGACAATCTGCAGGTTAAATCAAATCCCAACAAGATGGGAACTCTCACGAGCCATCCATTGGACAGACAAATCCTGATCAGTATATAAGATCAAGCTGTGAAAAAAGGAGGATTATTGCTGACGAACAGATGTTTAATATTTCACTAGCTGCATGGATTCAAGATTATTGTTCCAGGAATACAGCTTTTGTTCTGATTTTTTTTTAATCTGGATGCAACACACAGAGGCTTATGTTAAACTCTGATGTGAGACAGGAAAACTGTCAATTTACTATTTGTTTTTGGAGGCAAAATGTGTGAAAATGTGGCCATATTACAGAATATAATTGACTGTTTTGATTGCACATGCTGTGGAATTACTATTTCAAGACATCTGACCATACAGGGAACAAATGATGATTAAGTTCAAGAATTCATATATGGACTCATTAACCATACCAAATATCTTTGTTTTGGGTTCAAAAATCACAATAAATACCTTTGGGATTAATTTTTTTTTTTATTATTGTAACTTCATCCACTTCTTTCTCTTGCATTTTGCATACAGCTTGAACATCACTAAAGTTATGCCATCGCTGCCCTCTACTGGCAATTATACAAAACATGCTACACACAAATAAGAATGCATTCAAAGCAAAAAAAAGAGATATGGCAAAATAAAAACGGTGAAACGTAGATATAGATGGCTTGGGCTCGTAGCCCGCAGTGTCAACCTGATGCATTCTCTGTCACACAGAGCATCCCCTCTAATTAATGTGTGTAATACAGCAGTTCCAGCAACAAGAGCGGGCGAGAGGATGTGGGGGTGACGGGGGGGTGACGGCGGGATGAAAGGGGCCAGGTGACTCATCCTCAGCTCAGTGGGGAGTCCTCACTGGAGCCATGCTTTGGGGTCACCATTAAGGCAACACCTCAAAAGGTGAGCGTCTCGTTTACTGTGGAGACGAGAATGTTCCTTAAGAGCTTCCCAACAGCCTGCTGCTTGGAGTAACCAAAGCTGTTTGAGAGGCTTTCTTTCTTCTGGTTCTACCGACATTCTCCTCTCATTAACTGAGGTTTACACATTGATTTTGCTATATTTCTTCAGCTATGAGATGGATACATGGGGACGGGCTAAACATGGGAGCACATTCCTTTTCTTCATTTTTCTTTTAGATTTAAGTATCTGACTATGATTCACTGGGCATTCAACTCACAACTGAGTGGTGTCATACATGCCATGGATTGCTTGACGCTGGTAACTACATGAAATGTAGGTTTTTTTTCTGACACAATAAAGTAATGTTTAATAAACGGAGGTGCAGTTGTTAGATGGGTGTGGTCAATACCATTTTTTTTTATCATTTATTTGCATAAAACAGTCATGCTGTTGTGATGTGCTTTGGAGAACAAATTTCGACTGTCCACAGCCACCCAACAAAATCATCTGCCCATTTTTAAAGATGTGTTTTTTCATGATATGTAATGTTCGAAATACATGTTCAAAACATTGGCTGATAGTGTGAACTATAAACACAGGTAAATATGATAAATGGTTAAAACTATATCACATAATCAGATAAACATAAAGCAAATGAAATAGATTGGCACTTAAATTGGCACAAAAAGAACATTTTTATAATCAGTAGCACTATACACCTTTAAAAGGATTGTACACCAGTGCAGTGCTTGATTGTTGTATAGCACGTGGTAAGGCTCTAGTAACCATATATAAAAATAAATATATACGTGTATGTGTACTGTAAACGGAAAGGCTCAAACATTGAGTCTGAACACCTCAAAACAAATTTGCATTGATGGCAAATCAAAACGATATGAAAAAATATTTTGAAAATAAAAAAAGTTTATAAAAATAGTAAAAGAGATGTGTAAATATTTTGCGCTGAAAGGTGCTTGTATGCAGCAGAATGCAACATGCAATAAAATGGTACAAATATATGTTTTAAGCAAATAAAATGCAGTCATATCATCCTCCGTCATGTATCAAAGCCTGCTGCCCATTCACCTAGTCACTCCCTCCACACAGCTTCATCAAAAGTTTCTTGTAGTCTCCTGAAGTGTCACCCTGTCATGGAAAACATCAAAGACAACATGTCAAACAGTTTTAAATGTTTAGTTCCTCCAGCTACACAATTAACGACTCCACTCCAGAAAGTCTGCAAGGATTCTGCTAAAATGCTGGCCTTTTTATGTGGTATATGATGTCTTAACACATACTGTGGTGTTGGTACAACAGTATGCACAAGATGCCAAACATTAACGCTTCGATATAGCCGGCTGGGTCCATAGTTTGAATGTAATTAAAGTTTTATGTGATAGTCTATGCCAGATTTTGTAATTATACTTTAATTGAAACAAATAGCACTCACAGAGAATGTGTTTATTCAGCTAGTATAGAGTGCTGACCAACTGCAAAATGTTCCAACATTAACACTGACTTTTATTAAAAGCAGTACTCGCTCACAATGTCCCTCATGCACAGTTTAAGAAATGTTCTTGACCACTTGGGGGTGCCAAACTACAAAGTTTCTGACAACCTTTGCAAATAAATATGACAGAGGAACCTACTACACATAGGGCTCTTCTCAACCCTCTCTCCTCGGTCCTCGATCCTCGGTCCTCCGGCTCGTTCCCACTGATCCATAAAGAACACTGGATATATCCCATTGTTGCCGCCCCATCATTCTTTATAGATCAGTGGGAACGAGCCGGAGGACCGAGGATCGAAGACTGAGGAGAGATGGTTGAGAAGAGCCCATAGTCTATATGTCTGTAACACATAGTCTGAAGTCTGACTTGCATGACATACCATGTTTAGGGTGTGTCTGAATTCTTGCTTGCTATCTTAACAGCTGGAATATTGTCGCTGCGCCAGGTGCATAGTTCAAAAGGGTTGTTCTTATGTTTCTTAATTAATCATACGTTTGTTTTGGGTGTAATATCCAATTACAGTGACATAGATAGATATATAGATAGATAAATACTTTATTGATCCCCATGGGGAAATTCATCTACTCATTCATCTAGACATCTACCATTCCCTAAAAGAACAAAGTGCGCAAGATCAAAACAGCGTATTATTTGGTACTATGGCGACGAGTGAGCACATCTCTGCAGAAGGTATCTGCTTACACGCCAGACTGTGTGTGCAACGGCAAGATTTGCTTTGCTAAAATGTGTGTGTGTGACAAGCAGAGTATAGCCTACACGCATCTGCACTCGCGTAAGATTTTAACTCATAGGCAACAACAAAACAAAGTATGGTCAGAGACACAGTCAAGGGTGTTTAAGAGCATGATTTTGTTGACTTTTGGTGACTTCTGTTTCTTAATCTGTCATGGGTGTGTTTTGGGCATAACATCCTTTCAAGCAATGAAAATTACATCCGTCATTCCCTTTACATGTAACAGCAAGCAGCGCAACTTCAAACAGCGCATTGATATTTTTACAGCACATGAAGGAAGGAATCTGCTTGCACACGAGAACGTGTATGGAAGGGCTTCCACTAAACCTTGCTTCACTAAAACCTGTTTGTGACTAGCAGCCGGGTATAGCATACCTGCATCTGCACTCACCTATCATTTTAACTCATAGGCAAAGTGAAACTAACTTCACCGCCTCATAGTCAACGACAAAACAGTTCTTTAGTTTTTACTTTCACTCTTGACTGACAAAGGGTTGCCATCGAAAAACATGGCCTGAAAAGCAAGACTCACCCAAATAATGTTCAAAATGACTGAATAAAAATCCTAAGGATATTTATCCCGCAGAGGAGTTGTTTGGGACTGGTTCCTAAGGGCTGCTGTTACATCTCAGTGTGCCCTCAGCTTTGTGCTTTATAGGCCTATGTGTCATTTGCAGGTTTTTCTTGATCAGTAGCGAAATGATTCTTATAGGGTTGTAGAATTCTAGGGTATTCTTACTATACTTCTGATGTGTTCATGTGTTAGCCATAGAATATTATATACTGTATGTGTGTGAACTGTGAAGGTATACTATTGTACATTACTTTCTCTGTCTCCAGAAAGGCTGACTTTAAGCCCTGCTATTAACTGCAAATTTGGGCCTGTTTACCACAAAGGCAAAGCCTTATTCAGGAACATCAGTCATAACAATAGTCTGAGGGAGATAACAGCCAGAGCTGTGTGTCCGGATTTTGCCACCTGGTCAGAGCAAGTCTTGTGCAATCGTTGCCCTCCTTCACATGGGCAAGATTCATGTTAGAATGTTTTAGCTATAACTGACTTTTTTAAGGAATTGACTTTGAGACGGATCGAAAAGCCTAACGCTGAGCATCTTCTGCAGGGATACTCCGCCGCCGCTTTTGATAGCAATCACGACTGTTAGACTCCGAGACTGTCCGAGACTTGTGCACCTGTGTACTGTTATCCATTGATTGTACCATTTACAATAAATCGTAATTTAATCACCGATCCTGATCCAACCATCAAGTTTTATTGAGCATCTTCAATTCAGGCATTAGACAATAGAACTAAAACACAACGCAAACCACCCCAAGATCCAACAGGGTGTAAGATAGTGTTTTTTGGATCAAGCACCCCTTGGCTCAAGGTTTAATAAAAGTGGAGCGCATAGTGAAAGTGACAGTGCACCTTCAATATACTGTAGCTGTGGAGCACATGCGTCTTTCACTTTAGACCAGGTCTGTCTTGGTCAGCAGCATTATTATTTTCAGTGGCGTTGAAATGGACATTTTTGACCATGCGCCAGACCACATCTACTATTTTCATTGTCACTCCCGGAGGGGCCCAGTGCTCATTTAACAACTTGGGAACTTGTCTGCGCTTAGTGGAATAAGGATCACTCATGTGTTGGGTGTAAGCGAGGAACAAGATAGGATGTGCCGGGTTTAAGATAAGGCCTTTAACACTGGGCAGGATATATCACAATCAGTAGAGAGAAAAAGAGAAATGTCAGCAATTGGAAAATGGTAAGGCCCGAGGAGAAAATGACTCACAGAGATGGCGTTGTAGAGAGACTTCCCATAATTCCTCATGTATTCCTGTCGGATATCCAGCATGTCCACCTCGGAGCGGGTCACCATGATACGAATCAGAGTCCGGTCTTTGGTCCCAGCGCCCTGCGTACATTACAGAAGTTATGTATTACAGTAGAGTGTAAGGCTTTAAAAACACGCACATTTAAAGATCATACTCAGCCACAAGTGGGACTGCTTTTCCTTACCTTCATAGCCTTGTACAGCCTCTCAGCAAAGTACCCAGGTGTGTTCTTGATGCACTTTACTAAAAAGAGAAACAGAATGAATCTGGCATGTACCTCTCTTCTCCCGGGTAGGAAGAGTCAATGTAATTCAGTGAAAAGCCATTGATACAGTATATGCTCTCAACATGCAACATCAACTAGACTTCACTGTAACTGGCCTGAGTAAATCTTAGCAACCCCCTCAGACTATACCAATTAGTACAATGCAATTGCCTGCCAGGACAATCAGGACAATAATCTTTCTGTCAATCATCCAGTCCAATCAGCGCATGAGCAGGGGGGAGGGACTTGGGGTGTGATTGGGCGGTTCTGAAAAGCCAATCTTGTGGAAAAACCATTGTCCATTTAATGATTGAAAATGAGTCAAATTAGTATAAACCATAAATTAATAAACACTGCAAATTAAAAGAACGCCATGCACAAAACACAACAGACAAACTAGATTTCAACATGTGGACCTCAAGCAAGAACATTCTTCTTTAACATTCTTTTTTTAAAACGCTCACTAATAGATTATGAAATCACATAAGCTGAAATGACATTTTTACCCAAGAGGTAAGACAGCATTCTTAACAGCAACTGATGTCATATCAGATCACTGGCATAATGGAAATTGAGGTGAATTGCTAGTTCAGTCAAGTATTATATCATCTAAAAACTTATCATACAATTGGTTTCTTGAGTGAGGTCCAAGTGTATTGACTAGAAAACATAATCTTGTGGGGCATTGAACAAAGGGAACTAACCAAAATAGGTGTTTAAAGTGGCAGAGGTTTGTTGTGCATCAAACTGTACAAATGTGCACTGTAGGTCTGAGAACAACTTGGGTCATGTTCTCTTGCTGCCACCAATTTTCTTCTCGCATGCCAGTAAAAGATTTGCCTTACACCCAACTAACTCTTCTTTGTTACGTTAAACATTTCTTAACAAATACTGGATGTGAATGGGTCTCAAATGGACTGTCAAAGTACTATTAAGTGGTATTAAAGTAGTTTTATAATATATGCAAATAGGTCTTTTTCAGTATAAATAAGGTCACAAACCGATCTGTGTTAGAGGAACAGTTCGATTTTTAAAAAAAATAACACCATGTTCGTTAAATTATGGGTTATGGCTAGAAATACATGCGAAATACGTGTGAAGCTAGTCAACACCTTTTCAGACCACAAACACTTTACGTTAACATTTGTGAACCCTTTAATACACCCTGGTGCATATAAACCCAGCAGAGAGGCTACAGATAATATAGTCACCATAGTTTTTCTGAACTTATAGTTTTCACATTTCTGAACTTATAGTTTCAAGGAAGTTCCATTGTCAGTATCATAGTTGTTCCCAAAAAATAGAAAGTTCAAGCATGGTTTTTGTTTTGTCAGGAATGCAGATAACTGTCCACTAATTGACAATCACAGGGTGCATTGCCAGCAGACATGATGTCTACATGATACATGGTCGTTTCCTTTGAGTAATGCCCCACTAGATATATAAAAGCAAAGCCATTTACCCTGCACAGAGCCAGCAAAGCGTGGCACAGCAGGAAAAACAAGGAATGGGAATTATTGGCAGGTACTGTGAAAACAACGTAAAATAATTCCTTGTACATTGTAGCATTTCTGTTAACAAAAATCTTAGGATAATCATTCATGTGCTTCCTCAAGCACACAGCATTGTGAAACATTTACGTTTATTCTCATGTCCTTCAACACGTTATTTGGTTACAGTTATATTTTTGCTGTTGCGTTTATGTGTCTTTATTAGTGCATGAGTACTGGACATGCAGCTGTGTTGTACAACTGGATTTTCAGAGTGCCCTTACCAACAGCCAGCATGCCACTCTCAAGGTCACCAGACATCTCTCTGTCAATGCTCTTCTCAATGTCCCTGCCACACATCTGCTGGTACTCATGAAATACTGTACACAAACACAGAGAGAGAGAGAGAGAGAGAGAGAGAGAGAAAGAAAGAAAGAAAGAGAGAGAGAGAGAGAGAAAGAAAGAGAGAGAGAGAGTGTAAGTGAGTCACTCACTCATGTCTCCGTAATATATTACAGCTCAGATGTTGAAGGTAGGCTCAGACAGTTGTTTGTTGACTTACACTGTAATCAGATCTAAAACTGAGCCAGGATTAGAATTCAAATCACATAAATAATTTACTTAAATGACAACAGAGAGACAAGAGGCTAATTGAATAAATTACTTTGACATTAAATAAACTTACTAATTAAACATTTAATAGTTTACTATAATCTGTAATAAAAAAAAAAGAAATTGAGAATAAAAAAGATCAACTAGATGGACCACATGATGCCAATATGTGCTACATAGCCACCAACTGTGGGAAGAAGATAAAGCACACCTACTGTATCAAGTCTCTTCAACCCAGTTTTTAAGTTTTTATACATTTTGTTTAAGTATATACTCACACACAAAATCATAGTTTATATAGTTCACCATTTCTAAATTCGGTGCTCTTACTGGATGTATCAGCAAAGTGTAGATACAAGCACGCCAAGACTAAGATAGCTTTGACACAAATTGCTGGGGGAAAATCTGATAGACAGTAATGGGAGCTGAAGATTTCCTAAAGCGGAAGTTGTTCATGCTAAAGAGGAAGGACACACCGACAACTATGGCTATGCTGAATATCTCCTTGACTGGAGAGATTTTGTGCACCTGTGTTTTACAGTACCTGCTCTGAGGTGAGGTTTGCTCCGAGCACACAGAATGGCGTTGAATTTGGATTCATCTGTGCCCAGCTTGTTTTCTCCAGCAGCATAGAGACTCTACAAGACAATACATGCATCATCATTGCTGGGGACCAACAGACATACAAATAAAGGAAAATGTATTGTGTAATGACCGCAACTAAAGTGTTCTTGGACTGTAAGAATAAAAATGACCAATTGCAGTACCTCAAAATGAAAAACAAAATTAGACCTCACCTGTGCATCTTGCTTAGCCAGAGATATGTCCACATTTTCCCTTTCATCACGGTTGCCCTATGAACATAAACAAGTTCTTGTAATTGGCATATTGGTCCTTTTCCCCAAATAATGTATCTTTCCCTTTCTTTATATCCCTTTTCTTTTCTTGTCGTTCCTTTTCTGACCATTTTATCTGAATCTGTCCTGACTGAGGTAAAAGCAGTATCTCTTGGTGCAGCCTACTGATGACGTACAGTATCATCACATGCATTTACAGTTACCCTGTTTTGATAGAGATGTCAGAGTGAATAGGAAATAAAAAAATAAAAAATAAAAGAAAGCTTTTACACTACAGGTAGAAGAGTATTTCTTACACACTACTTGCCCTTGAACGAGAGCCTTTAGATTTCTGTAAATATTTCCAAATAACTTGAAAGAAAGAGATCCGCAGGGAACTGCAGTTTCTAGAAATTAAGCTGATTTTCTTATTGTACATTTACAATTACAATTTTCTACACCACTCACAGCTCTCCTCATAGTTTACAGATCACATTGGTAGGACATTTAGTCAACAGGCTAATATCTCATGGCATATCTCACATCAGCTCAGCTAAGACTGCAAGGCTGCAGTTGAGATAGAAAAAATTAATAATAACCACAAAACACATTGCATGCTTTCATAGTGTCATACTTCATGTTGTTTCAAATAACCATGCCAGTGTTAATGAGAGTAATATGTACCTGAGCAAGAGAGATCAGGAGTCTACGGAAATGACCTGAGGTATCTCCACTAATGGCATCCTCCAGTTTCTTCTTGTACTCTGAAATAAATGAATACCTTAGTTAGCATATAACCATATATGAAGGGGATCTTGATGAATGGGGGTCATGTGTGGTGTCATGTGTGGTGTCACACATTTCTAAACCAGACCTGTTTTGTAGACCTGATTGATTTCTCGAATCTCTGCATTGGATCGAGAGGACAGAATCTCGATCAGGCAGGCCTCATCAGTTCCAGCTCCCTGTACAGAAAACCAGCTCGTCAAGATATTTGTGTTTTAATCAACATCAATTCCTTACTAAGATAGCTAAACCAAAATGGGGACAATGTTAAACACTGACAACGATGCCCCCTTTTGACACCATAACTGTCAGTTTGTTGAGCTAGAAAAAGCTCCAAACCACATAACCATACATCCTGAAAGTCTTATATGATATATGTCTTTGCTTTGAGTACAGATGAAAATGAGCTTATTTCCATAGCAAAATACCTCCAGGAATAACTCATTTAAATAAAGAGCTGTAGTTTGTATTTTGTCCAAATAGGTTTTATAATGCCTAGGGTATCCATTAAAACCTTAATGTATTGTTTTAAGATAAGGTTATAGATACATGCTTTGTATTTCACATCTTCATATGGTTTAACCACGGTATCCAGGCACAAATGAGTTAACCTCTTGAAGTTGGTAAGCTAGTTTTGCAGAGCCATACAAGTATACAAGTATGCATATTACAATATGCAACTACTGTAAATGCAACTAACCGCAAACATCTAAATGTAAACATTCTGTGCATTGTGAAACGCTGCTAATGAACAGTGATTGCGATCACTGCCTTTCATTCCGCTATATGCTTACAAATATATGCAGCTTCAGCTCTACAGACAGCAAACAAGAAATAACTAGATCAACTGTAGCATTTGCCAAAACGCCATCACTTTCATATAGTATGAGACCACAGCCTCGCAGTCCCAACAGGAAACTTAGCTGTGGCTTTTTTTTCACAGTAAGGTCTGCAAACTCTCTTTCACTCAAAGTTTGCTTAAAAGAAGTTCAACCGCACTCGCACTGAAACATGTTCATAGTGACTGACTGCAATATAATGTTTTCATGTTACTAAGAACTTCAATAAATGCTTTGAGAGGTCAACGGATTTTTCAGCAGCGCAGCTTGTGCTTTAGTGGACACCTCTGACCTTAATGGCATCATGAAGCTCGGACGCATCCAACTGGGCAGGAGTTTTCATCATGGTCAACACAAGCTTCTCAAAGTTCCCTGAGAGCTCAGACTTCAGGTCTTTAATCAGATCCTAAAATTGGGAAGATGAACAAGTTGTAGTAATCAGCTGGGGTCCTGAGTCTATTCTGGGCTCATGACCAAAATAGGAGGTGAGGGACTCATATGTCATTCCAGTCAAACTGAAAGTAACACCACCCCCCCCCCCCCCCCACCCCCCCCCACACACACACACACACACACACACACACACCTGTTGTTTAACCAAAAGACTTCAATTAATGTTGGCTTGATTCCAACAATTATCCTTGATTCCTGTTTTAGACTAAGTCTACATCTACCTTGGCATAAATAGTACACACTACTTTTTCACTGAGGTATACATCTATAATGTTGGCTATCGTCAATTATACTGAGAATATTACCTTTCCATAGGCCGTCTTGAATGTTACCAGGAGAGGAACACGCTGCCTGGTTGAGCGACTGCCAAGTAGATTAATAATGGCAGCCTCGTCGGTCCCTGTTAAAATCAATGCAATAACAATTAAAATAGCTAATAATAACTTCTTGAATCTCCCTCTTTGTGAAGTTTGACAAAATGCACACAAAGATGGGTTTGCGATTCTAACACACATCGCATGACAATTAAAAACAGGATGAGTAAACAATGTGCTACAACAGTTAATAAAAACTTAAAAACTTTTTTGATCCCGTGAGGGAAATACGTTTCTCTGCCTTTAACCCAATTTAACCGAATTAGTGAACACACAGCACACAGTGAACACACAGTGAGGTGAATCACACATTAACTCGGAGCAGTGAGCTGCCTGCCCAACCAGCGGTGCTCGGGGAGCAGTGAGGGGTTAGGTGCCTTGCTCAAGGGCACTTCAGCCGTGGACTGGTCGGGGATCGAACCGGCAACCCAAGCCCGAAGCCCTAACCAGTAGGCCACGGCTGCCCCCTGTTTATATACCATTATGACAGACTGAACTTGACTAACTGCATTCTTGCATACTTGATCTAGACTTTGGGACAGGACTCTTACTCACCAAAACCTTTCATGGCTTTTCTTAGAACCTCCACATCTTTCAAAGGATCAGCCCCTGGAAAGTCCTGGATGGTCCCCCTGAATCCTCTCTAAAGATTAGAAAAAGAAATCTTGAATATTCGAGTAGTAGCAGCAGTAGCACGCAGAAATATCTTGGCATTTGACCAGTAGAGATCTTGGCTCTTAATAGAAATTGTCTCTGGAACACATTTGCTTAGCATCTACATATCAAACAGCAACATACAAAGCAGGACATTTCTTTGATATCTGTAAATGACTGTATGCTTTAAAAACTGTAAAGCACTTGCACGTTCTCTAATTCAGGTGCTTACATGGATGGATAGCTATATTATGGTCTCTAATTCAGGTGCTTATATTGATGGATGGATAACTATATTATGGTCTGTAATTCAGGTGCTTACATTGACGGCAGGAGCGACAGGAGCACCTCCTCCATAGCCTGGCATGGACGGATTGGGTGAAGGCACTTTGGGGTAGGCTGGCATGGACGGGTTTGGCGATGGTGCTTTGGGGTATCCGGGCATGGAAGGGTTCATGCCGGGTACACCAGGATAACCTGGCATTGGCTGGCCTGCCGGTGGTCCACCTGGGTAGCCCATCCCAGGGCCTTGAGGCATACCTTGTCCTGGCATACCTTGTCCTGGCTGGGGGTACAGGCCATAGGGCTGTTGGTTAGGGGGAGGGGCACCAAAGCCCCCTGGCTGCGGGGTAGGATACCCACCTCCCATGGTCTGGTTGGCCTGTGTGATGAAATGTGCATGCACATACAAAAAGCACAGGGTTGGAAAGGAGGAAGGCAAGCAGAGGCAAACAGATCGGTACAGATCACAGAATGCAAAGCACAAGACAAGTTACAGATGTTACGAGGTGCTGCTGAGATGGCCAAACTGACAGGAGTGGGAAAGGAAATAGGCTGACAAGACTTTCTGACAAAATTAATGCTCTGGCTAATTAAAAGCCACTGAAGTTTGCAGCATCTGCAAAGTGTCACACAGACAGAGGTGGAAAAGAAAGTAAAACTCCAACCATGTATTGGTTCGGCCTGTGCACTTAACACAAGTGATCTCATCCATTAGCTGCTCTACTCAGAGCCAGAGAGAGAGAGAGAGAGAGAGAGAGAGAGAGAGAGAGAGAGAGAGAGAGAGAGAGAGAGTTGCGACACGCTTTGATGTCGCCGCCACGCGATCAAAAGTTCCAAAAAACCTGCGCTGAATGGCTGAATAGCAGGAGGGTGGGATGTACTTTCTAGATGCTGGAAGGTGTAATCAATTAACTCATTAACTACTGACCAAGAGATTGGCTGTAAACAGTTCCAAAAGTCCCATAACGAGTAAATAGCCTGCAAAAAGCGCTGCCATTTTTTCCTATGGAGGTCTATGGGAGTGTCGCCACTCTGTTTTATCTACCGTTCTGGCTCTACCTATCTGACGAGTTATGCTAACTAGAATCAGCTGAACCAGTTTAAGTGAATGGTTGGAACAAAAATGTGGTAGGACTTTTACTTTCTGGAGTTGGACTTTCCCACCTCTGGTCACAGAAGATACAGTAACAGCTTTTCATATAGGGTTAATTTGATTTTGAGTGAGCCAAAGAAAGAGGAGGGATTTGATGCAATTTCCTGCAATCGTCTGTTTCATGCATATGGTGCATGATGAAACAATTACTCCGGAGGCTGATTAGCTGCTATAAAATGGAGAGGAGGGATCACTGCGATTCCTTGGGAGGACTATTTTAAACTTACCATTCCTGGCATGCCGGGAGCATTAAATCCAGGGTTTGACACATTGTCAAGCCCGATAGAGGGAACACCCCACCCTCCTAAAAAAAGGACACAGTAAGACAAAGGGTGTTGGTTAGCATGACAGTTGGTGTTGTGAAGTAAAAGCTGATAAGAAACGCTATAAATGTGTCTCGCCAGCGGATGTATAGATGGCAGCAGATGTGTACTGGCTGGTTTACTGCATGAATAGTCAAAGCAGCTAGGGAGTGGAGTGTAAATGGTTGCCTCCCAACAGTGACTGTTTTGATGACACACAGTTTAGCATAATAAGTTCCGTATGACCCTATTGGCAAGAAGTCGGGAAACACTTTCGAAAAGTAAGGCTATTCAGGTAGTGGAAAATTGTTTGTGGGATGACCTGGAGCATATGTCTGCTCCTCAATGTCTTAGTCAGAACCGCTGGTCAAGAAAATACCAGCTAACGCTTTTGGCCTCTTGGGCTGTGCACGCAGCTCCAAAGAATGTGGCCCAAAGGTTACATTCAGTTACATTGGGTGCCTCTCATATAAAGTTTATACGTCCTCCCTCGCTCCTCGGGCCTCGATCCTCACTGATCTACATAAAGAAAGATAGACGAAGGGATAGTCTATCGTTGTTGCCGCCCCATCATTCTTTATAGATCAGTGAGGATCGAGGCCCGAGGAGCGAGGGAGGATGTATAAACTTTACACGAGAGGCACCTACAAACATCTACTGCTCTGCTTGCAGTGGTCTCACCTGATGGAGGCATGGAGGGATATGCGCCGGGCTGTGGAGGGTAAGCGCCAGGCTGAGGTGGATACCCTCCTGCCTGAGGAGGGTAGCCACCTGGCTGGGGAGGATAACCTCCGGCCTGGGGTGGGTAGGCGCCTGGCTGGGGAGGATAGCCCCCAGCCTGGGGTGGGTATCCACCCGCTTGAGGGTAGCCAGGCTGAGGAGGATATCCTGGATAACTCATTTTTTTACCCTGCAAGGTAGAACTGTGGTGTTTCAATTGAAAGAGAAAAGGCAGGTGTATAGAATACCAGAAAATACAGAAATATCACAATAATGCTAGTGGCGAATAAGCTAGTGGCCATTCAAAGCTGTTAGAGAGTAGCCTACAGTATGTGTCTTTATTTGCTGATTTCCACTAGTCAAGTCAAGTTTATTTATATAGCGCATTTCATACACAAATGCAAACAGTAATAGCAAGTAAAACCACAGAAGGGCAATAGTCAAAGACTTATTTCAAAAGTTAAGAATGAAAAAGAAAACATACAACTCACAAGATAATAAATAATACATAAATACATAAATGTCTTTTAGTCGCAATAGTCACTCAGCTGTGTCAGTAAGTGGCATTTAATGTACCCTTTATCAGCTTCCATATAAATATTAGTGACCCATTATGGAGTAAAGAGGTGTGGACAATGGAAATTGTGACCAATGGAATAAAGAAGTGAAGTCACTACTGTCATGGACACATCTATGGCGCAATGTATTGATCCACCATCTTCCTGCAACTGAAGGATCATATTTGCACTTTCTTATCTATCTGTCACTTAGACAAGGGTGGAGCATGAGCCACACCAAGGCATAATGAACGTTTTCTGTCCTTCATCACAGTTAACGAGCACTCTATGGACTAATGTTGTATGATTTCACGGTAAGGTCGTTTTAATTACGTATATAACTGTCTTAAATTAAGGCAAATACTTAAGATCCTGAGTCAAAGATGTTGGCCAAGTGTCAAAATGTTCTGCTCCCAACAGAAGACTTTTAGGCCTAGGCCGCACAGGGGCGTAAAAGGGGGCGTCACGTGGGCTAGTGTAGTGCTGCTGTAGCCTACTACTGTCACTAGACTACGCTAAAAACTCGTCTTACATAGATAGGCATACAGAATTTGAATTAAGTCGAGGTGTCCGAGGTTTAAGGCTAATAGTTTAGATTTCACATAACAGCACTGGCGAGCTAGGCTAGCGAATTACAACACAACTAACTGAAGAAGGAGGAGGAGAGGAGCGCTGTGCCAGCTCACGGCAGTAGGCTACATTACATTTATAGTGGTACAAAAAGTTTGGCATTTATAACCTCCATAGTAACACTACACAACATAACATACTCTAGTGGATAAATCCTTAAATAATTGTGCAACAGAAATGATCGAAAAGGCCAAATGTATTACTTACGCGTTGTTGCTGTTGCGTGTCTTCCTGAAACGAACTCTTCAGGAAGAAGACGACAGAATGTGTATTTAGCCAAAGGTGGGTGGGACTCAAACTTTCCGTTCAACTGCAACGCCCAGTACTGTATGGGCCTGCATTGCATAAATAGAGCCCTTGGACAGACCTAGAACAAGCAAAAGAAAAGAAAGAAACATGTGATTGACAGAGCGACTCAGCTACGTCACATGGGAAAATATGACAAATGACGCAGTGACGACAGGATGAGTAGGCATGAAAACATGCAATATCATGAGGCTACCTTATCACGAGACAATTATTTCCTTACACAACGCATTTCACGCCTTAAATCGTATAGGATTTGTCAAGTGTAGGCAACCACGGGCTATTTCAGGCGCATAGGAAGATCAAGTTGGAGCATGCGCAAATGTGCCTGTTTGGCCAAACATGAGCCACTGTGTTTATCTTACACATGATGAAATTCCATGAAAATTAAAGTGAAAAGTTGAAGAAAATCACATTGAATACAACCCCACATCAGAAAAAGAATATAATGATCTTCAAATCTTAAACTCAACTCAGATGCAAAAAGGACAGGCACAAAATATCAAATGTTGATAGCCTACAAATTTCTCAATTTCATGAAAAAATATATGGTAAATATATGGCAATGTCTGAGTCTCAGAGTCTAGAAGTAGAGACGAAGAAACAATGTCATTTTAATGCTTCTAGTCATGAAATAGTGAAGTATTTGGGGAGTTCATCATCAACAGGACACATTATCAGTAAAATATTCAGAGAATCCAGAGAAATCTTTGCAAACTAGGAGTAGCTGAAAAAACAGTATTGGATGGCCATGGTCTTTTGGACCTCAGATGGCACTGCATCAAAGCCAGTCCTGTTTCTAGAAAATCATGGGCTCAGGAAAACCTCTGCTAACCAATTGTCTTTGAACGCAGTTGACTCAATTCAGAATGCTACAGTGTTAACTTTACAGCCAAAATTGTATTTGGACATAACATCACCAGAAATGTTGTCTTATCTGGGCCCGAGCTTGTTTAAAAATGGACTGAGGTAATGTGAATGTTCCAGTGGTTAAACCAAAATCTGCAATTCTTTTTGGAAATCATGAACACATCTGGGCTATAGAGGAGACAGCTATCTAAGTAGGCTATCCGTCCTATTCAACTTGTTTCAGTGCTCAGTTCGAAACCCAATATCTATGATGGTGTGGAGGTGCATTAGTGCCTAAACCATAGGCATCTTGCACATCTGGCAGGCACAATCAATTCTGAATGGTGTACGGTATACAGGTTTTGAGCAACATATAGGCCTGCTATCCAGACAATGTCTTTTCCAGGGAAAACCTGAAATATTTAACATAATTAAACAGGAAGAGTGTACTCTAGGCACATTTTTATATCTGCCTTTTCTACTCAGCCGACATTTGCTGGTCAGTAAGTGTTGTATTGTAAATAGTCTAATGTAATATTGCCATTGTGGGAAGTTTACATAGGTTAAGCCAGTGTTTCTTTACTGGTGGGTCGGAACCCAAAAGTGGGTTGTGGTACTGATCTGAGTGGGTCGCGGAGCTTGTGGCTAAAAAGAAATTAAAAATCGCCAATATAAAATGCTACCTGATCAGATCTAATATTGGACCGTTATTTTGATAAATGTCAGTCATTGCCATGGCATGGACATAGACAGTGTTTGTGACAGGTTAAATATAATTTCATAAAAGTATGCATAATTTTGAGATATCATTTTAAACAGAAGTTGGCAGCAGCCCTTAATACTTAATTGAGGACAAAATAAGACAGAAACTCCTGTGTGTGGGGTGCACATGAGAGCATAAAACCATCCCAACTAAAATGCCACATGGAAACAACGGACCCCTGTCAAAGACAAACCTGTTGAGTAGTACTTTGAAAGGTAACAGTTAAAGACTTCACAAATGTAATGCCAAACATCTGCATTTTCCGAATAAGTAGTCCAGGCACTTTGCATGCCATGTCAATACAGTTGCCTGAAGTAGGCCTAGTAGCCACTTTTTCACTTTGCATGGCTTACCATGTAGGCTACCTCACCATATTCGTTGGCCTGAACGCTAAATGGGAACAACTTTATGAACATGTGACATTATGAGTTCTAAAACCAGACCAGTTCAGAACAAATGAAACATTTCACACTTCCACTTTTGCTCAAATAGCCTAATTCCTGAACGGGGTTTGTTCAGAGCTGAAAATGAGCTGAAAACTGTATTTGACATTTGTATCCAAATACAAAGAAATTTAATGTGCAAATATGGTCTTTGTCCTTCTTTGTCCTTCAATGAATGGTGTTTGGTGCATGGTTTTACTCATACATGTGCCTGTTTTTTTGCATCTTTTTGCATCTCTTGTAGCACTGTATCACTGTTCTTTCATCAGGCAGCTAGTGTTGGTGTGGATATCTGTGTATCTGCAAATGGTGTTTTATATGTGAAAACTGTGAAAAAAAAGTTTGATGATTGATTCAAGAAATGTGTTCAGGCAGCTGAGACTTTGGTTCATTTAATGTTTTATGAAAAAAACCTAGTTTTATGAAAAAACCTAGCATCTCTGATGTTTATCTCACCTTACAGTTTTCCAGATCATTTGATCATGAAATGATGAAAAATGGAGAAAGTCACTATCCAGTGCCATCATAATATGCTAATTAGATTAGTCAATTTACCCCCTTCATAAACTTTTGATCATGCTCGTGATTTTCACATTTACAGTAGGACTGTATCTCTGACTACAGTACGTTCATGCCATGGCCTTTTGAAATGTTGATGTCAAAATCCAGTGTTATTTTTCGACCCTGGAGCTTTAAAAGTACTTCAATGTGAATAACCTATATTTCCCTAGCCTATATCATTTGCTGTGCCATTGAAGAATATTATTAAGGTTTTGCTTTCTGTACAGATCATTATTTTACTTTGAGCACCACCTAGTGGTCAAATATAGTCTGAAAGTTTGGTGCAAAACTCTTGTTGGTAAAAAGTCAAAAAGCATTCCCCTCATTTCCTGTTTCCTCTTTATTTTGAAAAATAAAAGGAATGGCACGGGTGAGTGTAGACCTACATTATACTGTAAAATTGAAATTGAATACTAGACTAACCTGCTAACTGAAGATAACAAACAACTAGACTTGATTTGCACCATTGCATCATCGGGAGTTGAATCATCCTGTTCTGAACCTACAGTATCAGTGCATTCTTCACTTTTCAAAGCTGGAATTGTACGCCATATAAAAAATTACCTATCATGATTTTTGTAAATTCAAACATTCATGTCATCTATTAAACAGTGCATACGTTCTGCACAGTGGTCTGCACACCAGATCCAAATGTGATTCAACTTTTCTGAGTTCAGGAGTGCAGAGAGCAAACTCAATTTACTTGAATGTCCAGGCAAAGACCCCATATGGCTAGTCTAATTAAACATAATGGGTCATATCAGGGACAGAACTTTGAGTTGAACATTGCACAAAATGTTACACTCAGGCCTATATGGTGTAGCCTACTGATGAGAGAGAACATAAACCAGAAATTCCACATTGATCAAGTCAGGCTTGGTTTTCCACCCCCCTCGAAAAAACCTATTCTACAATACTAGCAAAAAGCTTCTACACTCAATAATAGCACCTTATGTCCAGAGGAAATGGATGAATATGGTCAGTAGGTGGCAGACTGACCCCTTCTACACAAGAGAGCTGATGTTGTGTCACTACAGGGACAAAATCATTTCATGTTCTTCCAGAGGAAGTTGCCTATCCTTTTTGTTGTGATGTTTTTTTTCCCTCTCTTTTTTTAAGTGTATTCAGTGTTCAAATGACATAACTGTGGACAGGTAGGATCACTGTCTGTATCCCACAATTTGTTTTCACTGGGTTCATGGAGTTCGGTAGCCTATTTGTAGATGGTTATATCTCCCCACTCTAGACATAAGGCTAAATGTATCTACAATTACCATTCCGTCCTCACAGTGAATGACAGTGTAGAAGTCACAAGGACATGTTGGTGGAATGGAGTTTGGCAAGTCTTGGGAGATCTCACCTCTAGTAAATTCAACCATTTGTTTACCTCCTGCCTGTTTGGTCACTCATAGGAAATAAATAACACCTAAGGCAGGCAGCTGACATTTTCACATACCAAAATACTAGACTAGATAGGCATTTAGCGCTTTAGTATGTGGACCTATCTACACCATTAAATAGGTACATTCTCTTTAAAGCACTTTATAAAACTTAAATGTTGTCATTCTCATTTTTGCCTGTCAGTCTTTTCGAAATTTCACAGTGAACTTATTATTTTCGAAATTTCACAGTGAACTTATTAGCCTACGTCTGACTACGACAGCGCGCAAAGGTAACGTGAATAGCCTACGCTCATAAATTCATAACCTGCTTATAAATATTTAAATATTATGAAACCAATTACAACCCTGGAGTGGCATAGAAATTAGCTTAATATTAACATTGAAGTGTATGTCCAATCAATCTTTAAACAGTCACAAAATATATCTGCATAAATTATAATCGACCAACCATTGGTTTGCATGCTGTCTGACCCTCCCTGGTGCAAACTGAATATTCAATGAGCTCCTTGCTGTAACAGTGCAAATAGAGATAACGGGGCGCTGACTGAGGCTAAAACTTTTTATACTGACATGTTAGAGCAATGACTTTTGCGTAATAGTAAACCTGGGACTACGATCCCAGCGAGAAGACAGGGTCTGTGGGGAAAGAACAATTACCAGACTATTTGGAGTAGGCTAGGGAACGCAAGACGGCTAATTCAGTAGGCTAAACTTTGAGCGAGCCAGCGAAGCTGAGTTATCCAAACGAAACGGTGGAAGAGCAAGTTTATCCTTTTAAAGATGAGCTTGTTGTCTGCCATTGACACCAGCGCCTCAGTGTATCAGCCTGCTCAGCTTCTGAACTGGGTCTATCTGTCTCTACAAGACACCCACCAGACCAGTGCATTTGATGCCTTCAGACCCGAACCCAACTCTTCCCATCCGGACCCCTACAGCAAGCCTCCCGCTGCTGACCTGAGCTCGTCTCTAAATTCCAACTATCTCAACAACTTCTTTCAGCTACAGAGGAATGAGGTTAGTAGCTAAACCTCTGTGCTTTTCTGCTGCTATTATCTAATCTTTACTTGCTCTGATTATGGTTTTATTTCATTGAATTCATTCATATCGCCTGCTGTGTATTGAATGAAGTGGAACCAAATGTAGGCTATTAGACTAACTTCTTTCAGCGTGTGGGACATGGGTCATTCTTGTAAGATGAAGCGCCATGACATTTTGACGTGTACTAGATGTAAAGTAGGATTTCCCATTATTACTTTTGGACAATAATACATTAACAAATGCTTGGTCTACCCTCATCTAAATGGGAAGTTTAAAAACTGTGAGGGCCACTGAATGATTGCTAATATTTGTTGACAAGACAGACCTATTGGTTTACAATATAGTTTCAAACTTCTCTCCTCTATTTTCAATTGAAAATAATGACATTCAAGAAGAGCTATGCTTATTGTCGCGGGCAACTACTAAATGTAAGCTAGCCTACTTTACATAAATAATATCAAATAGCCTATGCGCACAGAGGGATGAGCAACCAGTGCATGTTGTATAGGCGTAGTCTACGGCGATGCTTGAACAATTTAAGAAAGTCTTAGGACAGGCCTCGGGAGTGAAATAAATAGAGCCAGAACAAATTTGTAAATGACCTCTGAGGGATAGGTCAAGATCTCAAAAGATTTGCTTTGTGAGCTTATAGCTTCATTAAAAGTCAGTTGTTTCGTGTTAACTTGATGTTGAGGTCAGCGTGCATGTAGGGGAGAGAGGGGTAAGACGAGCCACTTTTTACATTTTTCATCACAGCGTCATGTTAATGACGTCTTTTTTTGCAATCTTCATACCATATCAAACTTCAAAGTGTCCTGCTACTATTTGACTAAAAAAACCATTGAAAACATTTTATAGACCCTGTGATATGCCCTTTTGAAAAAAAGTGGTCAAGTGGCTCAACTTACCCCATGCACGGGGTAAGATGAGCCAATGTGTGGGGTAAAATAAGCCAAATTAAAAACTCATGTAAAAGATTGTTTTATTAAGTCTTTCATTGTTCATAACATGAAATATGACCTGTAAAAGCTATGTCAACCAATTCAGCCTTTAAACTTATCTTAAAATCCATTTAAAGTTTAAAGGGGATATAGAGTGGATGCATGGACCATATTATCTTGTTCTCATATGTTAAAATATGTTAAAATACAATATTGAACATTATTCTCATATGTTAAAATATCATATTGTAATCATTATCAAAAATAAACTCAACTGCAATTTAAAAGCCTGATGTTAAAATATAGGCCTGATATTGTGAGGCTTTTTGTGGCTCAACTTGCCCCACCTCTTATGGCTCATCTTACCCCATAGCACCATTTCGGGAAAAAAATGCTTCTCATGAAAAGTTAGGCTAAGATTTGTCGTTTTGATTAGCCCTCATATAATAGCTTATAAAGGCACCATCTCAGATACAATGTGTCTAAATGTTATTTAATTCTTGTTTTCTCTAAATCATCTTACTTCTGGACAAACATGGAATTAACTTAGAGAGCAAAAAAACACATTATTCCAAATATCTTTCTTACCAAATTTTCCATGTGCTTCCCTTTTCTACTGATGTAAGGAAAGGGTCCCCTCCCTCTTAGAATGCTGTCATAGAATTAAATTTGTTTGCCGTATCCTAGAAAAAGGGTATGGCTCACCTTACCCCTCGGCTCGTCTTACCCCTCTCTCCCCTACAGCACGTCCCATCGTCTGGTTTGTGGTCTGCATACTGATGAGCTGGGGTCGCGGGGTTAAATTTTAGTGGCCTACATAAGTACCGATTCATTGTGCCAAGGATGCATATTTAAATGGGTTTTATGGTGGCTTCAAGTTCAACATGCAATGGAAGCGTGCAAGTCGGTGGAATCTGCAGTGGAAGCTTTCTGTTGGTGTTGAAAATGTTGAAAATAATTGCATCCCAATGCTACAGCCTACTCTCCAGTTAATTAAAACAAAACTATGCTCGTTTTTTCGTTCTAGTTTCTTTCAAGTCAAGTTCACAGAGACAATTCCTATAATAAAAGTGTAGATTGTACCGTCAATACAAAATAAACAGTGTAATGTTTATTTGACATGAAGAACGTTGTCCCCACTAACTCAAACACTTTGAATCTTTTAAAGGATTATTATTTTTGGGCTGTTATTGTTAGCCTGGACATGCCAAGGCAGTTGAATAGACTGAAGAATATTGTTCAATGTCTCACAACTGGACAGGGAGAAAATAATTGCCATCCAGGTACATAAAACAGAGCCTATAGGCAGAATCCACATACATGAAACAGATCAATATCAATGCACAACATATGGAATGGGTTTAGCTTAAATGATATACACTCATGCCATGGGATCTGGAAGCAGTTGTGAAAATGAGGACTTGGGAAATCTGTTGCCAAGTGAAATAATAAGCTTTGATGAGGAGTAGACATTGTTTTCTTTTGTGATGTGATGTCAGTATTATGGCTTAATTAACAGTGCAAAGGCAGAAACAGCATGTTTTTGTACAGAAAATGTTTGCCATACAGCATTTGATGGATTGTTTCCAGTCTTTGCCTACCCTCAGCATTATATTGCTGTGTATGCCTCACACAATATTATATTGCTGTGTATGCCTCACACAATATTATATTGCTGTGTATGCCTCACACAAGCCTAATAAGTGCTGTCAGCTCATTTCCTACTCAGTGAGGTGCTAGAGCTGTGTGTTCACTTCAGTCTGTCATTTCTATGGACACAACCGAGAGAAAACTGTCACCCTCACAGACAGAAGACTGCAGGGATGCAGCTCTAATGCTGTTAACGGTATTTGTTGTTGTTTTTGCCTGTGTGTATGTGTGTGAGAGAGAGTGTATAGTGTGTGTGTGTGTGTGTGTGGGGGGGGGGGTATAGGTGTGTGTGTGTGTGTGTGTGTGTGTGTGTGTGTGTGTGTGTGTGTGTGTGTGTGTGTGTGTGTGTGTGTGTGTGTGTGTGTGTGTGTGTGTGTGTGTGTGTGTGTGTGTGTGTGTGTGTGTGTGTGTGTGTGTGTGTTGTGTGTGTGTATGTGTTGTGTGTGTGTGTGTGTGTGTGTGTGTGAGAGAGAGAGAGAGGGTTTGTCAAAGAAAAGGTGTGTGAGAGAGAAGGTCCCCTGCTGTGTATGGGTGAGGTGACCATTTGTTTCATCCATTAGCTGAAGCGTCTGGAAGTGTGTGTAGAACTCCTGGACACGTAGGTCTCCCCCCCCCACCTTTATCCCTTGTTTTGGTCCTTGACCAAATTTAGTTTTGATGATGACTCATTTATATTGAGTGGGATATAAGGTCAACTATGTTGTGGTATACATGGCAAAGATAATGACTTCAAACACAGACAATTCAAGCAAATCAAGAGACTTGCTCTATGTATTTAGTTCAGAACCAGAGCAGGCTGGTTGCTCAAATTCATATGAAAAATAAAGTACCCTAAAGCCTTAATTTTAGTGCATGTTGCCACACTAAAGATATGCTACACAGATAGACAGTGAGAGTGTTCTGAAAACATCTGTATGATGTTAATACACATACGTAGTAAGGTAATAGAGTGGATTTGATGGCAGTATAGGTAAATGGAATAAGGAACACTGGACAATTGTAATACAGAAATAATGTACACACTGTACTTTCTGAGTTTATCCTTAAAAAAATGAACAAAATAGTCTATATAGACATTTAAGATTTTTTCCTTGCCTTGGCAAGGAAAGTAAGTAACTAAAGGTTTGGACGACATTTTGCTTTGCTTGCCAAGAGTTCAGTGCTATGCAGCATTTGACATCAACAATAACTAAAGTCTCCCAACCATAACTGTATCCTCTCAGAGGAAGTGGGCTCTCACAGGGCCAGTAAAGCCATGCATACTGCAGATCTCCAGGTGTATACTGTAGCTTTGGCCTTTCAGCTTTTCAATATCTGGTCACATTTGTCTTAATGCATTTCACTCTTGCAACTGAACATCTGGGCCTCAGTTGATCATGGGTCTACAGGAGGTCATTTCCATTGGATAACGTCTACTCTCAGATTTGTATTATTATATGTATTTAAAAAAGACGGAACAAAGACTATTTTTATTTTATAGTTTCTTGTGGTTTGGAAGGAGTCCAAGATGTTGTTGATTAGTCATTGGGTGTATGGTTGGCATTATTGGTTTCATTTTCAAAACAACCCTTTCAGAACAATTCTTTCTTAGAAAATATTTTTCAGTATAATCAATCAATCAATAATGCAAAGATATGTATTTTCACAATGCTCAACTAGGACTGCTGGCTGCTAACAGTTACTCATTGGGTTTCTGATAACCACCTTGCAGTCACACAAATTAACATCAAAGAATGCTGTGTATACCTCTGACTAACACTAACATGCTGAGCTACAGTATTTTGACAGTTGTGCATTTTTCTCTTTTCCTCACAGGCCTTGAATAGCAACTTATACAAAAACGTCTCCCCCTATGGATCCCTCAACAACATTGTGGACGGGCTGAACTCCTTGACGGACCACTTCTCTGACCTCTCGCTCTCCTCTGAGCCACGCAAGCCCAGCAAGAGACCCCCTCCCAACTACCTGTGCCACCTCTGCTTCAACAAGGGACACTACATCAAAGACTGCCCCCAGGTGAGCGCACCGCACACTGCACTGGGCTCCCCGCGACCGACCCAGACGAAGCCGGCCGCCGCCGCACACTGCAGAGAGAGAGAGAGGCAGTGGCGGGCCTGACCTACTTGCCAGACAGGCAGGCCTCTGTCCCGCTAGTCATGTGTATCAAGTTAATTGGGCAAACTACTGTACTCAGTGCCGGGCAAACTCCTAGAGAGACCATTGAATAATCCCACTCTGCTACGTATAGAGAGAGTTGTTTTTTTTATGAGAGGGACTCGATTAGTAAAACTCAACAAATGTTAACTCAGCACTCTTATACATGGCTAGCGCTGCTGTTTCCTGTTGCGGGGAAGTGATAGCACAATAACATATTGCTCAAGTGTGGCTTAATGAGAAG
>NC_085011.1:14153124-14188124 GCF_963854185.1 Sardina pilchardus
ATGCCAAGCCAATAGAACATTTTAGGGGGGCGGGGGGGGGGCTGTCAGTCTTCATGGCAAGCTTAACTGTCTAAACAAATGCAAATAGAGTTCTTTGAATTTGGTAATGTGTTAAAACGACAAAATGTGTTAGTTGCTGGTTTAGTTAAGAGAGGCGTAATCTTTTGTTGCTGGTGTTGGCTAAGGCCAGTCGAAAGGGGTTATGTAATGTTGAAAATGGAAAACATCAGCATCAGTTGGGCAGTTTTTGCGTTTGTAAGAGCCTCCTCTATTACATTTGTTAAAGCCAAACAGCTTGATGTCAGAGCCAATCACAGTGGGTCGTGGAAGCGGTTGCTTTCTCCTAAGTCTCTTGCTGTGATGATTGCATAAACGCTGTTTGTAATAACCCAATTCCTCTTGTATTACCAGCATCCAACTGAATCCTCAAACATATGAGCAGTTGGATAAGCAATTATGTTTTACTGGGTGTTACATCATTGTTGACTCTGAGTGGCACAGTTTGAAAACAATTAGTCCCTGTAGCCCGGGCACACCCAGTTTCCTAGTGTGCGCCTCAGATAATAAAAAAAAGTTCAACTGAATCTGCCATATTCTAGTCAGCTTAAACACACATGGACATGATGCTGGTGATATACTGCTCAGCATGTGCCGTCGTGCTTTTAGACTAATGACTTGGCGACAAAATCATTCTTTGTCATTTGCATTAACGTCAGACTTCATTTTGATTTTTCAACCAATCGTGTGATATTGCAAGGTTATACGTAATCATTTGAACGAAGTCCAAACGCTGAAGCCTCTTGACATGCCTTGGCCAGTGGACAATGTGGCTGTGTAAATCATGTGTTTACATTCCGGTATATTCGTCAGCCAGCTGGGTAGTGTTCCTCACAGCCTATCAGTCAATCCCACTGGGAGAGCTGATAAACAACTCCAGATTGGAAAAGACCGCGCAATTTCTCTCTTTTTTTGTTAATTAAATTAGTCAAGGCAAATTATGTTCCCCTCTCCAATTTTATGTTCTCGGCTATCAAATATGGTTGGTCTGCTCAACCGCACCAAGGGGACCCTGACACATGGCAGAGGCCGAGTGACAGAGACAGAGGGACTGCATCAGGGAAAGCACATTGTGAACACTTCCTCAAAAAGGAAATCAAAGTTGGAGGAATATAAAGAGAGTTTCCTGCCAGCTGGTTTGTGTTCTGTACAGGAATACCACTCTTCCTCTTGGTCTGCTGATACAACAGTCATCACACTTCCCTTTGCTATTACTAAAGGCTGCAGCCTCTTCCAGGAGAGGCCATTGTGTCCATCATCAAAGGCCTGGCCAGAGAGGAAACATGACATATAGACGGGTAGCATGTTGACTTGAAGGGTAGTATGTCACTTGAACCATGTGGGAAAAAAGCACATTTTGAGTCAAGGGAAATTCACTGTTTTTGCGTAAGTCAACACAGAATATTAAAGCCTAATGTAACATTATTTTTTGTAGTTTTTTTTTTTTAGGTTAGGTCCACCAAAGGGTCACCTATATGAATGTGAAATGAAGGATTAACAAGCCAACATTTGTTCTGGGAGAGCTCCGACGTAGATATTTAGCTTGGACTGCACGAGGACAGTGAAAGGCTACTCTGAGGTCTGGCTACTTTATCCCACAGACCATATAGGGCAGTCATCCACTAAACCCCAAGGATTTTTTTCATAAAATGTTTTCCTTTCATAGAAGGTTTCCTATAAATTAAAATGGCTTTTCGCAGAGAAGCCTCTAGAATTGGAGAGATTATTGCCTGTAGAAGTTAATGAAAGAAAACAAGCTTCCATGTCCACTGAAAACATTACTTAATCCAGAGATCAAAGGGAAAGTTGGTAATTCTGATTAGTGGATTATTTGTCTTAATGTGTAAGACTAAGAGATTTTGTGCAAATTACAGTGCAGGAATCCTCCCAATATTGGGCTTCTGTGTTGTTGAGGACTTAATTCAACGCTGGTGTCCAAAGGCATGCTGGTCCACAAAGTGAGGATGTCTGTTCTTTTCCAAAGGATGCTACTGTTTGTTGGTCAGTGCATCCAGAACAGTGCAGTTCACAATGTTCTTCAGTGCTACTACACTGAACATCAGAGAAATTATGTGGGTCCATGTGACTACCAGATGAAGTAGAGGAGACACCCTGACTGGTGGATATGAGAGCAAGAGGTTATGACTGTTCAGCGGGACCAGCCCAGAACAGAACCCAAACAAACCTCAGACAGACCCGTCACATCCCCAGCAATTACTATGTCTCAAGAATTACACACACTATCTGATTCCAGCGCTGGTTTTTTGACCTGATGGACAATGAGGAGTTGACCTTTTCCTTGACAAGGAGGAATGTTAAGCAGCGCTGAATGGCAGCGATGGCACAGACCCGCTAAGCCGCCCAGAGCGCCGCGGTCACGTCATGAGGGGGACAACAGTGACGGCTTTGTGCGCCGCCATGAATCGGCGCTGTCAGGAAAAGAGACCTTGCGGTGGGAATGGCCCATGTTAATTAAGGATCCCATTGTTTGTCTTCAGGATCCCCAGACGCAGGGGTCAGGAAGTCAGCCCATATTGTCCGCTCAGCGGGGTGCTGACTGCAGAGCAGAGCAGAGCAGAGCGACGCAGCGCAGCGCAGCAGAGCCCCAGACCTCTTCCTATTTAATCAGCATTCGCTCGGGCGGCCTCGTAGGAGATCGAGGGGCGTTCCGCAGCGCCAGTGTTATTGTTATAAGTTGTGAGGGATTGCGCTTGGGGCCGGTGAGGGCCCGTATGCTACATTTACTTTAGAGCCCTCCCTCTGTCAACAGGAAGATGATAGTAGGACTGTAAATCCATGAGGATGGTGAAACTGCAGATAGGGCCCGCCAAATGCTTCATTGCAGTATATCAAACGGCAGGATGCTTGTCGTTCCCACATTTTTTTGTCAGTTTGTTTGATGAAGGGAGTTTGTTGACCTTTATCTGGTTATTTAATTTATTTGGTTTTGTTTGTTCATTCATCATGGCAGAGCAGAAGTGATATTTATTTGCAGTCAGGGAACAGGAGAGCTATGAAATGGGCCTAACCCCCCCCCCCCCCCTGATAAGTTTGAACTATATCATTTTCAGAGTCAATAAATTGAAAGGAATTTGTGGTCGGGTGTGCAAAGGGTTTGGTTTGTGTATGTTGGGAGGTGAGTGTAGGGTGGGCGGGACCTTATTCATCATTTTGGTCGTCCCACTACGAGGAAGGCCAATCACGAAGGGCAGGGCAACTCAGCACATTAAAATTTATGATGTTGAAATGACATAGGAGATGAAGCACTAAATGGATTTCAGTTTGAGGTACGAGAGATTTACCATGCTTTTGAGAACAGTTGAACTCGACCATTAAGTATGTGTGCACCATATATTTTGTGTTCAATATTTAGTGTTTTATTTCAGCTAACAGTAGATCTCCCATGGGTGGAGGGCTGCAGACTTTCTCTAAAAAAAAAACTGCCTTTAGACTCCACTATTTGTACTCTTTAGTAAGTGACTTTCCATTAGTGCCAAGACACGAAATGATCCTGGAATTTAATTGGAGAGCTTTGATCATGTGATATAAGGCCATAAAATTGAAAAATGTGAGTCATTTTGTGTTTCCACCAAAAGGCGAGGTTGAGTCATATTAGCTGCTGCCGGCCAGTGTTAAAGGAAACCGCATGGAGGGAGGTTCTGGGGCCGAGACATTGTGGGAATGTTTTGACAGCCTGACCTGTGATCTTCCTCCCAGTCAGCCGGAGTCCTGCTCTGACACTCACAGGGTCTTATTAAACCCCAAGACTGGCTGGGTCCCTTTGAAATACACACACTCACACAGACTCACTTATACAGACAGACAGACAGACAGACAGACAAACACACACACACACACACACACACACACACACACACACACACACACACACACACACACACACACACACACACATACACACACACACACACACACACACACACACACACACACACACACACCCACTCACACACACATTGATTCATATTCACTTACTGTACTTGATAAACAGCAGAAGTATATGCTATAAAAACAGCAGAAGTAATATATAGAAAGAATAAGTAATACATAGAAAGTCATATAAAAGCAGCCTTGGTATGGTAAGACAGAAATAGAGTAAGTGAGAGCCAGACTGAATGTGTAAGAGGGTGTGTGTGTGTGTGTGTGTGTGTGTGTGTGTGTGTGTGTGTATGAGATAGAGAGAAACTGAAATAGGAAGACGAGTACTGTACTGTATATGGGAGTGGGGGCTGTGTCTTCAGAGAGGACAGTGAAAGAGAAAAGGAGTTTGAAATGTAAACAGATAAGGCATATCTAGGCCCCTCGGATGAGACACAGCAGACTCTTGCCAGACGATAGCCAGCGTTTGACTGCAGCCCAGTGGTGAGGCCTTGCTGCACTGATACAGTTATTTATGGCCCAGCAGCGCAACACTCAGCCTTATCGTGGTTGATTCGGAGCAATAAATTGGCAAAATCCTCTGGGTGGCTCATCATCATACAACTAGACATATCTAAAGCAATAACTAAACGTTTCTGACAGATTAGGATTCTGTACACACAAACACAGAGAGACAGAGAGAGAGAGAGAGAGAGAGAGAGAGATGGGGAGAGAGGCATTTTATGTGTGTCTATCAGCATGAAGAATGGAGGAATAAAGAATGGGCACACTTCTATGTTTTTCACATGAACCAAACAACCTGCTCATGTCATTCAGTTCCACGGTAACCCAATCCCGGTCTGCAGCTGCACATGACGTTAGTGTGGCCTTGGCCAGAGCTCTGGCTCTCAGGGATAGTGAACTTGGGGATGGCCAGTGCATACTGTAGGTTAGGCCCTCCTCAAGGTAAACAGAACAAGAGCTGCGAGACCCTGGCCTGGCCAACTGACCTACAGCATGTCAGCGATTTGAAATCTCTCAGCCCAGTTTGGCAAACAGAGAGAGAGAGAGAGAGAGAGACTGCTGAGACACTGTCTCAAGCATGGAAGTGGGCGGTTTATAGCGCAAGGAACCAATTCATTGGTTGCAGTATGACAGCGTGTTTTGCCACTGCAGACGGCTGTTGCTAAGAAACCACACGCAATGGTGTGTGTTCATAGGCACTTGTGTGGATCTCTGCTGTGAGGTGCTGGGGGAAATGTAAAATCAGACCCCCGGTAATAGCCATGTCTGTGTAAGGGACTGCTTCAGCAGGCCCCTGGAGGTTCTAGGAGCTGTGTGTCTCTAGCAAAGTCTGAGAGTCTATAGCAAAGGCTGTGAGAGAGCAGGGCTTGTGTGAAACTAATCTGAAATGGCTCTTTGACATTATCTGCTGGAGACATTGCTCTAAGCTTGTTAATACAGACATGGACACCGTCCATCCCTCCAGTGAAATTCAATGCACTTCTAACATTTTATCAACACATCAAGCCGGGGGAAAAGCATGTTTGCAGAAGCAGCCCAGCACAGTGGACCCATTCATAATTAAAGTTCCCACCCGGGCTGTCTGCTTGGAGCAACACAGTTTGGAACGCCGTAGCTTACAGTGAAAGCCATGTTAATGGTGAGGTAATAATGTTGTTATTAAAGGAGATTTCAGAGTAATCTCGACAAACAGGTCTGAGATACATTTTTTTGGTGGGTTAATAATGATAGGAAAACATGCCACTGTTTGTTTTGCTGGATAGAGGGCTTACCTGTCGTACGAGCAAATATCTTCTTTGCTAACCTTTTCATGGTCTTCCAATTTAGCCACTAATATATGGGTATACAGTACTCTACAAACTGTCTGCCTGGCCGCATTCGTTTTTGTACAATTTGATGAAACAGAGATTGACAACAGATTGTTGATTTGAGAGAGTACTTAATTGACATGAAATCAAATAAAATGTACATTACAGTAACATGACATTAAGAAAATATGCACTGCTGAAACAGCAATCCTACTAAAATATGTGCAATTGACAAGTTCCTGTCATTCTAAATGTTATATAATATAATATGAACTTTCCAGATATCTTACAGCTACTGCTAACGGGGAAATGAGATGTACTTTAAGAGATGTACCCTAGGGGCATGGGTCCAGATACATGGCTGGCTTCCTGTTCCTTCCATTATAGGACTATAGTCCAAATCATGTGCCAGCTTTGGTGTTAGTACAAGGAGCTGACCATACTTCCCCATAGGCGTCTTCCTCAGAGAAAAAAACTTTCTGTGCTCCAAGCACATGCTTTTTGAAAGATCTGTTACATAACTGAACATTTGAGTACATCAATAAAATCAGTCTGAGGAGGAGATAAAAAAAAAGACTGTTTAGTTGGAATTCAGCGGACATAACAATAATTATGGAATAAATGAGTCACTTTTTTATAGATATCACAGTGGTGGAGATTGGCATTTGGACCCCAAAACTGGCAGAATAGTGTTTTGGACCATTCCCTATCAGGGAGCCATTTTATGTGCATGTTTCCTTAGGTTGAATAACATCTGTATGGTTTCATAATAGCTAGACGTAGATTTAGTTTTTGGCTCAGTCTTGCAGATTGACCTCCCCAAAGGCCTAGTGCAAATAGTCTAATAGCTCATTTTGACAAACAGGTTGGCATGCAAAGAGACTTGCAACAGGCTGTTGCATCATTCATACATACATTACTCAGATGCAACAGCCTGTGGTCATTTTGTAGTGTTTACACACTCCTATGACTGATATGGAGTAAGATAGTGGGGCCGATTAATTCCCATCAACTATCACCATGGCATTATGGGGGGTCCTTATCACCCTTTTCAGTCATTTAAAACTTTTTTTTGTTTGGTTTTCATTCAGTGAGAGCATTGCAAATAATGATGTGTAATTAATGCATGGTACATTACGGCATATACTGCACATGTTCACAGTTTTCAGTGAGAACCATTAAATGCAGTTCTGTTCATCTCTCAAACAGGGTGTGGCTTTTAAATAGCTAAACTATAAAGTACAAGCATAATGAGTTTTGCTCATGCGCTATGGCACGAGTGAGAGTGGGACTGCGAAAGAATATCCATATGGCTGTAACATCCAATTTTATCTGGAAGCGCTATTGATATCAAACCATATTAGAACATGTGCAATGTGTGTACAATGTTGACGTCCGTGTGAAGCATAGCTAGCTGGGAGCTAATATAGCACAATTAATTAAAACAGTAACTGTTTTGGCAGCATGCGGGTGAGTTCATCTTAGGTTGCACTCTTTATAAATACACATTGGCGCTGTCCTCCACACTGTACCTCTACATTGAGGGTACTTATGAACTCGTGGAAGTCGAAGGCCCTCCTGCATGCCTCTGCCTTGTGGCAGCTTGCGCTGAGTGGCATTAGGAGTTGATAAGACCTCTTGAAAAATATGGGTGCTTTGCGAGCTATTTGCTTGTCACCGTCCTCACACCTGGCTGCTGATGGATGTGCATTGACAGGCTGAGTGTGGGGTGACGTTAGCACAGGTTTGAGGATATGCCCGCACTGTAACCGCATGCTGCTAAGCTATAGAGCGCCTCTCCTAAGGACCAGGCAAGAGAAACAAAAGAGGAAGAAGCCAAATCGGTTCAAGATAAACGTCAGCACACCTGAAACTGTGATTGACACTCTGTACATCTGAAACAGTGAATGAGCATTTTAGCAAATCGTGTGATGTATTGTATGTGTGAGTAGAAAGGGTGCATGTGTACAGTACAGAGAGTGCTGACACTTTGGCTGTCAAGCTTGTAAGGTTGTGTTGTCTCAGGAGGACATTTCCTGAAATCTAGGACAGGGAATTTGCAGAGCTAGTATTGTGGTATCTTAATAACTTCTCCATTTGTTACTGTGACTAAATGTAATTTTATTGCCTATAAATAAGAAGATTGCTTGGTTCCAAGAACTGATTTATTGCGTGTTATGCTATCCAGTCTCCAGTGTCTGTATTCATATTGAGGTCTATACTCCGTTTGCCTCAAACCATTGTTTGGAGTGTTTTGAGAATGTTATGTGAGAATAGCTATGGTTTATAGGATCATTACTTAGATTGCATGACTTGAAGGGTTTTGGAAACTTTTCATAAATACACCCATTGGTTGTGATCCAGACAGATTTTTTTTCTCCTCAAACACTTTTGACGATCCTTACACGCTAGAGTATGTGTCAGCTTTGGAGTCCAACCACTTGTGTTTTAGCGCAGAAAGTTTCCACCTCGGCCTCTTGATTTGCTTTCAAAGCAGTGGAAACACCTCTGGTGCAGAGATGTGGTGTCAGGGCAACGTGAGCTCTAGAATAATACCTTTAGATTCCAAACCAGCCCTTAGAACACCTCTGGAGGAGACCAAAGTGAGGGTTTGTTTATGAAATGTACACATAAAAAAAATATGTGGAAATGTGTTCACCTTTTACCTACTGACAACTCTTCACAATACTGAAAACGCCATGAGGACTTATTGAAAAGTGGAAAGTCTAGAAAGCCTGTGGCGTTAAAATGATTGATTGCGTAATCCTCGTGGTTATTTATAGCAGTTACTGTACTTGATGGATCCTTATCTCAGCAGTGTAGTCCGGTGAGAACAGCTGGACACAGAGCAGGACGGATCAGGCACCCATGCAGGGCCCTTCTCCAGACCAGACAGAGCCTGTGCTCAACCTGCACACTTTTATAGGCCGCGAGCGCGTCAGACATCTTTCATTCCTTGACAAGGGGCCAGTGATACTTGTTTTACACTGTCTATTTAATCTCTGTGCATAAATTCTCTCCAAATGTATCACTAAAATGTAGTGGGCCCGTCCGTGGCAGTAACTTGGCTTCCGGTGGGCTTCCTATAGCCGCAGTGAGTGGCTGGCAGGAGAGACCAGGCTGCTCATATCTCTACCCGTGGGCATCCGTGTGGGCTTGCTCTATATCGGTCAGGAATCTCAGACATACCAACTCACACTCACCCTTGACATGTGAAAGCAGCAAGAGGGGCATATCAGTGCTGAACCCAGTCTGGAGTTATAAGAACATAACAAGCTCTGAAGGCACTATTAAGAGAGAGAGAGAGTGTCAAGAAGTGAAAATGGTCAGTGGCTTTTTAGCGGGCTTGAATGCGCGACGTGGGAGTTTTTGTGTAGGTGTGCTTTCATCAGCAGGCCCGGCCACGGCCAATAAGCTAAAATGTCAATATATTAGAGGTCTTATCAACAGTCCTACATCTAATGACCAAACTAAACAAAACCAGAGCGAGAGACTAAACTCTGAGGGGAGAGCACATCGGATCTGTGTGTCTTTCTGTGTATCTGTAAATCTATCTTTTTCTGTGTCTGGGCCAAGTTAAACAGAGATTAGAGAAGAGTGGAACCGAGCTCTTTTTCCCTCCTCCTCTGTGGGGGTAATTGAGCATGTTGTATCTGGTGGGTTTGGTGTTCTTGTGTTCTCTTGAGCGAGGTCCCCTGGGAGCCGGCAGAAGGGCCCCGGCTCTGCAGACGCCATTGTTTACACTGATGGCTTCCAGATGCCGGCGAAAGGGAGCAGCCAAACTCCCGGGGCCCTCGCCAGGAACCAGGAAGCAGTCCAGCGCTATCTGGAATACTTGGAAAACATGTATTTGCTTTGTAATAACCTAGAAAATAGTCCAGGGGCCAGAACCGGCGCTGTGTTTCAAAACTGATTACCACTCCGGGATGTGCCAGCTTTTCAAATTGAAAAAGCTGTGAATGCTGTGTGTCAAAGTTTACCTCTTTGCTGGAGACCACTTCGACATCTTCATCGCATTGTCATAGACCTAGTAAAACTCAACACAAGATGACATATAATTTAGATGAACATTGGGAGTGCTGGATTATTCTTTATGCACTTTGATGACAGTAGTGTTCTTATAGCAATTTTCGTGTTTTATAGACAGGCCAAACTGATTACTAATTTTCTGCTTCCCTCTTTGTGAGCTTGTTACCCAGTGGAGACCAAGCTTTATTATCTGTGAGCTCTTTCAGCGCGCCGGGCCACTCGCATGTAGCGCGGATTGTTTTTAAAACACTGAGGCATTGTGGGAGCGGGCAGATTTATCATTTAACAGCACACCTGTTCCCTCCGTCAGTTTTTCTTCCATGGTGTCTTTTTCTCGCAGGGCATAAAAAAAAAGAGAGAGACAGCTGCACCCACTAAAAAGGACCCAAGGAGGACCCTGCAAACAGTGGCTTCATTTAGTCGCACTAGTTGGGATTATTAAATAGCACAAGCATGCACCTGACTGGAATGCCTGCTCAAGACTGGGCTCCTCGGCCGACCGCTCCGGAAATAACCGATGGAGGGGGGGGAGGGAGGAGGGGAAAAAAAGTGTTCCTTTCGCTGGACACACAGCCGCAGCTGATGCGGGTGACACTATCACTCTTGTGTCCGGGGACCGAAGGGATGGGCCATCTGCGAGCGCTGCTGGCCACCACAGCCTCCCCCACACAGACGGCCAGACAGTGCTCTGTTTGATAGCGGACTCGCATTGTGATGCAAACTCCAGGTGTTTGAGCGCTGCTGCGGACCGCTCTTCTCAGTCAGTGTGCACTGCAGGCAGGGTGTCCTCAGATGAAATGCTCTCGCATTAGCCTGTGCTGGAGAAGACAGAGTGTGGAGGTGCAAAAACATTCATCCTAAATGACATTTGTTGCATTAATGTGCAATTCGTGGTGCGCCACTGGTCTATTTTTGGACCTTTGGTTCTTCCATACTCTTTTATTGGCAACAGACAGACAGGATAACAATATCATGACAGCAGCTCGTTTTTTTTTTGTCTTCATTTTTATATATTTTTACCTTCATCCAAGGTTTTTGTTTACATGCCACAAACAGACAGTACCCCAGGGCCCAGTATTGCTACAGTGAGTTTGCTCAGAGCTGAATCTGTTAGGGCTATTGCGCAGCATGAAGTCTGACCACTCAAAACAAGCCACATAGTTCACAAACTGTTCAAGTCTTCAGTTTATAAAGGCATGGTTGTCAGTGTCTTTTGATCTGCGCAATTTTTGTGCGGTGCACTTTGCAAAGAAATCGTTCCCACCACTTCTTCACTACTCAGTGTCTGCTTAGACAAGGGGGATGTCTTCCGAAGATTGAAGAGCATTTCCTTGAAAATCCCAGATTCCTAAATTGAAGCCAGAAAAGTGGTTTTCTCGTAATTATTTCCAACTATTTTGAAGACCTGCATATTTGTCTATCCAGCAAATTCTTTTCCAGCCTCTCTCAGAAACAATGGCCAATGAACTATTGATTTATTTTTATAAATGTATAACTTTGTAAAGAATAAATAAATAAGACGTGGAGTCACATATGTTTTGTGAAATGGTTTTACATGCCTCAATTGCCATTTTGACATTAACATAGCTACTTTAGTTCAAATGTAGACCAACATTTCGGTTCATGGCCTAGGTTGTGACAGTGAGACATAGGTGGTCTTTCTGTCGTGATATTCAACAGTGTTTGATATCATTCCCCCATCTTCACATTCCCCCCCACGTTCTTTTCTCTGTTAGTAGTCAGGATTATGTATGACTGAGCAAAAAGGTCAAAGTTAGCACGCCCTCATTTTTAGCCGACCTATAGCTATCTTAATTCGAAGCAGGTCAGTGTGTGTTTTCATTCTCCCCCCCCCCCCCCCCCTCGATGACTCTCCAATGTTTTGCTGCGTTATACCCGTGTGGAGCCCATCTGCTTCTGGTTTCCGCCCCACCCCCCACCCCCAGCTCGGCCCTGCTGGGCTTGATTGGAGGACCCTCTCCAGCTGGGGGAGATGACTGCGGCGCTGTGGTATGTGTCCTTTTGGAGGGAGGCTGGGGCTGCTGGGAGATGTGCCGGACCTGGGCCCCCTCCACTGTCCCCAGGGAGCACAGCTGGAGGGACTGGGGCTGGGGGATGGGGCTGCTTTAACTCACTTTTTTTTTGACACTTTATTTTCCCATTCCTCTGGCCTTCTCTGCTATTTCTCTTTCGCTTTCTCGCTTCTCTTACCCTTTCTCACCCCACTCTCTCGCTCTCTCTTTCTCTCTCTCTCTCTGGTGCGCGTACGTACACACTGTCTTTGTCTAGAAGTCTCAACTTTAGCCGTCAGTGGGAATGTTCCTGTGATGGCTCAGGTTGAGATGCTGCAGTTGTCTCTCTGCAGGCCTTTATCAGGCTGCCCAGTGTGGCGCTCTCTCCGTGTGGGAGGGTTGAAACGGGAAGGCAGAGCAGCTCTTTGATGTGTGTGTCTCTCTCTCGCTCTCTCTCTTTCTCTCTGTCTGTCTGTCTTGTCTCCTGGCTGTGGTGTTGGGACAGGCCTGGACTATGTAAGCTGTGTACGTGTGTGTGTGTGTGTGTGTGTGTGTGTGTGTGTGTGTGTGTGTGTGTGTGTGTGTGTGTGTGTGTGTGTGCGCGCGCGCATGTCAGGAGCCATAGCTCAGGCTGCTGTGTTCTGCTCAGGCTATCTGAGGTTTGAAAGACTCCCTGTCCTGGAGACAGTCAGCGGCCTCCCCGAACAGGCTGCTCCATCTCCGCACCGCAGCGCTGGTGTTGCGTAGTCCAGGAAATCACCAAAGCACTTCCCACACACCATGAGCAAATAGCGCTAATATCAACTTATGAATCGCCCAGCTGACACTCTGCTTCTCCCCCATTTCAAAGCATTGTCATTTCACTGGTGTTTAAAGAATCAAACTTGTTAGTTCCTCTCATTCTCAGCCAGATGAACTTGATACTAAAGGGCGAAGTGGTGTCCAAGTCCAGCACAGGGCAGAACTATGTAAACATGCAACCAAACCCACACGCTGTTTGGCAGACTTTGGTTAAACCATAGCGTCACTATTCCATTAGTGTGTCATTTTCCTTTGGTTGTTATTGGAAACTATGTCTGTGTACTCTTAAGGCTAATTCATTTGAAGCTCAAGTGATGTTTTGATTGCTCTTAATGAAGCTGTTTGCTATTTTTCAGGCTTCGTTTGTAACTGTGTTCGTGAGTCATGTGTCCAGAGAACAAAAAGGCAACATGGAAATTATTTCCTCCTCAAATTTAATACTAATTTTTATAGCTTAATCATGTATTTAGATCTATCTATCTATCTATCTATCTATCTATTTATAACTGACAGGAATGTCTTTCTGTCTGTGTATGCGTGTCTGTCTGTTATTATCTCTTGAACCATTTGTCCGATTGATTTCAGACTTGTCAGATGTCTTACTACAGGCATGAGTATGAGGAAGTGCTACACGCTAAATTGAAATGGTCTTTACCTCTTGATCAACAAGATGTATTTTTCGGAATTTTAGAAAGTAGACTAACATCCACAATGAAACAAGATTAGGACTTTTAGTAGATTGTATATGTTAGAGCAGTCACAAAATGGCTTTACTAATATGTTAATTTTAATGTTAATGTAGTGTTTATTGATTTCATTCAGAGTCATGTTGGTCAAAAGTGTCTGCAAAGAACAGACTCCCCCCTAAAGCAAAATAGAGATTGGTATTTAACACTAAAAAATGCCCTCCTAGTCTTATGCCTCTGGGTAGATATTGTGCTGTGAGTCAGAAGTTGGTACTGTATGTCAGGAAGACTACATAATTATCTCAGTCAGACATAGTAGTTCAGTGCTTTCACATCTCAGAGTTAAAGGTGCTTTATGATGTCTTCAATGGCCAGGCCAGATCCAGATTCTGTGCCCAATGAAAATGGCCAACATTATATTCATTTACACTGGCTTTATTCATTCGCGCCAACTTTAGTCATTAATGGCTCGTAATAATTCAGAGGTGTAGGCTATTTAATATGAACCATGGGCATGTGTTAAACGGAGTGAGAACATCTATACTTATAGCTATAGTTATTGCACAGAGGCATCAGAGAGACCAGTAGAGGTGACATAAACTGAACAGTGAACCTGTTTAAAACACCCAAGACTAAAATGACTCAGACATACAGCCTTTTAAGAGACAACCAGCGAGCACTCTAGTCTAACTACATTGTGTTGGATGTGGGCTAAAATGATGCAACAATATTTCATCAGAATAACCCTCCCCCCTCCCTGTTCAATGGTTGGAAATCTATTAAAAACACAACCAAAATAGGTCAGTGTGCTGTAAACAGAGTATCATGTGTATTCTCTGGCACTGACCCAGGAGCTGTTGGACTCCACTGGGGCATACAGGGTCCTTTTGCAATGGCACTGGGACTCACAGGGCCTGATGTACACACACACACACACACATTTGCATAGCGCAGCGTTATTAGCGCCTTGGCCAACCCGCAGAAATCGCACGCCGAGCTTCTTCAGTTTTATGCGGCGTTTATCAAACCTGCTGTTCATCAGGTAATCAGCGCCTGCCTTTCTCCGCCCCCCTAATGCAATTTGTGACCGTTCGTTCACAACTGAACGGCACACTTCAATCACAAGCACAGTTGAGTGAAGTTAACTGATGACAATGTTAAAAGCAATCAAACATTTAGCATTAATGAAATAATACAATACATGATAAAGATGTCAACAAGCAGGGAGATCACGGAGAGCAGTTACTTATACTCAAACTACACATACAGATAGCTACTGTATAGAAGATTGGTCAAATCTAGGAGGAAAGTTTAAGTGGATGATGTGAAAGTGAATGTAAGACATTGGAAAGGCCAGCAAAAGTTAAGGTTGCTTTTGATATAGTACGGAGACGCAAAACTGGCACTCTGAATAGTGATTCTGTTCTCTTAATGACACATTTAACCACAAGTTGGATTAACACCTGCTTTTATAAGGCAGATATTACGCTTCTCCTCCCATATTCATGACACATATGCTTTTTTACATGCATGTTGTGAAGAAAATACGCCTCAAGTTGGCACAACAAGTTGCCCCACAGAGTCTTTTGCACTGGCATTTGGGCATTTTGAAGTGACACAGGGGCTGTTGGATGAACCACTTGGGAGGAGGAAGGGGGGGGGGGGTCGAAATACTAGAGGCTGATAATAACATGCTGTAGTCATAATTACTGCAGGTGAAGTAGATAGTTAACAGCGATCAGAGCAGCAGAGGTGAGACTTTAGGCTACAGTACATTATTTTAAACATGGCATAAATCAGGATGATGATGAAGGCCAGGCTATCATTTTTTAGCGTGAATTAGCAGTGTGACATGAGGTAACTGAAACAGGAGACACACACTCTCACTGTGAGATAAGGCTGTTTGGTATGGTTTCTTTAACATGCTAAAGTATAGGGCTATAAAACAGGTGTGTCTAAGGGAGTAACTCCTTATAGCAAGACCTATTGAGGTCAATTATACCAAGCCATGATCTCAATAATATATATATTTTTTATAGATACGTCATTGTTCATACTAAGGGCAACAAAAACTGGGTACACTTGAGCTGATGTCCATTGTTCTGGCCAAAGAATGATGAATGAAAGCTGTATATTCATCACACGCTGAAGGGGCAGTGTGCTGGGAGCTCCTGCTGTTGCCAGGCCTGGTTGAGATTTGGAAAACATTTCTCTCACGAAGGCCTCAGCTGAATATGATGGAGCCTCAGCTACATGGTGGTGCTCATTTGTTATTGGCTTCTGGACACAGCTCAAGAAAGGCAGCAGATGGTTTTGCTCTCCGACGCAGGTATACTATACGCCCTGTTTACCTGTACCGTTTGGTGCTATCTGAGCACTAGCTTTGCTAATGTAGTCTCACTGATGCTTCAGTCAGTGTGGCAGTGAAATCCAACCGTCCCACCGTTGAGATCTATACAGTGCATACATGCATTTGTAATCCAGCAGCCTCCCCAGGGGTGGGGGTGGGGGGGTTTGAGCCAGATCCACATTCTGTCACGGCTTTGATTGTTTTCCCCGTGGTGTGCGAGCGAAGGGGAGAGGAGGCCGCCCTCAGCAGACCTCGCGCTTTATGAGCGCGGGCTGGCGGAGAGAGAGAGAGAGAGCGAGAGAGACGCGCTCGTTAGCGACGGCCTTTACGTCAGCGCTCCGTCCCTGCCGCGTCCGCTTGCACGTCCGCCCGCCCGCCCGCCACCCAACGCCACACCACGCCACGCCACGCCACCCAGGACTCGCAAGTGTCATCATTTCCAGCTGCTGTCAGCTGGGAAGGCGTTGTGTTGACAGCGGGTTGAGTCACATTGTTTAAGGTTGCGAGGGAGAGGACTATCGGCGCGGTGTGTGCGCGAGCTCTGACGCAAAGGGCCTGGCTCTGACCCGCACTTGGCCAGATGCTAGCGATTACAACACTCATTACTCATATGGGACCTGGGTACATATCCTCTCCCCCCTGCCCCCCCCCCCTGTCCAGCCAGGCCTCCCACTGAAAAATAGAACAAATATATGGGCCCTGCTCTGCACCATTTACTCCACAGTTTGGAGAAACAAATCCTGCTGCCCTGCCTGCCTGACTGGGGAGGAAGGAGAGCAGGGCTGCATACATTATTCTCCTATGGATACATACACAGTTATGGTAGAAACGGCTCTATTTCACACTGTCAATAAAGGCCTGATGCCACGAAAAAGGTTCACGGTAAACGAAGAACGGTCTGCTTAGAAGTAATTATTGCACAGCAGTGATTTAAGATAAAAAAAAAAAGAACAAGGCAGAAAAGTCATCTAATGACATGCACATGTTGGCCAGCTTGATAGAACACATGTCCAGAGAGAGCGCAAACATCTGCGGAGGTGAGTGATCTCCGGGGATTTCTTGAAGGCTGTTGCAACACCCAGATGCCAGATATCACTGTCCACACCGTCATGCACAGCCCAGGCCTCTGAGTGAATGTGGTGAAATGCTTTGCAATGTTTTAGTTCCCCATGAGCGACGTATCAGACCAGATGCACCTTGCAAGTCATGTTTTTTGTTTTGTTTTTGCTGTTTACAAACAAGAGTGTGAATAGGTTTTTAAATATGAGATGTTTGACAGGTTTTCCTTAACACAAGTAAAGTTTTGTAATTCTGATGTTGTATTCTGTCACGTTTGAAAGGACAACATACTGTAGAAGTTTTATTTGTGGGACCCTGAAGGAAAAACAGATTTTTCTTTCTCTCGTTTTTGTGGCCTAGATACTAACGCCAGCATTAACTCATTCTCTTCAGACCACTCCCAATTCTAGTCCACAACTCATTGGAGAGGGCTTCCCAAAGCTACACAACTACTACTGTAGCAAAACAAAGGGCCATGTTAGAGAGGGGCTCCCTCCAGAACGTGTTAAGGTGCTTAATTGAAACATTTCACAGATGACTGCTTTTAATATGAAGCATATTAGGCATGATCTTTGCCCTCGAGATAATTATACCCTCCTGTGTAGTAGTGAGACAGTGCTCACAGTTGATGGCGAAAGGTAAAAATCGGAGCCCCCCAAATGAGAAGCAGAGTTTTGTTATATAATGTATGACATGATGTATTTCCATGCTGGGCACATTCCAGACCCTATACAGTGTGTCTGTGGGCTGACTTAGACAAACGCGTGTGCTTGCTAAAGAGATCTCAGCGTAGGAGTGTCATTTTTAAGTAAACAGTGTTCCCTTTCTCTCTCTCTCTCTCTCTCTCTTTCTCTCTCTCTCTTTCTCTCTGATTTATGGTTCCATGTTTTTGTTGTGGTCCATCTTGTCCATTCTCAGAGCAAAGTAAAGGATGTTGTGGCCAGATGTAGTGGAAATTTGAAAGGGATATCATATCACCCACACTCTGAGCAGAAAGTGTTTTTTTAAACCGAAGCTACAGTACATAGTGATGATGAATGGTATTGTCATCAGGATGCAACACCAGAAGCACAGAAGGTGTTAGTGTGCTGCTACGCTCATTTTCGGAGCGCAGAACGGCACCCAGCCCATGTGTGTGATGTGTGTGTAATGTGGTGTGTGTGATTGTGTGTGTGTTGACGAGCTGTGATGGTGCCATGAATGCTAACGCGTGCTCTCTCGTCCCGTGCTGCTGCAGGCGCGGCCCAAAGGTGAAGGTCTCACTCCGTACCAGGGGAAGAAGCGCTGCTTCGGAGAGTACAAGTGCCCCAAGTGCAAGAGGAAGTGGATGAGCGGCAACTCGTGGGCCAACATGGGACAAGAATGTATCAAGTGCCACATCAACGTGTACCCTCACAAGCAGGTACAGCGCTGTGGCTGTTTGCAACTCCATTCAAGTGTGAGCGATTACTCCATAACTGGAAGTCACAATGCAGTCAATCCCAGACTTCCACTTCACATTGAAATCCCAGTCGATATGTAACTCCTAGGCTACTTAGTTTCAATCCCAGACTTCCACCGACCTCAGGTTGCACTCATTGAAATCCCAGTTGATATGTAACTCCGAGGCTACTTAGTTGCAATTGGCCTTTGAAATATAGAATAGAATAGAATAGAATATATACTTTTTTGATACCGTGAGGGAAATTCAGTTCTCTGCATTTAACCCAATTTAACCGAATTAGTGAACACACAGCACACAGTGAACACACAGTGAGGTGAATTACACAACCCAGAGCAGTGAGCTGCCTGCCCAACCAGCGGCGCTCTGGGAGCAGTGAGGGGTTAGGTGCCTTGCTCAAGGGCACTTCAGCCATGGTGGACTGGTCGGGGATTGAACCGGCAACCCTCCGGTTACAAGCCCGATGCGCTAACCAGTACGCCACGGCTGCCCCAAATATGCCCCAAATATGCCCCAAATATGCCCCAAATATGCCCCAAATATGGGGTGATTCATAAGTTTGAGTTATAGATCCAGTGTTAACTTAAGCGACGGTTGGCTTGAGTATAAAAACATTTGTTTTAAATTGTGTTTTGATATCAGAACAGTCAAAATTTTAGAGGCTCATAGACAGATGATGTAACTGCGTGAGTTGGCGTCAGCTGCGCACACTTGTGTGGCTCCAGATAGCGGCTGTCAGTGTAAAACTCGCCCGTGAGACGGTGATTCATCTCGCGAGCCGAATGTGGAAAAAGGCAGGCGTAAAATGCGTCTGCTCCGAAGCCAGTGCGTAACGTAAGCAGTTCCTATCTCAGCCGAAATAAATATTTGATTGTTCTTCAAGGGCTAGAATCCTGCTCGTGAGTGACAATCACTGGAAATGATAAAAAAAAAAACGACGGACGCTGCGCAGTATCCACAAAATACCCATGAACTTGAAACTCACTTCCATCCAGCAGCTTTCCTGTAATTCAGTGCTACAAGGTAATGGCATCGGATAGTGTGATCTGGCCTTCCTCTGTAACCCGAGAAACCAGCGCGGCGTCCGTCGGCCTCCAGGCCTCCTTGACCCCAGCGGCGAGGGCCTTGTCTTTGGCAGACACGGGAGTCGAGGAAAATACCATCCGTGTTATGTGTGTTATGGATTGTTAAGTTTTCTTACCGGGAATAAATCACTGAAGTGCACGTTGCGTCAAGTAAAAAAAAAAACGTTACGCGAAAAAGAAACAGGTCTCTCTTGGCCTTGATAGGGCACTGGAACTCTGAAATCATCTCTGTGTGCTTGTGCAACCGAGCTGTATTTATAGTAACAGTGGAAGGGAAGCATTCGTTGCAGTTCTTCTCACAAGCTTAGCATTAATATACACAAGAACCACTTTATGCCTGTGAGTCAGAGCGGGAGAGAGAGAGTGTGAAAGAAAGAGAAAGAGCGAGAGAGAAAGGAAGAAAGAGAGAGAGAGAGAGAGAGAGAGAGAGAGAGAGAGAGAGAGAGAGAGAGAGAGAGAGAGTGAGAGAGTTCATTTTCCCCTGCTGGTGGGAAAGCAGTGCTCTTCTCCTCTGGTGTGTGTTGTGGTGAGCCCCGCTCTCACAGGCAAATTCTTCACATTTGCAGTGTCACCCACTTAACATATTTCACTCAGTCAGCATTAGGATCCTTCTAGCACAGCCCGCATATATCAAAGGCCTCTCGCAAAGTCAAAAAGGACTCCACTGAACTGACTGCAGGAAATGAATAAAACGTGTGTGTGTGTGTGTGTGTGTGTGTTTTCCCTTCAATTTTCTCACACTGCCATCTGTTCCCAAAGATTCCCAGGAAAGCTGAGGAGTAGTAGATGCCTTTTGTCTGTTCCGAGCCAGTCGAGGCCACTTTATCAAATAAAACACCCCGGCCTGCCATAACTTGCTGTGAAATCTGGGAGGATTGGATCTGGGGAGGCCTGTGTCTAGCGTTGGCCTTTTTTAATGATGTGCTGAGGGAGAGGGCCTGACATCTGCGCAGCGCTAAGCCTGGGAAGCAGCAGCGCTAGGAGCCTGGAGGTGCCAAACAGCCCTCCTGCCCAACGCTGTTCTCATTAGTCCTCAGGCTCATCATTTAAAAGCCCGTCCACTGGGGTGGCTCGCCAACCTCCACACACACACGGCACTCAGGAGTTTGCGAAGCGATCCCCGAATGATCGCCGAGAAGCGGTCCAAACACGAGTCAGAGAAATGCCATGGGCCGGGCCAATGTGGCATTGTCTCTTCTCGCTGGCCCGTGCTAAAGTGCTTTTCCCTTCTCCACACCAACACGTCGGACTGGAAATAATGACAGTATCGCTAAACATTGCTCTAGCAGCGGTGTTGGTGGAAAACCAATGATTGCAGCAGAGCAGGATTTTGGGAAGAAACTTTAATGATATATATATATATAAAAAAAAGGCTCGCCCCGTTAATCAGAGCTATTTCTCATTTAATGCATATAAACAGAGCTAATCGGTCTCAAATGCACGGAGTTAGGAATATTTAGGCTAGTGCTCTTCACCAGTGTGCCATGTATGAGAGAGTAAATGCAACGCTGTTGTTGTTGACTGACCTTGTGTTCTGTGATTGGCAGCGACCTCTGGAGAAACCTGATGGCCTGGATGTTTCGGACCAGAGCAAGGAGCATCCCCAGCACCTGTGTGAGAAATGTAAAGTCCTGGGCTACTACTGCCGCCGCGTGCAATAACCCACCCAGCCGACCACCTGCCCGCCCCCCCCACCCACCAGTGAGACGTCCCCTGTCCTGCTCCTGCCCCCCCCCCCCCCTTCCCCTCAAAGTGCTCTTAGCAAAAGTGAAACGTGCCAAAACATGCCTTTTTTTTTGCCAATTCTGTCCAGTGCCACCACGGCCACAAATAGCGTTTATGTTCTCTGAATTTGTGTGTAATGAATTATTGAGGGTATTTTTTCTTGATATCACTGACAGTATTGCTTCCCACAAGGGACACAGTGGATTACCTCACCACTGGGTCTGTTGATTTGTATCGTGTTTACAGAGATCTGTGTTCATTGTCCCTGCCAAGTGAACAATGCAGGTGTGCTGGGGGATACTAGCTTGTATTATTTGGTCAAATCAGCGAGGCCCTAGCGGGGTCTTGCGATGCTCTTTGGGTCTACAGCACATCATGTTAACTGTGAATTAACAGAGGGATAATGGACTGTTCATCCCTAGCTTCTTGTGTCGCATATTTATTTTGTTATCTTTATGACAGTGCAATTGAATCAATCTAACTGGGACAGTTATACTGTTGTGTAGCCCCTTCCACTTGCTATTAGAAACTACTGTAGAATAGGATTGTCTCGTTTCCCTTTAGCAGTCAGGTTCTTTACGATGTACGGTTTATATATTTATGGATGCTACATACCTTATACATTTTACTTTTGAAAAGATTGCATTGCTCACTCGCTTTTACCCGCTTACTGATGCGTATGAAGAATCTTAATCATGACAGAAGCTTCTGTGCAATACCGTTATGCAATGATTACAGTGGAGATAGAACGGAATCAATTCCATTCGAGTCCAATGTTTACCGTGGATAGCAAAAGTCTGTGTTCAAAAATTGCCACAATGCTCTTGCCTTGCTGAAACATTAGGAGTATATATTATATGACCAACTTTATTTAAACCTCACAAATATGTATATATGTTGTTGTTGGAGGAAGTCCTGTCTGAAAATGTTTTTAAAGACTTGCAGCGGCAGGCGGAGGCATCTAAGAGTGTTTAAAAACTGACGTCATCTTAAGACATCAAACAGAGCTTTGGAAAAAATATTAACTTCATTATCAACTTCACCATTGGTCAGTGATATCACCAAAAGTCACTACACCTATTTTAAGAGTGAGCAGATGAGGGCTTGAGAGAAATCCCCACACGTATTCCCAGTTACCTATGCAATGTGCACATGGTTGTGTACATGGCTCTGTGCCTCAGCTGAGGGAAATGTAGACATATTAAAAGAGAGGTCTGTTAATAGCGCAGCTTATAGGTCACTGGTGAGATACTAGTGAAATAAATCCATTCATCACATTGTAACTTTCAGAATAGGGTTTTTTTACCACAGGGTGTGATCAAGAGAAATGCATACATCATGCATATATATTTCAAAGCTAAGCAACACCAAGGTAGTAGCCTCTTAGTTTTCATGGGATATATGCCACACCAGGACTAACAGTGATAGCAGCTTCATCATAGTTGTGGATGTCAAGTGCCTTCATTCTAAAGTTGTAGTAGCAGTCTTTCAGACAGATGCGGAAATTTTATAAAAGTGTAATCTTGTTTTATTCAATTGTGACGTTATTTTTAATATTAGACAGCTGTTCTGATAAAAGTTGTTGGTGTGTAGTTGAGTTAAGCGTATCAAAAAGCCTGTGTGGAGAAAGACATGTTATGTTAAGGTGGGAAACTGTAAGGTCAAAAGAGAAGGACATTGGCAAGATAGCGAGGACTTCCATTTAGAGAGGGATGCGAATGAGCGGAGGACATTTTAAAGGTGGCAGACTGTATGTTATGGTGAAGCTAATGAGAAGTGGAAAGGGTTCTGTTCCAGGAGGTAGACTAGTCTGGTGAAATCAGACGCTAATTCCTTCATACTCCTTCATGAGAATCTTGGTAAAACTGAGCTGGAAGACATAAGTGTAGGTGGAGCTAGAGGTAGACCACTGAAAATGGCAATGTTGAGCGTACTTACTTCTAAAAGTTTGTGAAATTTTATAACGTTTTAACTTGTATAAATAAGTCATTGGAAATCATTTTGGTAAAAAGAGGGCTTTCTCTTTAAATGGATGTATATATGAGTTGAGACACATTTGATTGGAAACAGAATGTGTATAATATTTTTTTTAAACCAGGAATGCATAGTTTGTCAATGTCTCATACATTGAGGTAAAATTCAGTTTATATCAAGCAGAAGATTATATATGAAGGGAAATGTTCTGAGCAGTATTTGGATAGATCTGATGTCAGTTTGTTAGAAATGTGTGAAAAATGGTTGGTTAAGTCATGTGTGAAGGAGGTTAAGATGTGAATTTCTATGGGATGATAATGTAATGATCCCAGTAGCACTGAAAGTGTAAACTAATTCCCCTCCAAGTAGAGCATAGTCTTCTTTGTGGCAAATCGCACAGTAGTCTGCCATCTGTGAATTAGCTAAAGAAAAGTTATCTGACGTTCTCTTAAGAAATGAAGTAAAGTGTCTTTAAAAGGCTGATGTCAGTATATCTGTTCCTGTTATTATCCTCTTATGTGTACTTTGAGCTTTAGTAGTTTGCAATGGGTGAATTCCTCCCTCATTCAAAAAAAGCTGAGAAGATTGTGATGTATAATATGCCTTGTAGAAGGTCTGGAGGAGTGGTCCATCTGTGGTATGTTACAACTATCAGGCCGAGGCAGGATGGGGAAATCCCAGTCATGTATTTTACAGGGCTTAGATAACGGTCCAACTGAATATGACATTTTGTATTGCTAGTGCAGTCACTCTTGAAACCTCGCCATTCTACTTAAAACGCAAGCAACTACTTTTACATGTGTACAAGCAGACTTTTTTTCAGCCCTTCAAAGATGTCAAAGCTGCAGTATCATAGATGCAAGGTGGTCGTAGTAGCAGAGAGGCTATAGATGAGGCAACCATCTTAGATGAAAGGCCTGTGTGCCAGCGACTCAACAGTATGCGTCACTAAACGAATGGAAAACAATGTTAAGATTGTGTTAGTGTCAGTTTTAATCATTCATTGTTCAGAGGCAACTTTGCGTGAAATAAATAAATGAATCTAAGACGAAATACTGTGAGGCACCGATTTGGTGTGTGAGAACATCAAACATGAAACTAACTGCGTTTTCTAGGCGGTGGCTTTTAGTAGAAGGGTGGCGTTTTAAGTGTAAGTTGTGCGTTGCATATATGAGAAGGGCTGACAGACAACTTAACAAGCCTGCGATTTATGCCTTGATGTCTTTAATCATTAGCAGAACTGAGTGTAGCTGTCTAAGGTTGCAGCCAAGACAGGCCTCTCTGCCTGCAGTTTTGGGATCAATCTTCAATCTCCATCAGTTTTTAGTACTGTCACAAGGAAGAGGTTCTGTCAGCAGTGCTGGAGGGCCTGTTGTGGACTACTTATGAAATCAGAGATAGAGTAGAGGAGTTCACGTCACTTGTCTGAATCTCAGTGTGCTTCATTTGTGTTGTTTGTATAGTCGAGTATTTTCCTGTGAACCCAGCCAGGGTTGGCTGGTAATGAGAGACGAGGACTGTGGCTTTAGCATCTTGCTATCCCTTATCCCACCATGTGTTTTAGGGAACTGATATGGAAACATCTCACTGTGCATCTAAAGGTTCTGGGCAAAATATAACAGGGTTATCCTTTTTTGATCATTTTGTAAAACCATGGACTCGTGTAGTGGTCTAGATGTAATTACTTTTTTTGGAAGAGGATGTTCTACATCAAAAAGGGTTCTCTGTCAGGGACGAGACAAACTTTGCTCAGAACCTCTTTTAATTTTCGAGTGTAGATCACAGAGGGGGTGGATTTGAAGAGGTGATGCTTAGGAGTTTGATTTGAAATCTCAATGTAATTAGAGATACTATAGAGTACTATTGAAGTTATGGAAAGAGTAACACAATATAGCACATGCAAAATACAAATTATAAAAGTGCTTTGCAGATGTTTGTCTTGAATTACATACTTCATACTTGACTTTTATAGCTCATTTACAATACAGAATTATTTTCTATGAAAGATATGTGTATTTTGGAAACATTTATAGATGTTATAAAATTCTACAGCAAAATTGAAAACAATACAAGAGATTTTTCTCCCTGACAAAGATATTTACAATGTTTATTTTGTGTATATATTCGATGGCCATCTTTTTCAAGCATATTATGTGTACTGAAATGTTATGATGCAATATTGAAGCTTTCTATGTGAAAAAAGGGCCTGTTGCTGAGATACAAACCAAGCTGGGAGTTCTCCTTTGATGTTTTACAATAATCTGAGGGTTTATCCTACAGAAATATTTATGGAAGGATTTTTTTTACAATTCTGTTTTTGTATAAAATATGCAACAAAGCTACACTAAGAAGAAAATATTGATGTCTACATAGATTATTATTCAGTGGTTGGTACATAGTTATTATGCCCTTTCTCTATTATAAGCCATTTTGTTTTTGTTTTTGATAGAGATATTATCAGTATTAAATAATCTATCACAATATCCTTCAATACAGTATAACTGTCAGATTTGGCTAGTAATCTGATACCGTACCTCTGGGGAGGAGAATGACCATTTCTTGAAAGATTGAGCAAATGTAAAAAAAAATGTTCTATTTTCCTTTTCTTCTTTATCAGAGGCTTCAAAAGAAGCTTCAACAGACAGCTCATAGGTAAATGTTGCTGATACTGACCCTTGCCATTGTACAGTGCACCTACTAAAGCCGTTGAGTCTAGAGGATTGAGCATATTTTAGCTGATGTAGAATGAAAGACAAAGACCTGTTGTAGAGTTTGCATGTGCATGTGTTATGTTAACTGAATGAGGAAAATCACTATGTGCAATGTATACACTATTTAATATCAGTTTGTCCAAGTAACTGGCAAACTTGTTTTGTAGAGTACACCTTACTAATAACTGATTGTTACTAGTCAACAACTGCATTATTCACTATAGCAGTATACCAGTTTTTACATATTTACTGAATGTACTGTGTTGAGTTCAGTTAGAAACTCATGTTTATGTCCATGATGTCTGTAACATATTTGAGATCATTGTAATGCTCTAATTGGATTGGACAGAACTCAGAGGATGGTTGGGAAAACAAGGTCTGACTGGAAAATCGAAAAGAAAAGACTGTAAAAACTCTGTTGTTTCTTGTCCATGAAACGGCATTCCGACATGTGCCTTATTGGTTTGTTAGGAAAAATAAAAAAAGTTGTTAGTGCTAAAGTTGCTTTTAGTAATTTGTTGAATTAAAACACAGAATACAAGCTTTTCGTGTCCTTTTGTCTCATTGTTTTGTTTCATTAGGGAGCTGACGCAAAAGAGCTTCTCTCCCCTTTGCTAAACTCTGTGTTGTTTTGATTCGGTTCTGGCTCTGTTGGTGGGGAGCGCGTGCAAAAGCTTGCTCAAGCCCCATGATGCACTGGGGAGTGTGTACGAGTGTGTATCGCTTGTGGTCAGAGCAGAATGATTTGTATGTGGAGCTGGGGAGTGAGTGATGGATGGGGAAACTAAAGCATGTGCCCAGCCACAGGGACCTGTTGTCACTTTGGGACTTTGAATGGGCCCATGCTGCATATTGTTTTGAACGCCACAGAAATGGCTGTGGGGAAGTGAGGGGAGAACAAACTTCTTGCGTTGTGTTTTTGGAATTCTGCAATCCACAAACGAGGCCCACAGATTTTCTCTCTGTAAACTGGTATGCTGTCCAGATTGTCAAAGAGAAAAAAAAATGAATAAGTTAATTGCATGTGATGATTGTAAACATGTGAGGCCTGAAAGAATATTTGACGTTGGCAACGAGACTGACCTCTTTCCCCCGGCCAACTTTCCGTGATTGTGATACACATTCCAAATAACTCAAACTTTCACAAGTGGGTGGAGACGCAAATTATATCAAGTTTGTTACAACAATGCGAGCTTAAACAGAACGAGAATGAGAGAATGTCTCTATGGCAACAACGTAATCGGAGAAGTCAAACAAACTTGGCTGCTTTGGCCTGCATATGGTTTCATTTAGCCGAGTGTTTTTCCACATAGCTTAATCATGTACCTTCATGAGGCATTAACGTGATAAGCGGAACGTCCACTCTCCTTCACAGAGCCAACATTTCACTTTTTACAACCACATCCTCTCCAGGATGACAGGGGGGCCTTTCCACTCTCTGGCCACTAAAAGATATAGGACACAATAGACCCAAGTTAAAAAAAAATTATGTGTTGCTTCTCTTTACTGTAAACCAGTTCCAGTGTTACATAGAAGGTTAAAAAGTTTCAAAAAGTGAGCATGGGAGAGACTTATCAGTCCCGGAGTACCCAGCCTCGTGCCTGAATAAGGACCCCAGGTATGAGGTCATATCCTGTTCTAGAGCGCAGGAAGTCATGCAGGAGGTCTCCAGTCTAAAAAAAGGCCTTGGGTTACTGTCAGGAAGCTTGAGGAAGCACACCATAGACACTGCCTTCTACTGCGTGAACTGCCTTCCAGCAAAGGCAGAGGAAACAGTGGAGACACTCTCATGCAACAGGTAGATCTGCTGGACACGCCCTCACGAGTGCTCTCCACCCAATCTACCAACTACTGACCCCATCTGCTATTACAGTTACCATCCTTAGTACACAACACAGCAGTAGCAGTATTGTGCAGGAATACTTTAACTTAGAAATTATGATTCATTAGACACTCACCCACAAGTTTCACCATAATATGCTAATATGGCAAGTTCGGTGTACCTTAAAGGAACACTTCACCGTTTTTTCATATTAAACTATGTTATTCCCTTAACTCAGACGAGTTGATACATACCTCTCACGTTTCAATGCGTGCACTCACTGGCTCTGGCGCTATTGTGTGTCGCAGTAATATTCTCACTCTTGCACTTTCAGTTTCACTTTGGAGTGAGGATATTACTGCGCAGAGTCTAAGTGCTCCCAATGTTATTCCGCCACGCAATATAGTTATCCCTTTTACCTGCTTATAAATGCACCACGTTTTATTTTGTCTCACCATACTTGGTCGTGTGACTACTCGTGTAACTGTGTTCTAATAGGGAAAACATGGAGGTGTTTGGTTGCTTCTAACTTCATCTCTGTTTGGATCCTAATGAATGCATTGGGCTAGCTAAGTGCTATCAAAGTTGCGCCGCGCGCCAGAGCCAGTGAGGGCACGCATTGAAACGTGAGAGGCATGTATCAACTCGTCTAAGGGAATAACATAGTTTAATATGAAAAAACGGTGAAGTGTTCCTTTAAATTCACATTTCAACAAGTGTTGGATGCATTTGAGGAGGATTTTTTTCTCAGAGTGAATCAAACACAACACAATCCTTATTTTGACATGCTTAGAAATAAATGTATTTTCATTTCGTCATTAAAAATGGTACATCTGCAAACTGATGATTGAACCCTCTGTATTTGCTTACGTAGTAAGCATCTATAAAACACATTTTCAAGGCATACCGACATACAGTATTATACAGATCTTAAAGAAACAATAGAAAATCTACTCAATTTCCAGTTTCAATACCATTTTCCATTTCTTATTTACATTAAGTATAATATCACAATAAAACAGTTGTAAAAACAAAGAATGCACCCATGTTGCTTGAGTCATTGTCAAGCAAATTACGTATTAATCTGACTCTTGAAACAACAACAATCTGGATGGCACCTGAATTGCGATATGGTTATCTGAGCTCTCCGCAGTCTGTGATGACTATTTTCTTGATGGTCCCTCCATCATGCAAGCCATAGGTCTCCATGACGGAGACCACCTCCATGCCCTCCTTCACCTGGCCAAACACCACGTGCTTACCATCCAGCCTGCAACACAGAACAAGCACAACCAATTAACCAATTAAAGCACTGGGAGGCTTTGTGTGTGTTTCATGACACATGGGGTGCCTCTCAACATCTCTCCTCGATGCTCGATCCTCGAGGGGCGTTCCCACTGATCTATACCTAATACTGGATAGACTATCCCATTGTTGCCGCCCCATCATTCTTTATCTAGATCAGTGAGGATGAGGATCGAGGAAGGAAGGGAAGGGTGTATAAAATCCCTAATGAGAGGCACCCATGGATTCCAATGTATTTGACACCAATTAGGTCTATGTGTCATTAGGCAAATTAGCTCTGGCTGTGCATGCTTCTTCACAGTAGTGTGATGGTTGGTGGAGAGTTTTACCATTCAGTCTTCTTGGTGCAAATGAAGAACTGGGATCCGTTGGTATTTGGACCTGAATTTGCCATGGACAAAATGCCTGTAAACAAAGACACATATCAAATGTCCAACCAAATAAATAATCATAGCTCTATCTCATCACAGTTTGAAGACGTTCTCAGCAGACACAGGCATTGGTAAGCAAACATCATTTTCAAGCTGCTTTGTTATCATTTCCGTCTCTGTTGACAGTTACAACTCTGAATCTTCTGTTAGGGCACACATCTGGAAAGGGTAAATTGTTCTGTTTAGAAAATAATTACAACCATTCCAGAATCGCACAATAGGATATACATGATTGGCATATCAACCTCACAGAGTTGTTCGTAGTGTTCCAGCACTGACTCCCCCAACCTCTAAAATATGTGCCATGAAAAAGTCATGTCGGCTTTCTTGGAAAGTAGGTCATACACCCACAGATTACAAAAATGAATTTAGCTAGTGTCTATAGCACCATCTGGTGGTTAGGAATGACACTGCAATATTCTGCAACCTGGACTATGGCAGTCAGTGAACAAATAAAAAATAATAATACAGAAGTCTTTACACTGCAGGCCCTACCTGGACCTGTGTGCTTTAATTTGAAGTTCTCATCCTTGAACTTCTTTCCATATATGGACTTTCCACCAGTGCCATTATGGTTTGTGAAATCCCCTCCCTGGGGGAAGAATCAGAGCAAAGAAGAAACACAAAAACAAAGAATGAGGGGCGTGTTCATGCACTCTTCATGTAAACCTTTTGGAGGACTGTAGAACATTTTCTTATTGTCTCCTTAGAGGGCAATGGAATGTACAGGGCTGGATGGTGAAGTTTTTCTTTTTTAAAGTTCAAACAATTTAAAACCTCTAGGGAATATGTGTACTTTAATAAACTGCAGTGGTGGTACCTGGCACATGAACTCAGGAATCACCCTGTGGAAGACGCAACCTTTGTATCCGAATCCATGCTCTCCTGTACAGAGGGCCCTGAAGTTTTCTGTTGACAAAAGACCGTGGTGTGCATCAATGGTTGACTCAGGTCTCAAAATCAACTTACTTGCTGTAGGTCAGATCAAAATACCTACCAGTTGTTTTGGGGACAGCATCGGCATTCAGCTGCAAAATATCCAGATGTGCATGAATGATCAAGTTGCATATCTAGACAGTCTTACAAGCCTAGGCTAGCCTACTGCTCAGCATACTGTATCACAGCATGTGATACACTCAGTTTACAAATGCAAAGTATTAGGTGACCTTCTAAGTTAGTGGTGGATAGGCGTTCCCAGTTGTTTAGGTGTAATATGAGGCCTATGCGCAGCCCATGAGCAGAGCTAATATTATTATTAGCTATTAGCCTATGTCTCTGGTCGTGTGGTGTGGCAGAACACATCTTACTACTGCCACCATTTGCACTTACTTCGATTATGATCCTGCCAATTTCTTCACCGTCAGCAGCAATGTCAAGGTATACAACAGGGTTTTTCGTGGGTCCAGAGAAAAGTCTCGCAGCCGCAATGGCTAGCGAACAATATTTTAAACGATTTTTTATTGGCAGCATTCTCCCATCTATTCAGTGTTGTTGTGCATTGCATGCAGACGTACAACGTAATATATTTGTGATGAGATTCTGAATCGCATTAGCAGCTCCGAGGACAAGCAACCATGGCAGCTAGTTTTACGTAAGTAGTCCAGTACGACAAGAATGCTAACTTACGCATATTACGTAGAAATGACGTTGCTGTCTCAAAATGCCTGTTGGTCTCATTGGCGCCCTCATTTGACAAGTTTGAGGACTTACCCACATGTAGCCCAACCTTGGGTTGAGTAATCACCAGTTTGGGGCAGCTTGTAATACAATTCCAAATTGTTTTTTTTTTTTTTGTTTCATGTAGCCAAGTTTTGATTAAAGGCTTTTTAGAGTGCCTCAATTCTTCTGTTTATTAAAAAGGTTATTTTTTTTGCAGTCTACTGTAGAACCTAGGTGAATAGTTAAGCAAGTTTAAGATGCAACAGAATCATGACACAACCACAATGCACATTTCATCTGAATACATATTTATTAGATAAATATTAGGATGTCACATCATCTAACTACATACAGTTCTGCAAGACTAAAAATCACAATTAGTGTTTTTTTTCTCTCTGTGTTCTGACCTTTTTAGAATATGAAATGATTGTACACAGAATGTACAAACGGAAAGACAACTGCCACATTTGGCGCCAATCGACTGAGCTCCTCCCCTGTCTTTATAGTGACTCTGATCAAGGTAAAAATTGTACAAACTATGGATTTGGTTACAATCTTTTGGAACCCATTCAGGCCCCACGTCCCTAACTTCCTGATTTTCCCCCAGGATTTTCTTCATTACATTTTTTGTAGCACCTTATAAAGTACACAGGTAATGGAGCAATACACGAAAGCTAAATATTACAGACCGGTTTAAACAAATGTCTTTCGTTTGATCCCCCCCTCGCTCGGCTTCCCCTTCCTTGAGAGGAGGGGATCGTAGTATTATACATATGTGAAACAAACGCTGAAGAGATTCCACACACGCAAACAAACACAGAATTTATTTAACCCAAAAAATTCGAGTCTTGATAGGAGGATGCAAGCTTTACAAATTCTAAATACACAATGCATATTCCCCTGGGGAAAATGAATACATTTCTTGTTAACGTGTCTCTATTCATCATTTACATATGTACACCCATCCCTTTCACAACCCCCCCCCCCTTCTGCCACGTCTTTTACTGTCCCCTTTATTGGCCAAGACGAGTGGACTCTTACGTCTCTTCTGGCATCCCACCGCTGGATCTTACTAGTGACACTGGTCACGTCTCTCTCGGCCCGGTCCTCTTGTCTTCTCAATGACTATACAACTACAGCATGTGAAAGGCCGACAGAATTCAAACAACTGAAACCACAATGTGAACAAGGTGTTTCTGCAGACATCATGTCAATAAGTGACTAGAGGGGGAAAAAAACAAACATGTGGCAGTGCATTGTTGATACAAAACAAACAAACAAACAAACAAACAAACAAACGAAAAAAACACACCAAATGAATACACAAGAATATGCATGTGTTCAGGTAGACTGCACATGAAAATCACTTTATGATCATCACTGAAATCGTGCTACAGTGCCAAAAGGACTTCAATATTTCAATTCAATGAAATCTAAATGTAAACCAAATCATATTGCCCTCTTATATTCATAAAAGCATGAATATCTGAAAACAGGGATACGATTTAAAAAAAATAAAAAATGGGTCAATAATGTTGCAAAAGTAGATAGAAAACGTGAATTATGATGCATTTTGTTAAGCAAAACATCAGACCTTTGTGAATACCAATAAAGTTTATAAAAATCAACAGCAATTTCTGAAAATGGCTATAAATACTCTTGACTGATTGACAAGCTACATTTGAATTACAAATCTGAAAAAGGCAAACATTTCAGTGACCCCAGGGAGTGATATTTGAAAGGAATCACTTTCCAACTAAAAAATAACTTTGAATGGCAAACTTAAAACATATAAAACTGGACTTCAGTGAAGACAAAACGGGGAGAAAAAAGGACTGTTTCATGCATTCTGATGTGTGTGTGTGTGTGTGTGTTTGCACGCACACATGAATATGAAGAGTACTGTTGTAGGACTTGGTAGGAATGTGACTATATCTGACGATAAAGACAGCAGTAGTCACCCGAGGTACCTACTGCAATAAATAGATTCAAAATATAACTATTGCACTCACCTCACTACCCCTACAGTTCATCCTCCAATCTAACGTAGGAGCACTTAAAAAATGACTGGGGTGCCACAATAGTCACATTAAAAAAGAAAATATGAAACACTTTAGTCACTGTGCTTCATGACTGAATTGGCTCATTCACCTGTGGGCTAACTTTGGTATAACCATGACCGTTTCCAAAAGAACTCTCGATTTCTGCAGCACTATCAGATAAGACAAACTAAGAAGAATGATTACAAGATTGAAAATGAAAATACATTATGCAAATTACAAACGTAATGATTGACAAGTTGAGGGTGAAAACAAAGTGAAGGATAAAGGGTAGTATAAATAAAAGGTCTACCAGTGTTAGCAAGGGAACACAATTGGAACATGGATGCCATAGTGTCATTCAACAGAATCAAATCACCTCAGATGGACAGTCCCTCCAGAGTTGATATGGGCTTCCAAATTTGATTGGCCGTAATTATATTTCATGTCTGCTGACCACCCACACTTTCCCAACCAGTATGACTGACACACTGCATGGCTAAAAGCTTTGGATGTGTTGACTGCTGCAAAGTGACACTGACATAGCAATGATCCAATGTTTCAGACCAACGTCTGGTAGAACAACACTTAAAGAAGTGGAAACAAAACAAACAACAGCCTTGACTTGGATTGATGTCATTGATTCAAAGTGGTGGAGGTATGATTCTGTTCACAAAAAATATATATAGGTCTATTTACATATTTACCTTTGAGAAGAAACACCTTTACCATAGCCTAAGACTACACAATGCTGTGAGGAGGGAGGGGCGGGACAGATGGTAATGGAGAGCATCTGATTGGTCGTCCGTGTCAGAGCACAGGGCGTCATCGAGAGGGCAGTTGTAGGGCAGTTGTTCTGATTGTGTTGCAAGTTTTTTCCCTTTCAAATTTGCCCCATCAGTGTCCTTTCTCTTGTGGTTTTTGCGTATTGTTGTTGTGCTTATATGTTTCCCTCCCCCCCCCCCAAAATAACTTGGATGAGTGACCCGTGCTGGCGTTCGATTGGAGCCGTACATCTGGGTTGGGAAGCTGTGGTGGTAAAGCTTGGAAGAACAAAATTCCAAAGAGATTTGGGCCAACACAAGGGAAAAAAAAACAGAAAAAAAAAAAAAAAACATTTTGTTTGTCTTTCAGTTTGTCGTTCTTTTTTCACAAAAGGAAAACAAGAATAAAAATGCTACAAGACTTTTTTTTCCTAATGAGCACACACCGTTGTGTGTGACGTACATATGAACTAAATATAGCTGCACAGTTTCCATATTAGTATTTCAAAGATATCACTTACTGCCAACCAACATGGCTGTCATATGTGTCAAAAAGACGCTCAGAAAAAAGTAAGAAGGAGATATTTACACAATGAGGTGCAGAGGAGAACGTGTGTCCTGTACTGTACATGTGTGTTTGAGCGTGAGTGTGTGTGTGTGTGTGTGCGTGGCTGTGTTTACACTATGGTACTTTACAGTTTGTTTGTCCTCCGTTGAGTGCTCACACAAACACACACACACACACACACTCTGACGTCCTTTTTTGACGTGCTTTCCGCAAGGGTTCAGTTGTTTTCAAAGAGAGAGAGCAAGTCGTCGTTGCTGTTGCTCGGGAGGTCAGGTGGGTCCAGGTATGACAGTAACTCCTCCGGGTTGGCCAGCTCCGGGAGCAGCTGTCATGAGAAACAGGATTGTGGTTAGCAGGGTGAGGGATGTTGAGATTACGCTGGAGAGGACATCTCACAACACAGGCACAATATGGCAGAACTCAGTGGCCGAGACATTAAGAACCGAACGGAAGACTGATGAAACGTAACAGCAGAGAAGCAAGCACATGGGCAATGACAGTAGAGAGAAAGAGAAAGAGAAACAGTGGAAGAGAGAGAGAGAGAGAGAGAAAGAGAGGAAGAGAGAGAGTGTTAGTCAGTCACGTAGCCGTATGGATGGACACTTACGTCCAGCGAGGGCTCGGGCATGTCTGATGCTCCCTGGCCCCCAGCCTGCCCTTCCGAGGGGTGAAAGGTCAGCTCGCTGCCATGCGATTGGCTGTTAAGGCTGGAGGGTAGCGGCTGCGGCTGCTGCTGATTGGGCGGGACCTGGCGCGTGGGCGGCGGCTGGG
>NC_085011.1:14193124-14205602 GCF_963854185.1 Sardina pilchardus
TGATTAACACACATGTGGAAAAGGACCTGATGAAACCCATGAATAGGCTCTTAAAGACTTCAGGCTACGGGAACCCTCTTAAAGAAACAAGTCCAGTGTGGCCGAGGTGTGAGTCATCCGAGAGAGACTCACTTGGGTGTGGGGGCAGGAGCGTGACGTTTGGTTTCATGTCTGGAGGAAATGGCGGCTTGACGTCCTGGCCGGGGGACAGGTAGGGGGGGATGGTGCTGCCCGGGGTCATGGGAGGGGTGGGGTTCCCAGGGACTGGAGAGTGGGGGTAGTTGCCCACCGGTCGTGGAGGCTAGAAAAACAAACAAAGTCAGTAAACAAGTCAGTAAACAAACCAACCGTCAAAAACTTTCACTGATCTACATAATACAACTTTATCTCCCTGTGAAGTTGATGTCTAAGGAGGCCTCTTTTTATATAAATTAAATATATAAGGAGGACTCTTTTTAAATTAATTAAATATATTTTGCAAGTCAAATAAAGATGGGCCACAAATTGTCCTTTTATCCACTTCATCTATTGGAGTATGACCGGCTACATACCCCATTGCCTTGGTTGTAGGAGTATCCACCACCGGGGAAGTTGTTGTTCTGCCCATTAAATTGCTCTTGCTGAAAGAGAGCCATAGAAGAGAGAAGAAATGTTAAGAGCCATAGAAAGAGAGAGCTGCGACACTCTTTGATGTCGCCGCCACACGATCAACAGTTCCAAAAAACCTGCGCTGAATGGCTGAATCGCAGGAGGGTTGGATGCACTCCTGGATGCTGGAGGGTGTAATCAATTAACTCATTGACTACTGACTAACAGATTGGCTGTTAATGGTTCCAAAACACCCATAAAACAGATGTAGCCTGGAAAAGCGCTGCCATTTTTTCCTATGGAGGTCTATGGGAGTGTCGCCACTCTGTTTTATCTACCGCTATGCAACACGCTAAGCATCCAGCAGACTCCCGGTCATCATGCAGCCTTCACCTAAAGAATAGCATGATGTCATGCGTCTGGCTCACCTTGTAGTACTGGCTCATGGCCACTCCGCCCGGGGGGTACTGGCCAGCGCCCTGCTGGACGGGCATCCTCTGCCCGGGGTAGTTGGGCGAGGGCAGGGCCCTGGCGGCGTTGGGATTGGAGTACTGGCCCTGCTGATTGGGGAACTGGCCGTTTGGTCCAAACTGCTGACCTCCGTAGTTTGGCTGGTGGGCGAACAGAGAGAGGACAAGCGTGTCAAAAGAATTGAAGGATTACCGTAATTTCCAGACTATTAGCCGCGGCTTATACATTGATTTTGCAACATTTCTTCAGCTATGAGGTTAATAAAGGGGGGCAGTTAATATGGTGTTGATATGGTTGTGTTTCTTTTAGCTTGTATAAAACACTGTCTTGCTTATACACAATGCGGCTTATACAGTATGCGGGACATTACTGCACATGTTGGAGTAATAGGGCTCTGAGAGAGGCAGCCTCAGGGGAGGACACCGAAGCTCCAGGGCAGCCTAATCCCCACACCAGGAGCTCCAGCCAGCCATGGCCCAGAGGGAGCACTACAGCTGGGCCTGGGTGTCCCCTGTCCACTGCCACCCTGCCACCCTGTTCCCCTGCTCCCCAGTTTTCTCTAGGCCATTCTTTTATCAGACTTGGAGGGTCATTATGCCTTTGACAACTACTTCTGGCTATGTCTTGTGGGTGAAAATCATGTCTATTTTGTCTTATATGTGTTATGTGATTGTTTATGTGTTTTTAAGGCTGCTGAAACAACAGAATTTCCCTTTGGGATGATTAAAGTATATCTATCCATCTATCCCCCAGTTCCCCAGTTCCCCAGTTCCCCAGCTCCCCTGCTCCCCAGTCCCCCAGCCCCACGTACCTCCCCTGGGTAGGGCCTCTTCATGGCCTGCATGGGCATGGTGGGCGTCCGGGGGCCCGGGTAGCCCTGCTGAGGCATCCTCTGGCCGTGGCCGCCGAAGGGCGCCATGCCAGGCGCTCGGGGCTGGTTCATGCCCATGGGGGCCCCGCTCATGTTGGCGTTGTTGATGCCCGCGTTGATGCCCGCCGGGTTCATGCCCCCCGCGATGGACGGGGGTCCTCGGGGGCCCTGCTGGCTGATGAACTGGTTGCTGTAGCCCTGCGTGGGGCCCATCTGGAAGGACGAGCACATCTGCAGCGCAGAGCAGAGCAGAGCAGAGCAGAGCAGAGCAGAGCAAGGGGCTATTAGCCACACGTACAGTAACACAGGGCATGTGTCTTCTAGATCAGCGGTTCCCAAACTTTTTCCCCCGCGTACCACCACCTGCGTTTTAACTCGGCTTGCGTACCCATACCACATAAAAATCATCTGCCAAACATCCGCCTGGCCGTACTGGTTCATGTCCTTGTGTGTAGTGTAGTGTAGTGTAACAGTGCTCCGTGTGATTGGCTCGTACCTGTCTGTAGTGGTTCATGTGTGTAGTGCAGTGTAACAGTGTCCCATGTGTGTGTGTGGCTCGTACCTGTCCGTACTGGTTCATGTCCTTGTTCTGCGTCTCCTGCAGGGCCACGGTAGCGGTTGCTGTGGCGGTTGCCGTGGCGGCGGCGGCGGCGACAGCGGCGGCGGCGGCAGCAGCAGCTGGCTGGGTGGGCGGGGCCATGCCGATCCCACCGGGAGCATTGGGACCACCTGGGTAACTACACAGCACACAGGGCATATGTTCCAGCTCACTCAACACCAGCAACACACACATGTCACAAGCCTCACCAGCAACACACACTCTCCCTCTCAACCAGCAACACACACATGACACAAACCTCACCAGCAACACACACTCTCCCTCTCAACCAGCAACACACACGTCACATGACACAAGCCTCACCAGCAACACACACTCTCCCTCTCTATACAGCAACACACACATGACACAAGCCTCACCACCAACACACACTCTCCCTCTCAACCAGCAACACACACGTCACATGACACAAGCCTCACCAGCAACACACACTCTCCCTCTCTATACAGCAACACACACATGACACAAGCCTCACCACCAACACACACTCTCCCTCTCAACCAGCAACACATCTAACCTTCAACTGTGTATGATGTGACCACACCGAACTCCTAGTATACCTGTAGTATATCCGCCTTATACTCAACACATTGGACAAGAAAGGCTTAATATACGAAATTGCCCAAGGGATATCACCCTTAAGGATAGCACCCTCCTAAATCTTGAAGAGGTACCCCTAGTCTACTAGATTCTGCAAAAAAACAGGTTCACCTAAATGATGGCATTTGGCTGCCGGACTATACATAATCTAGCATAGAATACTACAGGGATCATCTTCTACCTCTACACCTGTCTGGTGCATACAGTATTCACTGGCCTCCTTGTCATCACTGCCCGGGGTGGACTGGTCACTCACCTCCCACTGAAGCCCCCTCCGCCCGGGTGTCCCGGGTGTCCCGGTCGCCCCCCGTACATGCCCTGCTGCATGTAGGCCTGGTTGTTGCCCCCTTTGGCTGGGAACTGCTGCTGCTGCCCAGGGAACTGTGCGTTCATGCCTGGGTTGTTAGCGCCCATGCCTGAGCCTATGCTATTCCCTCCAGAGTTCATGGGGTTGTTAGCGTTTGCCATTGGGTTGCCCAAGACCTGTTTACAAAGGTGAAGGTCCATTTGAATATATATATATATACTGTATAACATATCATTTAAAAAGTTGACAGACTTGAATAAAATAACTTAACGCAAATGTAAACACACAAAACTTATTGAAGCATATTGCTTTAGGCTTTTTTAAAAGGTCTTTTCAGGAAATAGGTAAATAGTTCTTCTAAAGCAACTTTTAAAAGCATATACAATTTATTTTCTATTCACGGTCGCTGTGTGTGCCTTACCTGACTTTGAGATGTATTGGTCACACCCCACACGGTGGTCACTACAGACAAAGACCCAGGGGCTTGGTTGGCGTTTTGTTGCCAGGGAACAGAATCATAAGGGAAGGAGCCATCACTAGAAGAGAACAAACGAGACTGATTCACCGACGGCCAGACTGACCCCTCATCAGTTAGTTATTCAGCAGACAGGCAGCGGAGGCTCCTTAGAGGAGACCACCAGACGCAACCAATCAGAGTGAAAACAACAGCGCAGACTCTGATCTACCCCCCGGCATCGATTCACTGCCGCCAGGCTTACCAGCACAGGGCTCCAGGGAGCCCCGGGGAAGAGATCTCGATCTCAGGGGAGCTTTAGCAGGTCAGACCTGGAGCTTGTGTTTTATACTGGCACAGTGAACATGGTGGGGTTGAATGGAAAAGCCTTTATTCAGGTTATCAGGCCAGCAAGACTAACAGGGCTAGAGGTACAGTGGGAGCGGACTTGTGTACAGTTGAGTTCCAGTTACAGTCAGGAGAGTGTTGGAGTGGCCAGGGGTGGAGTGTGTGTGTGTGTGGGTCTGGGGTGGAGTGTGTGTGAGGTGGTGTGTGAGGCTGTGTGTGGGGGTAGGGGTGGAGTGTGTGTGAGGCAGTGTGTGGGGTCAAGGGTAGAGTGTGTGTGAGGCAGTGTGTGGGGTCAAGGGTGGAGTGTGTGTGTGTGTGTGTGTGTGGCGGTGTGTGGGGTGCGGAGGGACTGACCTGTGCGACAGGGGCGGCTTCATGGAGTTGATGGGCGGCTGCATGGGCCCTTTGCCCTGGGGCTCGCTCTGCCTGTTCTTCTGGTGCCGCAGCAGCAGCAGGCGCCCAAGCTCCTCGCACCAGGACGACAACAGCGCTGCAGAGAGAAGGAGAGAGGGAGAGAGGGAGGGAGGGAGAGAGGGGGGGAGAGGGAGAGGATTGAGGTGTAAATCAGTATTCGGTCTGGCTTTTGGGGATACACAGAGAGCACAGCATAATCACAGATGATCCCCCTCCGATGTGCCGTTCCCCGGGGTGTAGACTTGCTACAGTCGTGTCACTCATGATAAGCAGGATGCATGAGAAAAGCCATGCCAACACAAATGACAAAACAACAACCACCGCCACAACCACATCCACAAAGCCCTCGGTCCGCCGACGTGTCTGTCTCAGCTCGCTCTGTCTCACCGGCCTAAATTCTGCAGCGGCGCGCAGTTCCGCCTACGGCCACAGGGGGGCAGCCCGCCCCTGCTGTTGAGTGAAGAGGCCACCAGACTAGCAGCAGCGCTGCTGCTGCTCACAGGTACACATGCGTCTCATCTGCAGCGCACACTGAGCGCCGAGCCAACAACAAAAGCCTCTCTTACCTGTGGAGAGTGTGCGTGTGTGTGTGTGTGTGTGTGTGTGTGTGCGTGTGTGTGTGTGTGTGTGTGTGTAGACGAGGGAAGGGAGATGAAACGGACAAAAGAGAGTGGCGAGCTGGCGGGGAGGGGAGTGGAGCTGAGTGGAGTGGATGGGGAGGGGGAGTTGAGAGGGAAGATGGCATCGGTGCCGAGTGTGGTGAATCACTCCTCTGATGTACGTGGCCACCGGATCTGTCCTCTGCAACGCTGGCACTTGGCACTTGGCAGGGCCTTTCCGCCCGCCGCACCCCCTCTCACCTGGACGCGGCCACGCAGGGTGACCAGTCCAGTCCAGGTGAGCTGCTCTCCGTGTCCTGCACGTCTTTATCGTGTCCGTGCGGGGCTATCGGTCACGCCAGTCCCCTCCTGTCGGCCGCGAGCGCTGTTGCGCGGGTCCCCCGAGCTACCAGCGAGAATACGGCGAGCGGCGAGGAGCGAGAGGAGGAACAGGGAGGAAAAACAGACGGCTAATGGGGTCAATGAACTGAAGGAGAACACTGAGAAATGTCTGCTTTCCCTCACAGATGAGAGGCAGACAGGGAGGGAGGGGGAGAGGCAGTGTGTGTGTCTGTGCGTGTGTGTCACAGAGAGGGAGAGAGAGACAGACAGAGAGAGAGAGAGAGAGAGAGAGATAGAGACTGACAGACAGAGAGAGAGCAAGAGAGAGAGACAGAGAGAGAGAGGGAGAGAGAAAGAGACACAGAGAGACAGAGAGAGAGAGAGAGAGATAGAGGGATGGGGTGCCACATACACTGCAGCGACAAAAGCACCTGGCGTCTTCCGTGGCGCAGTACTACCCCTCATCTCTCCGCGGCATCACAGGCTGATTTGGCGAGTCCCTTACACGCGGCACAAACAGCTCTCAGGAACAATAGCTCCCTTTCTAGATCATCACTCTCTATGGAAACAAGGACATGAGCAGCGCTGCTCTCCCCCTCTCCCTCTCTCTCCCTCTCTCCCCATCTCCCTCTCTCCCTCTCTCTCCCTCTCTCCCTCTCCCCATCTCTCCCCATCTCTGCCAGTGAGACAGTGAGTCTGCTGCTCAGACTCTCCATTCACCCTAATGACTGCAGCACTACAGACAGACACACACCCAGAGCACAGCCACGGGAGAAGAGACAGAGAGAGAGAGGGAGAGAGGGGGAGGAAGAGAGAGAGAGAGAGAGAATAAAGAAAGAGAGGGACAGGAGGAGGAAGAGAGAGAGAGAGGGGGGGCCTGTCCTCGGACGCGGTGTCTGGTGCGGAGAGACAGACGTCTGGCCGTGCTCCTCCTCTGGCCCATCGATCTGCTGCTAATGACTAATAGGAGGAGCGCTCGGCTCCTCTCCTCTCCTCCTCCTCCTCCTCCTCCTCCTCTCCTCTCCGCGCTGCCCTTATTACAGTCTGAACGCAAACGCGTCAAAACGCAACCAGACGCCGCGCGAGCGAGCCCCAGCCGGAGCCGCGCCGGCACGCAGCCGACCCTTTTAACACCCTCGCTCTCCCGCTCGGGGGAACACACTCCATTAGTCACCCAGGAATCTGGAGTGAACAAAAACAGCAGCGGCGGCGGGAGCGGAGGTAGAGCGGTAGCAGAGCTACGGACGTCCACCGTAATCCAGCGCTGCTCTCTACCGCAGGTTCATACACACTGTAATCACTGCAGGAGAAACCAAAGAAACCAAAAAGGGACAAGACGAGCATGAAAGACAAAGACACAGGCACACAACCTTGCGCACGCACGCACGCACTCACACACACACACACACACACACACACACACACACACACAGAAACGCACACAGAATCACACACATACACACAAAGGTTTATGGAAAGAGGCTGGAGTCGCCCACCTACTTAAAGGAGAATTATTCTACCCTACCATTAGAGGCAGCTTATCGCCCCTCCAAATCACCAACTCGGCACGCTAGCAACTGCTATTTTTCTCACAAAAGACCAACTCAGAGCTCATATGACAGGGCACTGAGAGCAATGAGGCCTGCCAAGTCCCCTTACTGGCCTCTGCCTCACACAACAACCACCTCCCACACACACACACACACACACACACACACACACACACTCCCAAAGTAAAAAACCTTAGTGAATGTGCCACGGCAGCAAGGCCACTTCTCTACCTGATGGCTTTTTGACTTAATGCAGCTTCATGAAAGTCCATTTGTCACTGTTTTACTTTATGATTGGGAACATTTCGACTGCGTCTTTGCCGTGCGTTCCACTTTACTTTTCTCTTCATCCCTCTCTCTCTCTTTCTCTTCTCTCTCTCTCTCTCTCTCTCTCTCATTTGAACCTGGCCCTGTGCTCTCCCTCTCTCTCCCCCTCTCTCTCCCTCCTCTCTGCCGCAGACACCTGCTCCTCCATCAGATCTGCATGTTGGCTGGCAGGGGCTGGCAGGGGCTGTGACAGAGTGCCGTATGGTGGTGTCTGAGGTAGCACATGGCGCTGTGGCCCGCAGAGCGAGCGCCAGGCACAGGGAGCGGCCGTGGGCGACCCGCTCTCGCTCTCTCTCTCGCTCTCCCTCTCGCTCTCTCTCTCTCTCTCCCTCTCTCTCTCTCTCTCTTGCTATCTCTCTCTCTCTCTTGCTCGCTCACTCTCTCTCTCGCTCTCTCTCTCGCTCGCTCTCTCTCTCTCTCTCGCACTCTCTCTCTCGCTCTCTCTCTCTCGTAGCGCACAGACACCAGACACACACTCAGCTAGACGCAGAACAGCACACACTTATGTGACATGGAATTGCAGGCTTCCAGTGTTTCAATCAAATGGTCAATCATTAAATCTTTCATTAAATGCATGTGCATTGACACATACGCACGTACAGTAATACTGTTGTTACAGGTGTATTAAACTACCACTTATTTGACACAATACAACTGCCTGTTACTGAAGTAGCAGGTAATTGTTCTATCAGTGCTCTTCCACATTGCATTGGGCAGTAGCTAGTTGAGGTGGGGTAGATCTGTTGTTTGGTTGTGAGGCTGTGGACAGACGACTAGGTGCTATTCCACATTGCGTTGGGCAGTAGCTAGTTGAGGTGGGGTAGATGTGTTGTTTCGTTGTGAGGCTGTGGACAGACGAGTCGACTAGGTGCTATTCCACATTGCGTTGGGCAGTAGCTGGTTGAGGTGGGGTAGATGTGTTGTTTCGTTGGGCAGCAGCTAGTTGAGGTGGGGTAGATCTGTTGCTTCGTTGTGAGGCTGTGGACAGACGAGTCGACTACATGCCTGATAATGTGTTGTGTTGTGTGTGCTCCTGCAGGGGCCGACGGCCACAGACTGTGAGGAGCGGGACCAGCAGACAGGACAGATGGACAGAGCAGGACACTGCTCTCTCTGGAGGCCCCTCTCCCTCTCCTCTCCTCCCTCTCTTCTCCTCCCTCCCTCTCCCTCTCCTCTCCTCCCTCTCCCTCTCCTCCCTCTCCCGCGCTCTGTTCCTGCACGGTGGCAGCCTCTCTGTTCTCGTCGTGGCGCTCCACAGCTGAGGCCCCCTCTCTCTCTCTCTCTCTCTCTCTCTCTCTCTCTCTCTCTCTCTCATCCCTGGCTGTGTGTGTGTGTGTGTGTGCGCGGCGCGGCCCCAGAGGCTGGACTGTGCTGCGCGCTGGACTCCCGCCGGCCCCGAGGCGGCAGGGCAGGCAGAAAGGAGCGGGGGCCACTGGAGGCCCCCCAGGTCACCGTGGCAACACAAATCACCTCAAAAGCCACACAAAGTATGCCCACCTCTCCCCTGGCGCTCCCCAACCGCCTGCTCTCTCCTGCCAACTGCACACTCTCTTGTTTTCTCCTCTCTTGCTTTCTTTCACTCGCTCTCTCTCTCTCTCTCTCTCCCACCAGTGGCCTCTCACTCGCTCTCTTTTTTTACAGCTTTCAATGGATCATTAGGAGCTTTTTAATTATGATGCTGCTTTTCTATGGCTAATAAAGTGGGGGACGGCTACAAGTGGAGAAAGCGCTGTTGTGGAAGAGAGCCAAGATGAACACTACCATGAGACAGAGAGAGAGAGAGAAAGAGAGAGAGGGAGGGAGGGAGGGAGGGGGGATGGAAGGAGGGGGAGGGAGAGATGAAGCTCTCTGCTTGACTTTCTAATCACAGTTTTCCCCCTGTAACAGACATGGCCGGGCTCGCTGGCACCTCCCTTGCCAGCCACATTACAGCCTCTTTGTTTTCCACATTATTTATTCATTTGCAGCGTTATGAGGCCAAGTATGAACAGGAGGAGTGCTGAAGGATATGAGACGGAAATGTGTACAAAGAGAGTCCTGTGAATTATGGAACAACACAGCACGGCACAGCGCAGGACAGTCAGCGCAGCGGAGCGCACCATCAACACGAGTGCTGTTCAAGAGAATTAAAAAAAGGGCTCAGGACTTGACAGCGCCGTTATGAGCGAATGTGTCATTCATTGGCAGGTGATGGTCTGTTTCAAATGAACGTATGAATCAAGCTTTTTTTATTTATGGCCTGTCAAGTGTGTGTCTGGTTTCTCTTCTCAGGGGAAAAAAGACGTGATTTTTGATTGTGTGAGTGGCTAAAATGCAGAGATGTTTCCTTAATGATTTGAACAGGATTACAGATGGAAGTAATGGAATTAATGTATCTAAGGAAATCAAAACAAATGTGGTTATACCAACTCTGATGGCAATCAGCAGCAGTAATAACAGCGGCAATAACAAAACTAAACGAAGAATTACTCATATTGATGACTTGGAAATCATCTGTGAGAAACTGCACACGGCATCTCACATCTTTTCTAACAACACACACAACACAAAGCGCTTACCCTTTACTTCTGTCCCTCTCTCTCTCTCACTCTCCCTCTCTCTCACACTCTCTATCTGTCTCTTTCTCTCTCTCTCTCTCTCTCTCTCTCCCTCTCACTGTCTGCGCTGGTCTGCACTGGTCTGTGTTGTTGTGGGGCCACTCTGGCGTCCAGTCAGTGAGATGCTGAGTGTGATGGCGGGTGGGTGGGTGGGCGGGCGGGCGGGCGAGCCAGACATGCTGGCGGGGGCTTTATGGGCTCCTGTCTCAGCGCCGGCTCCCCCGGCTTAAGCGCGCCGTCCCCCTGAGCACTCCGCCACATGGCCGCCGCGTCTGTCGGCCCCGCCGAGCGACCACGCCTCGCCTCGCCACCCTGCGCCAAGCCACGCCAAGCCACGCCGGCGGCACGCCACTGAGACTGGAGCGCCAGCCGCGCCACAAACAAACAAACAAACAAACCGTGCACGCACACCGCACGGGAACCAAGCCGTGCCCGACACACACCGCACGGGAACCAAGCCGTGCTCACACTGCACGGGAACCAAGCCGTGCTCACACTGCACGGGAACCAAGCCGTGCTCACACTGCACGGGAACCAGGAGCAACCCACACGCCACTCACACAGCCTTTTCTTGGCTACAGGATGGACATTGAGCTGGACATTGAGCTGCTGGACACTGCTTAGGGACTGGGTCCGCCCTTTACTGCTGATAGTGGCAGCGCTGTCGCTGGGAGAGTGAGAGGTCGTACGCGTCTAAAGACATGACACAGAATCTATAGCATACAGTAGCTCACTGACAATAACAGCTTACAGTAAGACTGCACTGGTAATTGATAAGGTGAGAGGTGAGAGGTGTCTGGGCGATAGATGCTATTCTGCCAGCCAGGCAGTGAAAACTAGCCACTACTGATCATTTCCACACCGCTTCCCATGGGCAGCCAAGGGAGCTCTCCTTCATCGATGTGACCACACACTAAATCACTCCCCAATCCCTGATTTTTCAATCTGTTAACGCAGGTGTTTCCCAGCGAGTGTAAGGAGCTTAGATGGAAAACTCCCCTAAAGCCCTCTTATAAAAGTAGATTTCTGGACAGATCGGGTAATGCCTCGCAGACCAAGTGTCTTAAGAGGGCAACTGTGGTTTGTGGCTGTGGTGGTGAACCAAGTTCAAATAGCCACTGCTTCACATTCTCCAAGACTCTATAAACCTATGTTTAAAAATATCACAGACGGACAAAATTTGTCATAAAAATAATAAGGTGTACATAATTTCCAATCATCCCCAGTAGTTGGAGTAAATCTAAAAGATCATATGGTGTCAAAGATAAAGTATCCTCTCCTTTAGATAGTAGTCATTAGCCCCTTGTAGGTAATACGCTAAACCCTTACAACACTAATAGCGTTGGTGTGTGACGCGGCAGACTGGTGCTAAGTGCTGACACGGTGCCGAGTCCTCGTAAGGGCAAAGCGAGCCCACAGACTAATTAGAGGAGGGCCGGCCGCGTTCGACACGACACGGCGCGACACGAGAGCCGCACCAATTACCTCCTGGCTGAGGCCAGTGGGTCAGAGGCAGCCGGCCCAGCCCGGCCCGCTGATGGTGATGTAACCATCCAGGACAGATTTGAGCCCAGCTGAACCCAGGCACCCGGAGAGAGGGAGGGAGAGAGAGAGGGAGAGAGGGAGAGGGAGAGGGAGAGAGAGGGAGAGAGAGGGAGAGAGAGGGAGAGGGAGAGAGAGAGGGAGAGAGAGGGAGAGGAAGGGAGAGGGAGACAGGGTGGGGCTGAGGATCACGACTGAGCGACGCTGAACTGACAGTGTGTGAATGTGCGGCACTCAATCTGTCTGACAATTCCACCTCACTAATACCCTGACGACAGCACCAAAGAGGCCAGAATATGGAGACCCAGCAGCGCTGTAGCGGTAGCAGCAGTAGTAGTAGTAGTTCACCTCCTATCAACCAGTACATGTAGCACTGTGATGACCAGTACATCTGTGTGACAAGGTATGGGTGATAAAGCAGCGTAAACTCCCCACTGGGCCCCACAGCCAGGACTGGAGCTTGATGGTGTTTAGAGCCCCAAACGTCGTCTTCCAGGCAGCGCTGCCACTGTTGACTTAAAGGCACCTAATCCTACCCCTAACCTAACCCTAACCTTAACCCATGCCTAACCCTAGCGCCTTCCAGGCAGCGCTGCCTTGAAGACAACGTCGGGGGCTCAAAACACCAAGAAACAGGACGCGACCCGTGGACGACACAGAAGCGGCGGCCGGACAGACAGACGGACGGATGGGATCTCCTGTACTTCCCGCCTGTGGAGCTGAGGCTCATGGGCACCTCCGTGCCGTGCCATGCCCTGCGCCAAGCGTGCGCCAACCGTCAGCTTCTCCTCTCCCCATCCGCCGCTCACACAGCCAAAAAGAAGCCCTCCTACATACAGTAGCTCCGAC
>NC_085011.1:14205802-14218302 GCF_963854185.1 Sardina pilchardus
AAAAAACAAGCATCATTACAGCAGAATTTGCCAGTTGTCAGTGCATTTAAGACCCGTGAGGCCCTGTTGTGGCAGCCCTGCAGATCTCAGTCAAGTGGTACCGGGTACGGGGTTTGGTACCGAGGAAAGGCGAGAAGGTGACATCTACAGCCTAAGCGCTCGGCTGAAATATTCCAGGTTGCTTGCACATTTGTCAGACTTTTGATACACAAAAAGGGACACACGGCCTAGCCACGCTCGCTAAAGCTCCACTAAACAGCAAGACAAATACAGGCTGATTAGCCCAATTAACATCAAAGATCGCCAATGACTATAAATAATTTCCTTACATCAGTGTCTTAAGTCGCTTTGCGTTTTCAACTCATTGAAATGTATACACACACAGCTAATCTCTCTTGTGTCGTGTTGTTCCTATGCTGGTGAATTACATGCATTGCGTAACATCTGAACTCTTATTGGGGCAAAGTGCTACTGTAGCACTGTAAGTTTTAGAGCATGCCCTGATTGGATCGATGACCACAAGTGCACCCAACTTACAAGGCCATGCTAGCGGCCAGCACTTAAAAAAAATATCCTCCTCACCTCAGATGAGGCCTGCAGTGAGCTGGACAGAGGCGTAAAAATAGCCATTACAAGTGTCTCACCCCCAGCCAGACGGTGAGAAACTCGGCTAGCAACAGAAGGAAATGTGCGAGGCAGCAAAACGAAACAAAACAGAGAAATGGCAGTGCTAGCTGTCAACAGGTTGGTTTTTTTGCCCTCCCACCGTGAGTAAGCAGCATGAGCCCGGAGAGAAGCTCGCAGCCCACTTCCCTTTCATCGACGAGGACTTCCAACAAGTCAACTCACAGGTGCATTCTATTCCTCAGAACCCCATCTTCTGAGCTACAGTACGCACGAGCCTAGTGCCTCGCGTTTTTGCGGGGAGCCTTAATAAGCAAGTTCATCTACAGCGACAGCCCACATCTGACAACAAGGATGAAAGGAAAGTAGCACAAACGCTGTACACATCTGTGTTTTATTTGTCCTGTAATTGAGTTCACTAACACGCACACACGCTCACATAGCCGCGGCATTACGGCATCCACGGCAGCTCCTACTCCACCAGGGCACCCCGTCTGTGTTGCCCCTCGACTGGGGAGCACAACTCCTCACACAGGGTCTGCTCTGCACTCTGCACAACTCTACATTGTAGGCAATCACAAATCAAAACATCTCACTCGTGTAGGGAGCACAACTCCTCACACAGGGTCTGCTCTGCACTCTACACAACTCTACATTGTAGGCAATCACAAATCAAAACATCTCACTCGTGTAGGGAGCACAACTCCTCACACAGGGTCTGCTCTGCACTCTACACAACTCTACAGTGGACTCTAAGACTCCTCCAAGACTCTATAAACCTATGTGTAAAAATATCACAGACGGACTAAATTCGTGTCATAAAAATACTCTGCTCTGCACTCTGCACAACTCTACATTGTAGGCAATCACAAATCAAAACATCTCACTCGTGTAAACACAACAACAATTCGTTGTTAGCTCTCTGTCTCTCTCTCTTTCTCTCTGTATCTCTGTATCTCTCTCTCTCTCATGTAAAAACAACAACTATTTGCTGTCTCTCTGTCTCTCTCTCTTTCTCTCTATATCTCTCTCTCCCTCTCTCTCTCTCTCTCCCTCTCTCCCTCTCTCTCTCTGTCTCAATCTCGGTGGTGTTCTTTCAGGGCAAGTGAACTTACAAGCAGAGCCAATTAGAGAGCCGTGGCTGATGAATGAGCGAGTGGCCGCGCTCCTGTCACTGTAATTGGGTGAGTGGCTGGAGCCGGCCTGTCGCTGGGCACACGTCAAACTGCTGAGGGGACGCACGATATTTAAACACACACACACACACACACACACACACACACACACACACACACACTGTCTCAAGTAGGTCAGTGCTTCTCCTAGAGACAATCAAACTCATCCTGACCCTATCAGAGAGAGAAAGACCAGAGAGAGAGAGAGACAGAGGAGAGAGAGTGAGAGAGAGAGAGACAGAGGAGAGAGAGTGAGAGAGAGAGAGGGAGTGAGAGAGGGAGTGAGTGAGAGAGAGGGAGTGAGAGAGAGAGTGCAGGAAGTGGGTCAGACGTAGTCAGCTGCTACGGCTCTATCATGTGCGCAGCTCAGAAGTTCCAGTCACGCTTACGGACTCCCATTCCATTAGTTTAAACCCACAGCGGGGAACCTCCAGCTCTGCCCCCCCACACACACAACCCCCCCAAAACCCCCACCGCGTGCCAAGCCTGTTGAGAAGTTGCAGTCAACAGATCCATAGTGGGACTCCGAGCCACTACTCCACAACACACCACACAGCCTGCTACACGCACACCGCTGCACATGGGAGCACAGACACAAACACTGGCATGCACTTCAGCACCCTCCCACACACACACACACACACACACACTTATATCCCCATATACACTGATACCAATATACAAACTAACAGATGGACACACACCACAAACACGCACACACACACACACCTACACACACATACACACACACAAACACACACACACACACACACACACACACACACACACACACACACACACACACACACACACATACACACATGCACACACACACACACACACAGACACAGACACACACAGACACAGACACAGACACACACACACATACACACAGACACACACAAACACAAACACTTACCCACAAACGGGCACTGCACGTCTCATCTCACTCTCCTCATTGCACAGAGAGGGAGGAAGAAACACAGCGCTCAGGGCTCAAGTGGCTCCAAACACTCCTGAGCAATCTCTCAGCTCTGTGTTTTATCTCTCTCTCTCTCTTCTCTCTCTCTCTCTTTCTTCACTCTCTTTCTTCCCTTTTTTCACGGGGCACCCGTGCTGTTTTCCCTCTTTCCCTTGCCTGTCCAGCAACTGCACAATGCACATCAATTATTCATCAGCAGTGTCTCTCTCCCTCTCTCTTCTTCCCTCCCTCCCTCTCTCTCTCTCTCCCTCTCTCTCTCTCCCTCTCCCTCCCTCTCTCTCTCTCTCTCTCTCGCGCGCGCGCTCCCTCTCTGTTTCCAAGGCATGGCCAATCACAGATGGAGCTCCGTGCTAATGGGCTCCCGCTGCACCTACCTCTGACAGAGAGGTAGAGAGGGGGAGCGAAAGTCAGTGTGCAAGAGAGAAAGAGAGAGAGAGAGAGAGAGAGAGAGAGAGAGAGAGCAGAGGAAAGAGGAGAATCAGGTTAAGCTTTTTTTAAAAAAAAAAAAAAAAAAACTTTCCAAAGCCAAAGTGGCTGAGCAATGCCTACAGCTCTCTCTAGCGAGCGAACTAGCGCTCTACGCCGTATAGCTTTGTAGGGCTAAGTGGGATGCAAAAGAGGAAGAGAGAGAGAGATGAGCTGGAGACAGAGACAGATGGAGAGGGGGAGAGAGAGAAGAGAGAGAGATAAGGGAGAGAGAGATAGGGAGAGAGAGAGAGAGAGAGGAAGCAGCAGCGGTGGTGTTGTTCCCTACCTCAGATGTATGGTGCCATTATTAGTGTGTCTCCCTCCCTGTCTAGTGATCCATTGCTTGTTCAGAGCTCAGAGCCTCTTCACCCAGCAGCCACAGCACACCCACACACACGCAGACACACACACCACAAACACACACACTCTCTCTCTTACTCTTACACACACACACACACGCATGCACGCACGCACGCATGCACAAACACACACACAGCGTCACAGCTACTCTTGTGGACGGAGAGGGGGGAGGTAATGCAGGCGGCTCGCTTTACAAACTTGCAGAGAAGGGCGGAGCCTGGCATGACAGACAGCCAGTGTCCTGGCCCCACGCCAGTGCATACGAGAGAGAGCGAGAGAGCAAAAGAGGGATAAAGAGAGAGAGAGAGAGAGAGAGAGAGAGAGAGAGAGAGAGAGAGAGAGAGAGGGAGGGAGAAGGAAGGAGGCAGCATCGGTTCCTCCGAAGCAGCAGCTTTTGTAAGCAGTGATTACTAATATCAAAGCAAAGGAGAATCCTCTCCCGCTGTGAACCATCAGCAGGTGCTTACCCGCCGCTCACATGACACTAGTCACTAAATCCATCAACTCAGCCATATTAATTAGCGCTGGGGCAAGCGCAAGTGGGGGGGGGGGGGGTTGGGGGCTGGAGGGGGTGCTGCTGGAGGGAGTCGGAGTTGCAGACAGCGCACCCAGCAGACCCTCCCGAACGGGCCCAAATTACCGGCTGATGTGGAAGCTTTTCAAACGTTTGACGCCTCTCATGTCCACCCTCATTCACGGCGGCAATTACCCACATCTCAATGTGTGAAGCGCGGGGGGGAACAGATAGGGTCCCTCATTCTCAGGCTGTCTAACGCCACACACTCATTAAAGACTATTCATATTGCCGTTATTCGTTCGGAGGTTAATTTCTGTTGTTTAATTAGCGGTGTTATGGTAATTAAATGCGCGCGGTGCATCTGTCAAGCCGCGTGTGGCCTGCTACTGCGGGAAGAGTAATATAATGGAACAGGAGAGCGGAATGGCGAGAGCAGTCATTTTCATACAACACTAAGATGATGTTAGTGCCAGATTCATAGTGAGAGATTCAGCTCAATATCCATCATGGCTGGCTGGCTGGCTTACCTATCCTTGTGCTCAGCGTAGCCTGGGAGCACATCAAAGATGATAGAGATGCCCAATATCCTGCTTAGAAGGGGAATAATATAACTCTCGGAAAATGGCGCTAAGTGTCAAGGCTGAGGGCTCCATCAGAGGTGAGGTGAAGAGTTTAAGCTGATTCAAATAGAAACTTCAGCTCTGACTCACCGCCGAGCGACACGGCTTTCTCTCTCTTTTTTGCTCATTCTCTCGCTCTCTCGCTCTCTCAAACTCTCACACAGGCACAAACATTTACACGTTCCTCATGTCAAGTCACTGGAAATATCTGGTTTTGTAAAAACAAACGGTTTCTTTCTGTGTGTGAAAAATAGATAAATACATAAATTTGGCACGACGGAAGAGATCTAGCTGTTGGACAGCGGAATCACGTTACATTTTCACACAGTTGATGGTTTCAAAGTGGTTTCATCATTTAGAGAGAGAGAGGTGCAGCAGGCAGAGTAGGGGGGGGGGGAGAAAAAACCGAACGAGGCTGCTTTCTGAAAATGGGCCGACATCCTGTTAATAATTCAGACTGGGTGCTCTTAGTCAGCAGTAATTAAATAGAAAAGTCTGGAAGGTTGATTAGGTCATTAAGAGCCGTGCTCAGCTGAACTCCGAGGAGTTGGAGTTTCCCGGTCCGCCGTCGGGGCGGCCGTGACGAGGGGCGGGGACGCGTGTGTGAGGAGAGTGTGTGTGAGGACACAAAACGTGTGGACTGTCCCGATCAGCTGGGGGGTCCAGCGCTTGCTTGCGAGCGCTCCCGCCCGCGCGTCGTGTGTGTTTGCGCCCGTGTCTGCTGTGTAAACCCGCCGTGTGTGTACATGACATGTGAGTTACGGCGGCGCGGCGGGCCGCGGGCCCATCCGTCACTGTCGGCGCGCCCCATTGGCCGCCCTCCTGACGTGGCCTCGGCGGCGGCGGCGGTGGGCCTGATTTACGGCGTGCTGACAAGAGTCCTGCGCAGCTCCGGAACATTCTTTACGTTTGCACTGAGGAGGCAGTTTCACCTCGCAGCCAGCCAGCGCGCTGGCAACCCCCACGTAATAAGGAACGAGAGGAAAACACTACACCCCCCCACCTCCCCCCCTGACAAACACCTACTCGGCCCATAGCCTTTTAAAATGCACGAAAAGGGCAATCGATTGAGAATACGCCAGTGTGTTTTGTTAACAAACAAAACAACAAACACAAACACATAAATAGTTTTCATCAGTGTTAGTTTTCTCAAAACAACAAAAAAAAACCACACTTATTAAAATGTCATGACAAGTGTGAGCGTGTGGGCTATCAGTCAGGGCTGTGGCAGGAGGTGTAAACATGACATCCTGTGATTTGCAGAGTGTGGAGAGCAAAATGGAGGAGAAAAGGAGTCCCTCTCTCTTCCTCTCTTCCTCTCTCTTCCTCCCCACTGCACTCCCAGGAGATGTGTCAGGGAAGAGGCTGCAGCCACACACACACAAAAAACATCCCCAGCAAAATCAGAGAGAGAGAGAGAGAGAGAGAGAGAGAGAGAGAGAGAGAGGGAGAGAGGGAGGGAGGGCGAGCTTTTCACACGCCATTTACTAGATCTAACGAAGTCGGCTCTCAACCCAGAATGCTTTCAGGAGAGTCCCAAATGAAGGCTGACTGCTGAGCCCAGATGGGCTAAGAGGATCTCTGAAAGCTGTGAAATAATAAAACAAAACTGCAAACCAAAACACCAAGAAATGCTCCCAATTACTGTACTCCTCACGAGTAGCTTTCTGATATAAGGTCTGGTGGCAGAGCAAAGCATCATGTTTGCTTATTGCATAAAGAAAATCAATAAAATCTTCAAAAATGATTAGCTAACCTCATTCACAAAAAAAAACATTCACGACTAGCATCTCCTTCCTAGTCAACAGCAGCAGTCAGGAAGACAAACCGAATCCTAAAAAAACAGGCTTGACTGTAAAAAAAACCAACAAAAACAAACACAGCACAAGCCCAGCTACCAAAAACACACCACCGAGCATTTTTGACATTCCTAATGCCACCCAGCGCAAGTCACGGCTAAACTGATCCCAAAACAGCCCAGACAAAGAGCACTTAACAGACACCGGGTGTCGGGCACACCTTCGAATTCTGCTGTCAAAACAGTGCGCTGGGAGACGGAGCGCCATCTCGGCTCGCCCCGAGTCACACAGGTAATTGGAGGAGCTGCTTCATTTTATGGAGATGGGTAAACAGACAGAAGCAGCGGCAGTGGGGTGAGCGATGCTGGGGTAAGGGGGGGACTCATCCACTGGCACACACACACACACACACACACACACACACACACACACACACAGATATTGGGGGGAGTTGGACTGTCAGCGTGATTGATGCTGATGTGCTTTTCACTGAATGTGAGAAGGACGAGTGAGCGAGCAAGTAGATGGGAGACCAGCAGACACACACACACACACACACACACACACACACCAGTTTGAAAAAGGCGATTGGAGGGGCAGCTGGGACAGAGCAGGGCTGCAGCAGCCAAAGATTACCACTGCATGTTTCACCTTTGATGAGGTGTTAAACTGGTGTGAATTTCATCCTGTCAGCGTTCGAGACGCCTAATTAATTCTCCTGTCAAACACTTGACCATTTCAAAGACAGGGACGATGGAGAACAGAAGAAGAAATGGCAACTATTTCAGCAGCGGCAGCCTAAATGACAGAAGAGGTGCTGGATTCGAGGCTGAGATAGCTACTTAATGGGGTGGGAAGGGAAAGCCAAGAAGCAGCTTGGTCCATGCCAACAGTACAGCATGGAAACAAGCACAGGACTCCCTCCTCTACAGAAAGGCTACTCCTGTCACTAACAGGATCTCACACCATCAGGAAAGTCACTCAAAACAAGTACACACACATTACAAGGGGAAACTCACAAAGACACCACATGTGTCAACACCCAGACTCAAGCACACTCCCCCACCCACACACACACACATTATGCACACACTGTCATGGCTAACCTGACACTCATTATACACCTCCACTGCGTTCACCTTCCTGTGCTTGTTCAAAATGGAACTCTGATCAGTCCCGTCTTTATCTACAAATGACAGCTACGCCAAGCAGACGTCCCAAAAGCAAAAACCTTTCAAGTCTTGGGCCCTTGGCTTGCAGACGGATGCTGTATTGATTGTATTTTGTGTGTGTGCGCGTGGGCGTGGGCGTGGGTGTGTATGTGCATATGCGCGTGTGTACAGTATACGTGTGTGTGTGTGTGTGTGTGTGTGTGTGTGAGAGGGAGGCTGGTGAGTTGCACGTAAACACAGTGATCTGGGGGCTCTGGTGTCGGCTGGCCGCCCCACTGTCGCCACTCTGCCTGTCGTGATGTTTGTGCTGCGGCTGCACTTTCATTCCCACAAGCCAGAGAGCCAGGAGGCGCAGTGCAGGAGCATCATCTGTCTATCGCTTCTCATCTCTCTCTCTCTCTCTCTCTCTCTTTCTCTCTCACTCTCTCTCTCTTCCTCTCTCTCTCTCTCTCTCTCTCTCTCTCTCTCTCTCTCTTCCTCTCTTCTCTCCCTCTCTCTCTCTCTCTCTTCCTTCCATGGACATATATGACTGTATAGAGCATGCATGTGTCCTTGTAAAAGAACTAGTGTGTGAATGCATGTTGTTCACTGGAGCCTTTACTGGTTTGTGTGCAAGTGTGCGTACATGTGCGTATCTCTGTGCTGTGTGTGTGTGTGTGTGTGTGTGTGTGTGTGTGTGTGTGTGTGTGTGTGTGTGTGTGTGTGTGTGTGTGTGTGTGTGTGTGTGTGTGCTTGCATCTCTTGTGTGCCTTCTGCCTCTATGCCGTCTCCTTGTCTAGATGTGCAGACGCCCTGGTGACAGAGCTAAGATGGATGCTTATGCAATCATCCCAGGCTGAGTCACATCTGCTTCCTGCCACGTCTGGCCCTGTGTGTGTGTGTGTGTGTGTTCCCATCTTGAGCCTCCACTCTGCTCTCCGCTTCACACACTCCTCCGCACCTCTCCTCACCTGCGCGCACCTGCACAGGCCTCAGCTCCACACACACACACTAGACACCACATAGGACATACGTACACACAGGGGTTGGGCTAGTCTATGTGCTGGGACAGGTCAGCTTAGCTACATCCTACAGTATGTCATTTTTTTACTTTAACAAAAAAGACTGTGTTACATATGGATGGAAGTGGAAAGGATTAACTCTGTATGGATGGAAGTGAGCAAGAAGCATTTTAATTCAGAATGCAGGTGAAATGCATAATACGCATGTAAATGATTCCCTGGGTGATGTCTGCCATTTGTGTCAAACACAAATGCTCCAGGCCCTGCCAATGAATAAATATTAGAAGCCACCAGCGGCTCGGCAAAACTGGAAAAAGCCACAAATCACCCTTTGAGGCCCTCAAAATGTCCCCCGGTAACCATGGTTATCTGCAGGGCCTTTCAAAGGCACGTTTATCTTCATTCTGAGCAGCTAGCTTTGTCAGAGGTTTGCCTCCTGTTTTTTTTTGTAGTTGTGGCGTGGCGTGCGCACACCTCAGGCCGACCTCTCCCTGACCCATCTGTCTCAGCTCCACCAGTGCCCATCCACCATTTACTTTGACAAATGTACAAGAACAGGACACTTCAGGAAAATTGAGTTTGGGCCGCGCGGGTCTGGGTTTCAGAGACGTGTAGTGCCTCGGCAATGGCCGCTGAGCCCCAGCTCCTGTTCTCAGGGAAGCACCAAGACAGATCTGCTCTGTCTGCACAGAGCTGACAGGAAGCGAATATCAGAGTGTATCATTGCTCAGAGGGAATAGTGCTTGTAAATACGCAGGTTAAAAACAGCTAAATCAATTCAAAGGATTTCTGGGCAGAAACATCCATGCATAGATATGCTAAGCCAAATAGTTTTTTTTTTTGTAAATAGCATCTCAATCAGCATCAAAAACAAATCTTTGATTACATTTACATTTTACATTTTAAAGTCCTGATTACTGTCCTGGAATTATTTACCCACAGGCTCACATCCAGGAAACAGATTCAGATGAATACAGGAAAGGAAACATTGAATACATCACTGTTAAACTGGAGTGATGAAAAAACATCACATCACACAGGCGCGTGGGAACACATTGTAAGTTTGGCATCTGTGGGCGGTGCATGTTTGCAAAACAGCATTTGAAGATACGTAGCCAAAACAGCATTTAAAAGAAACGTACTGTAGTGAAATAAACAAGGCCACACTTACCACATTCGCAAAGGCTACACATTTGACCTGTTTTGCTTTGCATTGCAGTTCTAACTCTTGTTATGCTCTGGTTCTATATCAGTACTGTCTTAAAAGTAGTTGACACACTTCTCCTGATGCAGAATGAGTTATTTTACGGCCAGAAACAGTCACATTATCTTGGTAATTCACAACATTCTCAGAGACGACGCTTCTGAATAACCACAGACTCACTGTAGCCAACAATAGATGGCATCCCACTGGTCAGCTTGTACAGCTGTAGCTATATCCTCATGAACGTTTCTGACCGTTTTAATCCTACTCAGCCAGAGTGCCGTTGAAGCACTAATGTTGTGGTTCTGAGACAGCACACAGCACCTCCCCAGCCCACACTCTTAAAACAAATGTGTCGAAAACAACACAACTTGTGTCCAGAAAGGGACAACACAGTTTGTGTTGTTTCCAACACATTGCTTTTGTTATTTGTTACACAATATGTTTTTAAACAACATAACTTGCGTTGAAAACAACACAACCTGCATTTTTATTTTTTTTATTTTTTAACACATCTCTGTGTCCAGATTGGGACAACACAGTTTGCGCTGTTTCCAACACATTCGTTGTAAGAGTGCAGGCTGCTATGAGGAGGAGGTCAGGGGAAATTTGTAGTGGGTCTAGAGTGTGTCTGTGTGTGTGTGTGTGTGTGTGTGAAGGAGCGGACGGCGGGAGAGGAGGCCCTCGAGCTCACCTGCGGACTTGGGGGTGAACTTGTCCCTGTTGGCCGCGCACACGGCCAGTAGCCGGTAGCCCAGGTCCAAATCAAAGCCTTGCTGTGCAGCTACACGGCTCACCACCTGAGGAGAAATAAGACACACAGCAGTGCGTCAGAGCATGTGTGTGTGTGCTAGTTGTGTGTTCGTGTGTGTGTGTGTGTGTGTGTGTGTGTGTGTGGGCCGAGGAGCAGATACCACTCTGCGCTGTGATCCTCAAAAATACACTGCGTTCCCAGCTGGAGGACCAGAGGGAGGCCAGACAGAACTTCTAAAAGAGTCCTCTTTTAGCGCCGAGGCTGCTAAATATTTCAGCGCCGGCAGAAGACATGAGCAATTAAGGCTTTCCTCAAGTTCTGCTGCACCTCCCTCTCGGGAAGAATTTGAGCCAATAATGCACACATACACACTGACTACACCAAACGAAAAAACAGCCTTTCCTGAGCATTTAAATGAATGCAGTTGAAAATACCGATCCTCTATGAAAAATACATCTAAGAAAACAAACACACATAAACACAAACAGACATAAATCGAGTAAAGGTGGCGTTCTCAATGAGACAAGACTCGGCTGAACTTAATGTGTGAGAATAAGCATTCAATAGAATGCAGAAGTGAATCAAAACACCCACGCATTCCTTCTTTCCACCTCTGCGAGAGCAGCCGTGCCCTGAGAGCTCGAAATTCTGCTCGTCTGAATTGGCTGACTGAAACAGACCCCGCTATTACATTTCTGGAGTGCAGAACAAGGTCGGATACGGAGTTCAAAACACTGCAGAGAACTGAGAGAGAGGAAATCGACACCATTCCGAGGTTAGAATGGCGCTTTCATCAAAAACTCTCTTTCTTCTGTGAGAAATCAAAATGGGCACTATGTCAATACTACTTTGTTAAATTGAGTTTGAGGAGAACATTTAGAGTAATTGTCACCCGTAGATAGAATAAAAAATAGAATAAAAAATAAAAACGTAACAGATGAATTAACAAATCTCAAACAGACGGCATGGAGAGCGCTGAGCTATCTGTAAGAGTGGATGAAAACCTCCATCACTGAGATTCTGCTGGCAGCCAGGGCAGCGGTAAGAGCTTTTAAAATATTGAAATGTAACAGTTCTCACACTCACAGCAAGACTGGCTCGTTACACGTCCATCCATATTTCATGACACTACTTTACAAACAGGCAGATAGCGGATGGGTTTCTGTGAGAAGCAACCCAAGAGCTCTTAATACAGACAACTGACATTTACGGAAGGTTTTTACCGGAGCAAATGATGTACCTCTGGATGTTTAATCAGGGCAATTAAGAGATAAATATCTCAGTTACTGCAAGCCCACAGACATCTTGATCACACCGCGTTTATGACCTTGGCTGGGCTATTGGACATGGTTCCTGGCTACCTTTGATTCCCTTTCTGTGTAATGCGCCTGCATCGGCCAAATACAGGAGGCCAGAGTGGAGCCTGCTCCAAAAGAATCCATCTCATAAGCCCTCTGTCATCATAATCTGCTTTCTCACAAAGTGGGCCCCCAAATATTATATTATTCAACAACGCTGTTTCAGGTCAGTGAGTCAAGTAAATCCTCCTTCACCAGTCGGGCGGAGGGGAGACAAACAGGGTCAGGATGAGCACAAGCAGGTCAGGACAGGACACACACACACACACACACACACACACACAGGCACAAACGCTTGCACACACACAGAGATCTCATTTACTCCTATTTTATATTTTTATTTAGTATTGCTAATATACAATACTGAGTAAATGGAGATGGTCACTAATAGACAGTGAATAGCACACACATAATCATACCAGTGCTCAGAAAGATGGATCTACAAACTGAGAAGTCAAGCACAGAG
>NC_085011.1:14225802-14228302 GCF_963854185.1 Sardina pilchardus
TGCTCTTTGTCTTTAGGGTTAATCAGCAACAATCTGGCAGCCATAACAGAGTTGACACTCTCATTTGTTAACCACTAAATAGGCAAAACAATTCAATCCAGACAGCTGCCAGCTGTACAACTGTGTTTGACCACTAATTCAATCACAAGATATCCAGGAGGGAGGAGGGGAGGGGAGGGGAGGAGGGGAGGAGGGAGACGCGAGAGTGAGATGGTTTAACCTCGGCGAGCCGCAGCGCAGACAGTCACGCCGTGTCCTTCCGCAGGAGCTGTCAGGAGATACCGCCGCGCGCACACACACGCAACACACACACACACACACACACACACACACACACACACACACACACACACACACACACACACACACACACACACACACACACACACACACACACACACACACACACACACACACAGCTAAACAAACACACCAGCAATTATCATGGGGAGGAAGTAGCCCGAGGTGACGAATCTGAGTCGCTGTCTGAATCCCAGCCTCTGTCAGTGTGTGTGTGTGTGTGTGTGTGTGTGTGTGTGTGTGTCTCCTGTGCTTGTGTGCACATGTGTGGGGACTGTGCTGTGTGTTTCCGAGTGCCTTCTGCGGGGAATCTCGTGTGTGTGTGTTGGCGTGTCTTGTTCACTGTTCTCGGAGCGTGGTGAAGATAGCCTCTGTTGTTTAAGGGTTAAGGAGAGACTGGCAGCAGGCGAGAAAGAGAGACAGAAAGGGAGGGAAAGACAAGAGACAGAGAGAGAGAGAGAGAGAGAAGGCGGAGGGGGTGCAAGTGCTCGAGCGCTCGCTCCTCAGCCTCCCGCTGCAACCCGATCCCGGTGTGGCTAACGGGAAGTCTCCCACATGGCCATGTAAGGCAGCTGAGCAGCGCGCCACAGGAGGAGCCTCCTGCCCTGCCCTTCCCTTCCCTGCCCTGCGCTCCGCTGGAAATACTCCTCTCCAGATCAGCCCCAGCACCAGCGCACCAGGGCACCAGGCCAGGGCACACCAGGGCAGGGCAGGGCCCACCGAGGGGGGGCCATCTTGGGGCGCCATTTTCCATCCTCTCCGGGAAGATCCAGGGCCTCTCTGCTGACCGGCTAGTCTCCTGTGCACGGCACCGTCCACATCCAGACACACACACACGCGTCTACAGACAATAAGACTGGAGGAGGAGCTGGAGAGATGATTCAGATGTATGCCACTCCACTCCACCTTGTGCATCTGCACAGCACTGCAGCGGTCAGGGCTGGTCCAATAAGAGTCGTGCAAGGTCGGGCGCAGGACAGGACAGGACAGGGCTGTATGTATGGTGGCGATAAGCCAGCGGAGCCTGACGTCAGAGCAGAGCACAGCACAGCGCTCCCTTTGATCCCAGCGTGACATGACAGCCATGGCTGTGCCTGCTGGGGACGGGCCAAGACACAACGTTCACACACACACACACACACACACACACACACACACACACACACACAGAGAGACACACATACGCACACACACACACACACACACACACACACAGACACAGACACACACACACACACAGACACACACACACACACACACACACACACACACACACACACACACCAAGGCAGCATGGCTCTCCACAGCTGTGGAGTACGCCGCAGATGTTCCCTTGCTCGCTGATGAAGAAGACGTGCTGGAACGTGTCCACACAACTCCCCAAACACAACACCTCTCTGGATACCTCTACTGCTGAGTCTGCCACCGTCAAATGATTATTCTGCTCATTGTTTGGCCACCTTATTTCAGACTCTCTTAAAACGGCCACCGTAATCTATCAAATACCTGTAAACGGGCCACAACACTCAAGAACCTGTCCGTTCCCCAACCCTCCAGAGCCTGGAACTAGCCCTCTCCTGAGTCCTGTAACACTAACCACTACTTAACTCTAAGCCCCCAGTTAAAGCCCATTTGTACTTCCTATTCCCCCTGCGTAAACCGACCATTTGTGGACAAAGCAGGCTATCAAGATAAACGGCACCAAATGCAGGGTGGTGCAGTAACTGCATAATGCACTCTTAAAACAAATGTGTTGAAAACAACACACCTTGTGTCCAAATAGGGACAGTTTGTGTTGCTTTCAACACGTTGCTTTTGCTATTTGTTACACAATACGTGTTGAAAATAGCAAAACTTGTGTTGTTGTTTTTTAACACATCTCTGTGTCCAGATAGGGACAACACAGTTTGTGTTGTTTCCAACACCTTCATTTTAAGTGTGTTGAGGTGCAGACATCACCTAGTGCAGAGGTTTTACTGTAATGTGAGAGAGAGGGCATGTAATCCCCATGCCAGGGGGTCTTTCTGGTCGTCCACTCTTACCTGTTTGATGCATTGCAGCCTGTCGTTGGTCTGCTGGATGTGCCTGTCCATCGATGGCATGGAGTTCATCTTGATCGCAGCCTCTTGCGCTCTACCTGGAAGCCATCAAATTCCCTCTCACTGCAAGACAAACACAGAGACAGAGAAAGAGAGTGAGA
>NC_085011.1:14235802-14238302 GCF_963854185.1 Sardina pilchardus
GTCCGCCGGGCCCCTGTCGGACCGAGGCCCCGCGGAGAGGACGCCCGATGCGGCCCATGCTGTGAGCGTGAAGGGGGAACCTCCAAATCAAATCTCAGAGAGTACGGCCCTCGCTAAGGCAAGGGAGGTGCCGAGCTTTATCCAACCCCCGGATAGACAGCGCGGCTCAAATCACAATTTTACTCTTTAACCCCGCCGGTGAAAAGATAAGACTCTGTGTGTGTGTGTGTGTGTCTTTGGGGCGAGGGGCCTGAAAGAATCGGGAAAAGATGAAATGGTGAAAGAGGGAGAGAAAGAAATTCATGAAATCCAAGAAAGGATGAAAGAAAGAAAGAGAGAGAGAGAGAGAGAGAGAGAGAGAGAGAGAGAGAGAGGGCAACAGGCAGCCCATCTCCCCCTCACCAGCTCCTGCTGATCTGCGCTAATTTGCTGCAGATTGCCAGTTGCTGGCCCTGCACCAGGCCCGCGTAAATAAATCACAGCCTGCGCCCATCGCCCATCTCCCTGCCCGGCGCTGGACAAAACAGACCCAGCCGGAGCCCGAGCACGAGCCCGCAGGACACATCCTGCACACTCCTCTTATCTCACTTCAAATAAGCGTGTCGGACTGGCACGCTAACTCTCCTCTCCTCTCCTCTCTAACTCTCCTCTCCGTTCCTCTTCCGATCGCTACAGCCTACCTCCAATACTCGTCCAAAAAAACAGCCCTGAGAAGGGAAAACACTTTCTCCACATAGGTCATGTGGAATTTATGGCTGAACATCACAGACTTACAACTTTTGCTGGGTAAATTAGGTCAAGAAGAGTAGGGCCCCCCCGAAAACACATACATTAGCGCTGCTCCTCTGTAACAAACAGCACATTTACACAAACTATTTGCATGTTGTTCGCAGCAACGAGACTAAAATATTGCAGACACGAGCTTGGGGGATAGACACATTGAATATTCCCATCTTAGCGCATTTTTAAAGAGCACACCAGCACAGCTTGAGGTACGGAGGAGCTGGGCCACATCTGCCAACAGAGCCCTTTATCAGTCTGCGAGGGAGTGGTAGATTTAAGCCCCCACAGCAGAAAATATGGTAGTAATTCAACGCTTAAATCTCCTAACTTCTAATTTAGGATGACAGGGGAGGGGAGGAATTCCAGCCTAAGCTTTTCCTAAAAGCAGTCATTTACATTCCAGCAAAAGTTCATAAAAATCGAGAGGCTCAGCCCGAGCAGGGGAGAGAGAGAGATCACGAGTGACACATGTACAGTATGTAGAGACATATGAAGACAGCCTGAAGATTGATAGCTTGATAGTCAACCAGATGCACAGACACACAGAGATACATGGACTGATAGATATAGAGATGGACACCTATAGGTTGATACATATTGACTGATTGATGGATGGATTGACAGATTTACAGTCGGGTCTGACAGGAGGGGATGTAATGTGTGTGTTTTGCCTGTGTGGGGTGGAGATGGGCGTGCGTGAGTGGCGGGTGAGTGTGAGTGTGAGTGTGGGGTGAGTGTGAGTGTGGGGTGGGGAGGGGTTGTTTTGGGGCAGGGGTGGGGTCGGGGGGATGGCTGACAGGCCGCTGTAAACCTGACCCCGTCCAGCAGCACCCGGCGGCCAGCCTGCAGAGCCCTCCCCGCGGCTGCCGCTGCCTCCGAGGTAAGCTGACAGATTCCACCGCCTCGGGTTTCAGCCCCGGCCCGCCAGCGCCGTGCCAGGACGCTGAGCTATCAGCAACCCAAGCCCAGCGCCCCCTGCCCTGCCCTGCCCTGCCCTGCCCTCCCGCACGGACGGACGGACACATCCCGGGTCAGTCCGGCGCCGCAGTACCGGCAGCGGCCTGCGGGCGGCGCGTGTCGCGCTTCAAAGCGCTTCGATATAAATAGTACGCTTACAGGAGCGACGTCTAATTAGAGGCAATCAAGAACAAAGTCTCCGCCGAGGAGCTCACATCCAGCATGTTGAGTCTGTGACACGACGGGGCTAACAACCTAATCAGACCTAGCTGGGCATGAGAAGCCACTCTACAAGCTAATTAGTGTAGAAAAAGCAGCGCTGGAACAAGTCAAATCTATTGGACATGCTAGCCAGTGGGGTGCTGCTGTGCCATGTTCATATGCTAGCTGGAAAAACAAGAGTGCAAAAGGCACAAGCACACATTTACACAACGAGAACCACACACAAGCACAAGCTCCACACGACTCACAGTCATTTGTGGATAGAGAGAGACGGGCATGACGTATATGATATCATGACGGGCATGACGTATATGATATCATGACAGGCATGACGTATATGATATCATGACATACAGGAGAGCATCTGTTGCAGAGTGGAGTCTGATAGCTGTGCCTCTGCTCTGCTGTACTGTACGTGTCTATAGATGTTGTAGATGTTATGGATGTTGTGCTGAGGGGGACTGAGGGGGTTAGCCGTGCTCTGTTGTGCTGTAGAGGCCGTGGGTGTGCAGGACTGCTAGCAGGGGGAATCAGATTA
>NC_085011.1:14240802-14245802 GCF_963854185.1 Sardina pilchardus
AACATTATTCCGCTTTTATTTCCCCGAGTAATACACCAAATTTACATTCTACTTTTGCAAGGTGACAGTAAAGGTCAAATCAAAACAGAGAGCTCTCCTGATTGCTAGCATTGAAGAGCACGTAATAATAATATCACTTTTATTTACTCAAGATGTAGAGGGTACAAGGGCAGGATGCTGAGTGCTCTGTCCGCAGACTCATAACAAAAACAACTCTGTTTAAACTCCGTCTGAACGGCAGGGTCCTCGACATTTCAATTCTGAGAATTCGAGCACCTTTGCCAGAACAAAAAGAACATCCCTTCTGTATTGAGAAATGAATTGAGCGCACAGAGGAACAGGGCTTTAGCTAGGATTTCTGTGTTTTTCTAATATATTTGTTTTCCTGTGTGATACAAGCATTCTTTATTTCTCAAAATAACCATCTCATAAAACTGGATGTCGAGGGCTCTTTTTCTACTATGTGAGAGGCTGCGGTCTCAAGTATCAGTTCATAAAAACAATGGCTTTCTTGGCAGTCATTATCAGCTCTCCTGCATGGAATGCTTGCAATGTCTGGCAGCCCTCTATTATGCATGCAGGCGATTTCAGCCGTGTCCACGCCACACTGCACCTTCCCCTCTTCAGCTCCCTCTTCCTCTTCCTCTCTCTCTCTCTCTCTCGCCCACCTGCACAACGCCACGCCAGTCTGTACAGAGCCCTTCATCCACGTGCCGCTCAGTGACCGTTACAAGCAGCGAGACCCGCCAACATGAAACAATGATGGAGAAGGAGGCTTCATTCTGCCTGCCACCTCTCTCCCTCTCCCTCTCCCTCTCTCTCTCTCTCTCTCTCTCTCTCTCTCTCTCTGTCTCTCTCTCTCTCTCTACCCCTCCCCACCCCTTGAAATTAATTACGCGAGTGAGTGGGCTCTTTTTGACGGCGGCTACCGGGGGCCGCCTCTGCCGTCTGGCTTTTGGAGGCGCTCAGCTCGGCTCGGCTCATCCGCCGGGGCTTCATTCTCTGGCCGAACACCAGCCCTCGGCCGCGCTCTCTCAGATGGCTGTTACTATGGCAACAGGGCTCTTTCAGCACTCGCAAAATAATGAAGACAATGTGTTTTCCATTTATATGAGTTTTTTGGCGCGGCGGAGATATAGAGTGTCCATCTTAACACGTCTTGCACTGCAGATACCTCACAATACCAAGGGGGGAGGAGGGAGGAGGAGGGGGGGGGGGCGGAGGAGAAGAGAAAAGGCTTTGCCCCTGCCTGAAATGCGGGCGGAGAGGAGGAAACCTGCGGGAAAATGGAGCCGGAGCTCTCAAAAGGCCTATTTTTCCTCCTAATGCCGGGGAACAATTTAATTAGCAGGTGGAAAAGAGCAGAGGGTGAGAGAGTCCTATCGTGTGCGATACAAACGTCTCGACATCTTTCGCGCAGCTGAAGAACCTTCGAAAAAACACGGAGCTTTTAAAAAGCTAATTGAACAATTACACAGCGCAATACAAACGCAGGAAAAATGACATCACTGATTATGTAAGAATATGCGATATGTGTAAACTGTCTGATACCACATTACACAAATACAGCAGACATTTGGAAACCATGACATAATCTAATTCTGTTTGAGGACCGTGATTAAAATGTCAGTATTAGTTTCATCTCACATGTGCAAATGAACTGTGTGGGTAATATTGACATTACCATGTCATGTGCATACGCTCGACTTAGTCAAACCTGTACGCCGGTTAACCAAAACGCACATGCAAAGCAAACACAAGCACAGGGTAGGGTAAACTTAAACAAAAAAAAAAAAGTGACAAACTCAAACATTATTTAAAGACTGTTTCCAAAAGCCAAACATGACTTTGTGACATTTACTGGAGAGAGCGGGGGAGGGGAGCTATTGGTTCCCTCTCTCAGCCAGGGCACTCATGCACGTTTATGTAATGGCTTAGTCAAACAGCCACCCACCCAGCCCCCCCACACCCCCCCACCCCACCCCCCGCCCTCCTCTGAGGGGCCTTACATACACACACACAACAGAAGCCCCTTTCACATTCAGAAACGATACATTAGCGTTTAAGAAATAGCGGGTTCAGGGGATTTCGCAATGTGAAAGGTAGACGTGTTCTGGTCCCGGGGTTGTCTGAAGCCGGTTTCAGAGGCGAGTTATGGGAGGCGTTGCCTAGCAGCACGTCACACGCAATTTGGGAGTGAACAATGACGTTAAGCATGCCTTGGACGTCGGAGATAAACCAAGGGGGCAGGCATATTCCCGGAAGTAGAAACACGAAATGAGCTGGTGATCAACACTCTGCTAACTCCCTTGGACGGCCATAGATTTCAGATTTTTTTGCGATCCCATAACTTCATGTAACATGTGCCCTTTGTCTCCCTTATAGCTTCTGTGTATTCTATATAGGGTATCGAAGGCAAAATTAATTCACTTCTTCCCCGTATATTACGTTGGTTTCCCGTAAAGAAGTATTTTAGCATGTCTGTTGTAGGGAAGCTAACGTTCGCCCGTAATGTTTGGATAAGAAGCTGAGTGAGCCTGCACGAAAACCATGACGGAGAGTCATTCGCAAGATCAGTGAAAATGCGTGTAGCCTACGGTAGCCTACTGTTTGATATGGTAAAGCATTACCTAGAGGCAAGTACACATAATAATAATATTAAAAAACGAACGTTAACAATTTCAGAGGTTTTCGATCTATCAGACGAGTTACAGCAGGCTAACGTCTGCGAGTCTGCGCAGTACGATGAACAGGAAACGAATTTTTGTTTCAGCCCCCTCTCATTGAGAACGACGGAGTCTGTTTGTCCATTTCTTTTAGGTCTATGAGATAAACTGATAAACACAACTGTCATGCTAGTTGGCTATGGCTATGGCTATGGCTATGGCTATGGCTATGGCTATGGCTATGGTTATTTAGCAGACGCCTTTGTCCAAAGCGACATACAAATAAATAATAATACAAATTAAATTAACAGTGAACAATTACAAACTAGGGAGAATAGTAATATTATCAGTAAAACAATAATTTTAAGCACTAACCTAATGAGAAATAAAACAGTGAAATGAGAATAGCAATCAAATAAGTCACTCAGTTAATTATATATAATAATAATAACTAAAGCATGGTATGGCTAAATTTAAGGACAATAGCAAAATAAATTTCAAATTCTATCAATAGACAAATTATAACAAAACAATACATTATACAAACCATAACACATCACAAACTCAAAGGACTAAGTGCATATTAAATAAATATGCCTTAAGACCCCTCTTAAAAGATCCAAAGCTGTTGCTGGAACGGAGAGCACTGGGCAACTCATTCCACCAACACGGAACCACTGAAGAATAGGATCTACAATTTGACCTAGCGTGTATGGTTGGTCGACATAACAGACGCTCCTCAGAAGATCGCAATGGGCGGTTGGGAATGTACATCGTGATTAAAGAACTGAAGTAGCTGGGAGCAGATCCAGTCAGTGTCCTATAGGCCAGAGTGAGAGATTTAAATTTAATTCTGGCTACTATAGGGAGCCAGTGGAGAGTAACTAGGAGAGGGGTTACATGTGTCCTCTTTGGCTGATTGAAGACCAGTCGTGCTGCAGCATTCTGAATCAACTGTAGTGGTCTTAATACACAAGCAGGTAGGCCAGCTAACAGAGAATTACAGTAGTCCAGCTTGGAGATAACCATTGCCTAGTTCTACGTGGTTTAGCTTCCAAATGATGGCGGGCCACTTGTTATGTTATTTGAATGCCAAATGAGGTCCTTTTGTCTGTCGAAGTCATATTTCAGTGTGCTGAGTCCTGAACAACTTCTGCTCTGACAGTTAGCTCGTTGGCTAGGCAAACTTTCTAAAAAGACGCAGCAGACGGTTTTGGTAACCTAGCAACAATAAACACTTGACCGAAGTGCTGAGAAAAGGAGATTCAGGGCACTCTCAGCATAAAAAACGTGATTGTTGGACACACATATATCTATGGACACAGCAGCTAAAGTTATCCTAGTCTCTTGTGTGTTTCCTGTATTTTAACCTCCTGCCTGGCCAAATACGTCATCAGTCACACACCCCTAATAGCGGGGTTGACCTCTGTTCCTTTCATATTCAACACGGCTCGGCTCTGATACTACCCCCCGAGACGGGTTGGATTGCCGAGGCGGGTTGACTCCCCACCCCGTGTCGTCAATGTGAAAGGAACAGCCTTAACGTTAAATTCGGCTGATTTAGCGTTAAATTCGGTGAATGTGAAAGGGGCTAGAGACGAGTCCTATGCATGCTGGAAAATCCTCCCTCCCAAAGAGGGGGCCCTGGGCCTGGGCCTGCCCCTCTGCGCTGCTCGCCCGGGCCCATACGCTCAGCGTATGGAAAGAGCGTGGAGTGGAGGAGTGGAGAGGCTGCAGTGTTTACAGTGGAAACACTGAGTCTGGGACATTTTCTTCAAGTCCCTTTTCCACTGTTTATAGAGAGTGGTGAGCAACAACACTTCCTGAAAGGAAAGCCAGCTTTCCGAGCCCAAAGCCCGGCCAAGTTTGAAAAAAAAAATCTGCCTGCCGCGCGGGGGGAGGGCTGGGTGGGGGTTGCCTGGGAGGAACACAGAGGATCTCATTTTTGGTGTTTTCCACCCAGGGACCAGTAAACCATGTGCATGTGTGCAGTATGCAGGCCCATGTACACACACACACACACACACACACACAGATACAGCCAGACTTCCAAAAAAAATCTGCATTCCTTGGCTGAATGCTGACTACTAGCTCTAATAGACTTTTGTTATGCGAGCACTGTCACATTTATGAGTAAGCAGCAACAGTTTATCCACCGAAAACGTCTTAAGCCATGTCTCTCGGATCCCCGAAGACATTCAAACTAGCGGAGCCCTGCTCAGATCTTTTCTCACGGTATCTCTAGCACGATTTAAGTCCAAGCTGGGAGGGAAGGGCACTCTTCTCCTTAATTACATGGAGATAAGAGTGCTTCAAAACTCCTATCGTGAAGAA
>NC_085011.1:14255802-14265802 GCF_963854185.1 Sardina pilchardus
CTGGAGACTGCTGGGCCATGCCGTTGCCACGGCGATGCCACGCGAGAGTGTTTGCATTGCGTGGCGTGGAGTCGCGTGGCGTGGGCACAGGCTCTGTCCGGCAGAGGAGAGGACGAGGACGAGTAGTGACATGACCTCATTACGGGAAGCGTCTGGGCCGCGTATAATTAACGAAACGGAGCGGAGGGCACGGGGACGCCGTCTACGCATCGCATCGCTCCCGCCCGCCACTGGCGCTCCTCGGCGCCACACAAAGAGCTGAGCTGCACGTGGGCACATGGGCGCGGGCAGCAGCGCAGGAAACTGGGGAGCCCAGAGCCGCAATGGAGCCCAAGTGAGGAGGTGGGACTGTACAGCAGACTGGCACTGGAGGAGGATCCAAACACTACGGCTAACATGTGTGTGTGTGGTGTCAGTAAATACATGAAGGGCTAATCAATCCCTAGTGTGTGTGTGTGTGTGTGTGTTTGTTTGTGGATGGACTCATCCTCTCTTTAAGTAAGTTCATTAAGAGTGGCCATAGGGAGTTAAAGGAAGCCTGGCTAAAGGGGCGCTTAATCCTTCAGTGAGGGATCCCCTTAATACACCCACCTCTCTTAGTGACACACACATACACACACACAATGACACACACACACACGCACATGCTTAAACACCCGCTCTTTTCTTTGCAGTTCCTAACCCCCCACACGCTCCCTTAAGTCCAGCCTGCCCCAACCCCCATCAAGGCTCCCCCACCCATGAAATAAGAGGGGGGTTTGTGTGCCATTTGTTGTGCTCCAGGTTGGCTGTTTCCCTCCGTTTCCTCCCCCTCAGCGGCGCAGTGAGGGAGGGAGCCCATGTGCCGTGTGTGTGTGTGTGTGTGTGTGTGTGTGTGTGCTGAGGGCTGGGGCAGAGAGAGAGCTCCCTGGAGAGCTGCAGCCCATTTGCTGAGGGTCTGCTCCCGCGCTGCCACACGCAGGAGAGGAGGAGGAGAGGAGAGGAGAGGAGGAGGGGAGGAGGGGAGGAGGGGAGGAGGAGGGAAGAAGAGGAGGAGGGGGGAGGAGAGGAGGATGGGGGGAGGGGGAGAGAGGAGGAGGAGAAGGAGAGACGAGAGCAGATGAAGCCCTGTCGCTGAAAAGGAGCTCCTGCCTCCAGGGAATCCTCTCAAAAACGCTGAAAAACTAATCTATACAAGATCCAAAGGGGGCCAGCCTAGTCTCTCCCACACACACACACACACCAAACACAGGGACAAACACACACACACACACACACACCAAACACAGGGACAAATACACACACACACACACAGGCAGTCACACAACACACAAATGCAAATACACCCATAATGCAAAAAGACAAGAGTCCATATCCTGTAGCAGTAGCACTTGTGCCTTATTTCCTGAGGTCCTGGCTGACTTGTGTGTTTGGTTAGGGCTGAATGAAGCGGGCAGCACTGAGTGTGCCCACACCCTTGGTACATTTCTGTAGCGTGTCAACAGCAGCAGCGGGCTTTAGCGAGGAGCTCCAGCCATGTGGCATGTCAGCAGTGATTTGCCCTTTCCAGCTGTCCGTGCGCGGGGCAAAGGACGAATCACACGGGAACCACGGAGCATATTCAAATCAAAACGTTGGCCACAGAGCATATTTGTGTATGCAAGTATTTCTTCATGAACATATCTCACCCGTATCTCATTTGCGACATGGCACCAACTCTTATCTGGAAAACGGAATTAACCCAAGCAGATAATGAGTGTAGAGTGTAGTGCAGTGCTCAATGGCAAAACACGCATGCAAAAGCACTGTGCCTAAAAACACCTACTGTAGGCTAAAGCTGGTGCCAGGCATTGTGTGCAGTAGTCAGTGCTGAGACTGAGAGACTGCGAGACTGAGAGGACGCTGGAGTGGACGTGGTCGGCCTCCGAGGATAAAGCCCTCTTTAAAAGGGATTTGGCCTACGGGGGAGAGTCTATATCTGGAAGCTGATACAGACGGGAGTGATCGCAGATCATTTTTCATGAACAAATCTACTTTGGCCGCGTCAGGCGCTCGGGACAGGCAGCAGACCAGCAGCAGGCTGCGCGGGGGGGGGGGGGGGGGGGGGCTGAGGGGCGGACAGCGCGGGGGGGGGGGGGGATGGACAGGACAGGACAGGACAGGACAGGAGGGGGTGGGGGGTGGGGGGCATCACTGATACCAGACCCTCCGCTCGGCCTCTCCTTCCCAGTTGCTTGGCCAGCTGAGCAATCAGGTCACCTCGGCTTTTCCCGTGTGGGCTGGGCGCGATTGTCCCCAACACCCCCTCTCTCCTCTCTCTCCTCTCTCTCTCTCTCTCTCTCTCTCCTCTCTCTCTCCTCCCCTCCCACCACCCCCTCTCTCTCTCTCTCCTCTCTCTACCCTCCCCACCGCCCTCCTGTGTGTGTGTGGCCCGCAGCTGCTCCTCATGATGTCAGAGCTGATCTGCAGGCAGGGCTGTGCTCCCTCTCTCTCTCTCTCTCTCTTACTCTCTCTATCTCTCTCCCTCCCTTCTCTCTCTCTCTCTCTCTCTCTCTCTCTCTCTCTCTCTCGTTCTCTCTATCTCTCTCCCTCTCTCTCTCACTCCCTCTCTCACACACACACACACACACACACACACACACACACACACACACGCACACACAGCAGACACAGAGGTGACTCCATCATAAGACAATGTTCCACCACCAGAAAAAAAAAACCAGAGAAAAAAAAAAACGCGTCTACATCATCTGAACATTGTTTCTTTTGGTCTCTCTCCTGTTCCTGCCTTGCTAGCCCGCCCACCACAAATCAGTGGCTCTTTTAATCCCTCTACCCTTTTTCTCTCCAGAAAAACAAGGCCATTTTTTTCATGTCCCAATCAATACGTTCTCCCCGAGGGCTCATCATGGCTCTTGCGCATACACACCACTGGCACTCACGCTGTGATGACTGCAGCAGTTAAAGCACTGCATTAACACCAGCCCCCCCCCCCCCCCCCCCCCCCCCGTTCTGCAACGGCAATCATATGCATCACAGGCGCTCCGGAGCCCAAAAAAAATACGACGAGAAAAATAAGCCTGAAAATAAGCAAAAAACAGCGCTATTCTGCGAGCTGGCTCTCACACACACACACGCGCGGGGCGTAGGATTGTGTCGACGCGACCGGCAGAGATCAGTGTGTAATGAAAAGGCGCTCCTCTGTGTCTGAGGCGTGTGCAAGGTAGCGGCTACCTCGTCCGCGTAAGGCAATTACTCGGCCCCTCATCAGTGCACTGATACTAATGAAGCGTTGGCCACTTCTCGGCTAAGTAGCGCCACGGCGCAGCTCCTTTGTGGCCGCTAGAGACAACGCCACAACTGGAGTCTCTTGTTACGTGACGTGTGCAAAGATCCTTCATTACTGACAAGATAGAGCAACATAAATGTATCTCTATGGAAGCACAATTCAAACAGTTCCCGTCTGCTTGAGGGTGTGTGTGTGTGTGTGGGGGGGGGGGGGGGGGGGGGGTAGTGGGGTTGGCTTCCTGCTGCCTGCACTCACTCAGCTATTCAGAAGCCTGAACACACACAGACATACACAGATGAATGAAACGCCCACCCCCATACACACACACACACACACACACACACACAAAAACAAGGCCGCACACACACACACACATGCACACAAAGTACCTAATGAGTGTTTGAGCACACAGGTCAGTGAGAGAGGGCAAACAGTCTCAAGCACTCCCTTCATCCCCCTGACCCATAGGCCACAGTAGCCCACTGGACTCCACACACCACCTCTCTCTCTCTCTCTCTCTCTCTCTCTCTCAATCTATCTATCTATCTATCTATCTATCTATCTATCTATCTATCTATCTATCTATCTATCTATCTATCTATCTATCTATCTATCTATCTATCTATCTATCTATCTATCATCTATCTATCTATCTATCTATCTATCTATCTATCTATCTCTCTCTTCTCTACCTTTCAAAGTTGAGATCGTTTTAGAAATGCTATACTGCACTCTTGTTTTTTGTTTGAAAAACTACTTTTCCATTTTCAAGAGCAGAATGATTTCATGTCATACAGTCTAACTACGGTCTAATTACACAATGATTTTTTTCTTTTTTTTTATTAGTATTCTGTTCGCTCAAAATCGAACTTCAGATATCTTTGTGATGAAATCATTTAATCTGCTGATACGAGTGAGTCAATCATATCACAACAAAATGGGTTGAAACTATTTGCTGAGGCTTTTATCAGCATTAATGATTGACAGGGGAGCTTGTCTTTCAATATTTGTCAGAGGCGTAAGCATAACAAGAAACAGCTGTCAAATGCACAGGCTATTATCAGACCAAACAAGATTGTCCATATCTGTCAGTGGAGCATGATACGCATTACAGGCAATTAGAATGATGTCTGTCACCTCGCGTTACAAGTTTAAAGCCGTCACTTTTCCTTAGCAAACACACCTATCGGATCACTGTCTAAAACACACAGTGTCGCAGTTCAACTGCTCACGTAGCGAAAGCAGCCCAAGTGATCTTTAGTAGAGTAAATAATCTTGATATCAAAAGCCGGGCGGTGAAATCACAGATCTTAATGTACACTCTAACAAACCAAACCACAGCCATTACTGGAGTCAAACCCACTTCATCAACAGATCACACACAAAGCAAAGCCAAGCGAAAGAGTGGCCAACGCGACTCCTGCGCTGCCACACTCGAGCAGCAGCACGTCTGCCAAAGCGGCAGCGGCAGTGAGGGTCACTCTCGGCCTTCCTCTCACCCTGAGGTCAGAGCGCTCCACCTCGCTCGGGTCAACAGCGCGGTGATGTCATGCTGGAAAACGGGCCGATTTGCATGTCCTCTGCCCCCTCCGCAGAACAGACATTCCACACAGGAGGAGTCGGGGGAACTAGCCCGGGCATGTTCCGAGGGAGGAGGAATATTCAACATGAGAGGTGCAGCTCACTCACCCCACCAGGGGAAAGGCCACTGGGAGTAGCCTGGGTGTTGTGAGTGGCCACCAGGAGAGGCTGACCACAGGAGATGCCCTGCGGCGTACTGTACTCACCACTTCCGCTGGGCCACGGGGGGCGTGTCCCTTCACCTGCCACATGACTTCAGAGCTCTGCTACACCCATCACACTGAGCCTCCTATCCTCTCCCCTCCTCATCGCCTCGCCTCTCCTCTCCTCTCCTCTCCGCTCCTTTCCTTTCCTTTCCTCTCCTCTCCTCTCCTCTCCTCTCCTCTCCTCTCCTCTCCCCATCCCTCAATCCCCTGTGGACTGCAGCGCGCGCTGACTCTGGATGGGCAAGGTGAAAAGGACACGGGCACAGCAAACAGCACCGCCTGCCGCCGCCGCCGCCACCGCCAGCGCCACAGCCGAGCCACAACCACCGCCGCCACCGCGCCTGCACTGCAGCCCACAGAAACTCATACGTGTTATTTATGACCCGCCTGAGCATTGATCATGTCCACTTAACCAGGGGGTGAGGCAGGCGAGCGGGGGGGGGGGGGGGGGGGGATGAGGGAGGGGTAAGGTCCAGTGGCGGGGGGCTCCTGTGGCGGAGCACTGGGCGTCTGATGGGGGGGGGGGGGGGGATAAGTGGGGCCCAGTTAATGCATCTGAGATGGGCTCTCCTCGGACCATTTACATCACACGCTCGCGCATTTTAAGAGCCTATTACCTCCACAGGTGAGGGAGGTCGGGGAGGTCACCGCTGCACATCCATGCTGCACACCACAAAATGTTATGCTGGGCGAGAGAGAGAGAGAGAGAGAGAGAGAGAGAGGGGTGGGGGCGGGAGTGGACCAAATCAAATTTGCAACAGTTGGGGGGAATCAAGCACACTTTCGGAGGATTTTTTACTCATTTTTTAGCGTCTATTATACCACCAGACCTCTAAAAAAGATTTAAAGGAAATTAATCCTCTTACATTTCTGGCGCCTAATCTGATTTGCGCCAGTTGTTGGTCTTTGTTTACTGATGCCTATCATGGGTGGGCTCGGGAGAGACGGTGCGCCCATGCCACCCCGAACAGGCCACATGGCACCCGCTCCAGTGAGAGTCAAATCCCCTCGCAAATCACAAAAGCATGTCAGAAATGTGTCGCGGTATGAAACGATGCAGATTATCACACTGTTTCAGGGGCGAGACACAATCCCCTGTACATGCTCCACACCCGTGACCTACTTTCTACACACATCCCCACAAACTGGCAACGTGTACGAGCCAGGGAGGCGGCCTGGGCATTCGCTTCTAAACCTCTCAGGCCCTAATAAAGGCAGACAGGGGAAATCATCCTATTCTCCTAACAAGCTCACTCTCACTCCTCAAATGCGTGGATCAGTCATCTCTGCTGACTGTCATGGCCATATCAGGCAGCAGGGGTATACAGGCAACAGCCTCACTCAGAATATCAGACTTTGATAGATAGATAGATAGATAGATAGATAAATAGATAGATAGATACTTTATTTATCCCCAAGTATCCATTGACTTTGACTTTACATTCAATAATGTACTTGTGAAATAGCATTCCACCTGAATCCCAAATTACTGTAACCTGTAAGATATACTGTACGTTAATGTAACAGGTCTAAATGGGAGTAGGCAAATATTTTCAGAAACCATAGAAGCAGTCATAATATATATCAATCAAATTAATCCTTACATAACTGTGTGTAATTGTCTGGTCCCCCACAGTCATAAACACAAATGATTTGATTAATTGGCTGCTAATCCCTATCAATCTTTTGGTTTGACGGCGTAATTACCTTTGGAAATGTAAGGGAGTCTGCTGATGAGGCTATTTCATCTATTTGGATTTAAACAAGACACCTTGTCACATACATAATCCCTTGATTTAATTTTCAGATAAACGTCGGCTACCTGAAGCCGCCATGCAGCAAAGTTCTGCAGCAGTTGTCCGAACATCCTTTCAAATGTAGCCAACCGCAGAGGAAATAACAGTTTCATTCAGCCACAAAAACATTTCCCCTGCCAGGCCCGGAGCGTGACCAGTTAAGGGTGACCCAGGGCTCGACCTTAGGGCCCAGGACAGAGCATGGGACTGGGAACCAGCTGGGCTGCCTGGAAGTTCTGCAGCCGAGACTATCATCCCATTTCCTGGGCAGATTCTGCTCTCGTCTGAATGAGAGTATCTGTGCCACGAGTGTTAGCAAGTGTGTGTGCGCATGTCTGTTTGGGGATATGAATGTGTGTGTGTGTGTGTGTGTGTGTGTGTGAAAGAGATTTTTTTGCTTATAAGCCGTTTTATGCGCGTTTACGCTCATATAAATATGTGTGTGACTGTCTACTCGATCAGCATATCTGTGTGTGCGAGTAAGAGGCGGGTGTGTGTGTGTGTGTGCGTGTGTGTGCGTGTGTGTGCGTGTGTGTGTGTGTGTGTGTGTGTGTGTGTGTGTGTGTGTGTGTGTGTGTGTGTGTGTGTGTGTGTGAGAGAGAAAGAGAGTAGGTAATCTGATATGCATGACTCCTTGCTTTCTCTCTCTTTCTCTTTCTTTTCTCCCCTCCCTCCGTGTTTCTTGGAGAATTCGCAGGTTGCATGTATAATTTACAGCAGGCAGGCAGGCAGGCACATCCCCCTGCTGGCATAGCAGCCATGGTCCCACCCTCTCAGTCCTCTCTCCCGCGCATTAGCATAATGCAGATGCCACCAAAACCATTCACCTTCCAGCTACTCAGCGCCTCATCAGTACACACACGCACGCACACACACAGAGCGAGAGAGAGAGAGAGAGAGAGAGAGACTCACACACGCACAAATACACACGCACACACACACAGAGCGAGAGAGCGAGAGAGGGAGAGAGAGAGAGACTCACACACGCACAAATACACACACGCACAAACAACACACACAGGCACAAACACACACACACACACACACACACACACACACACACACACACACACACACACAGAGCTTCAGTGCTGCCTCTGTGTGCTAAACATGCGTGGCTGTTGACGGGGCACACAGCATGCCATGCTCCGCACGTCAGTGCTGAACAAATGCCTCCGCCGGCTTGATGCAACGTTAGATAAACATCTTTCATCGCGGTAATCGTGCCTGACGTTAATGATAAACTGACACTGGCTCTGTATGGACGGGGGGCTGTGGGTCGTGAGGGTGGGGGGGGTGGTGGAGGGGGGGTTCAAAAAGATTTCCGGCCCCCTCTGCTAATTATGACTCATGTCGGACAGCCAGTTCTCCTGCTGCTCGGAAAACTAAAACAAAAAATCGCACAGCCCCAGAAAATCTCTGGCTCTCCGACATGCCGGCACGTCGTCATTAGTAACCATGCCACCAGGCAGGAAGATCAGAGGGAGATGTCTGTAAACACAACCACATGTAGCTGACGAGTGAAGGGTCAGCGGGTTTGGGGAGCAGCGAGAGATCATAAATCAAACCTTACCAGTGGACGCTGTGGAATTCGTTCGTTAGTGTTGGGCAAATCCACTTGTGTATCCTCATCAATCATAAAAGCAGCCTGGGAAGGGGAAACAAAAGCACACTAAGTTTGCAGTGAAATAGCGGCACTTCCTTGACTGCACGAAGACAGCCATCTATTACAATCGCTTTATATGAAGATTGCTATTTGTTGAGAAGCACTGATTTTCTAAAGAGCCACTTGAAAATGGAAAGGCAGGAGCGTGACTGCTTACAAAACGATGTAAGCTGTGGAGCATGCCCTACTGAGTGAGATTATTTCAGTCGGCCTATTGTGTGATTCTGACTTTATTTAATTATACATCATTTGTTGTGCAGAAAAGAAAGAACCATTCGACCTTCAGTCCCAACCGTAGCTGATTAGTGGACGTCCTATTAGACTGATTATTTAATTGATTCTACTGAAACTCACTGAAGGTAGAAAATAAAATTTTATTGGCTTTAATATCTCAGAAGTTACTGCTGAACTGTGCTACACAAATACCCTATTAAATAAATCTTTTTTTTTTTTTAACTGAAATGACACCATTTCAAAACCGATACGCAAAAACGCTAGTTCACCCCCTCCAAAAAAAACGAATTAAATGTGCAGGGTGCTTGCTTGATTTTCAAAACCCAAGTCGTCGTCCGACTCACTTTAACCTCTCAGAACTCTAATTAGATATGAACATTCTGAGTCAGCCTCTGCGAGAGAGCCGGCCGCCTATTTCCGCGCAGGGGAGTCATGCTCGGTGTATTAATGGGTAGCTTTGGGGGGGCTGCGCTACGCTGTGTGTTCAGCCGCTGTGTGCATCAGCCTCCCAGGCCTTCCACGCCGCCGCTGATGCTCTGGCGAGATTAGCGGCGGAGAAGTCAGGGCTCTCACGTTTCACACGACACGACATATCAAACGGCCATGAAAATATCAGCGGGCCACCCCCCACTGGGGGCACACAGTCACCGCTCAGCCACGCCACCCAGCCACAGCCAACAAAGGGGAGCCAGTGCTACCCACAGGCTACCAAAGCAACACTCGTTTCAGGCTCAAATGCCAAAAAAGGTTCTTTGATCGTGACGGTGATGTTGTGGCATGCCATGCTTCATAAAAAACCCAACCGCAGCTGGAGAAGTGGAGTGGGAACAGAAACATTCATTTTGAATAACCTGTTAGGCATTTCGAAAATGAAAATATTTTTCATAATATTTCAGAAAATATAACGTGTTACAATATGAATATGTTGATAGAAAAGGAAAGATTGACAGATGCACGGTATGCATAGGTGACCACCCTGTGCAGTGATCAGATAATGGTTATCTAAGAGAGTCACTCCCAAATACTGTAAGGTCTGAATGTCAGATATTCTTTGAGGGCCAACACGCTGTAGTTTTGCTCGTACTGTTCTTTACAGCGATTCGATTAGTTGCCTAAGCACACTTCAGGCAATACTAGCGAGCACCGCCGACTTCAGTGTCCTCCCATCAGAGAAGCGGCGGGTTTTCGCAGTGTTCAAACTGTCAGAGAGAGTAAATGGCCGGGCTCAGTTAAGTCAATAAGAGCAGTC
>NC_085011.1:14268302-14345802 GCF_963854185.1 Sardina pilchardus
TGCAACTGAGGAAAACAAAGTTATCACTGTTATGGGAGATTATTATCATTCATATTCAATTACCGTCACCTTGTTTCAGCTTGATTAGTAATTACGGAATTTCACTATTTCGAGATGAACGGCACATATTTCTAATGGCTTAACTTCCCGATTGGTAAATGCCTCGGTAGCCTTGGACGAGTTCAAAAGGCTGCCTTTTCATTCAGACTCAAAGAAGAGCAGCACACAGCCGAGCCTGCCAAGTGCCAGCCTTGCAGCATGGCTTCCAGAGCTCAGCCAAGTGGACCAGACAGCCACAGCCATGCAAGCCGGCCCGGGGAAGTTACAAATCAACAGCCATGACACAGGCAAGGAAGAATGCACCGGCGGATGCTGGCCCTTCTCGCTGCGTGCAAAGGCAAACGAGCACCTAACAATTACCAGCGCTGTTTAGTGTGTGTGTGTGTGTACATGTGCATGTGTGTGTGTGTGTGCGTGTGTGTGCTGTTTAGTCTGCAGAGCCAAATCCCTCTTTATTGGCATCCATTTGTCAAAGACCCTCAGTGTCGATCCCGCTAGAAAAAAAAAAAAAAAAAAAGGGAGGGCCAGTCAATGGGAGAGGACTGGACTGGACTAAACCAAAAAAAAAAAAATCATGAGTGAGATTCCTTTCCAGGAGACAGGCATTCCTCTGGACTTGGCTCCTTTAACGACGGGAAAGCGCTTTAAAGGGGGGGCACTAAACGAGCTCCGGTGCCCAGAGGGTGCTCACTTCTTCAAGATGGTGACCTGAGCTGCAAGCTGTGGCATATAACTTTCCAAAACGCCCGGCCAAGAGTGATCCCACTCAGACAGAGCGAGCTGGCTTAACACCAAGGAAAATTGGAACCAGGGTTTAAAAACATATGCTCCGTGCATCACACAATTCTCAATAACACACACGGCAAAAAAAAAAGAAAAAGTGTGGCCTGCAGCCATTAGGCCGGTGAATCTGAGCACAAACACCAATCTTATCATCAAAAAAAAAAGAGAGAAAGGAATCATTGGCTTTCATCAGCAGTCATTCGAGGAGCATTCAGACTTCAGCACGAAAACACAGCACAAAGGTTTGTACAAACACCACAGAAAATTGGATTGCGGCAAACACGGCGTGTCAAAAAAGGGCCATGTCGGTAGCACACAGCTCCTGTTAGCACAGGTCACGAGTGCACGCGCACCAAATCATTCGATGCTTTTGGAAAAACAGCTTCCTCCCCGGTTTCATCACCTCGCCTCTGCCTTTGTTAGCACTCGGAAATGCCTGAAGAGGGGAATGAAAATATTGGCGTGTCCTTGCAGCTCACTCGCCTCGCTCGCTCGCTCGCTCGCTTGTGCGCCCGCGGAGCGCCCGGTCTCCGTGCAGCTGCGCCGTGAGCTCAGCCTCAGCCAGGGCCCCGGCCAGAGGGTCAGGTTTCACTCGGCGATAGCGCTGAGGCGAGCGGGTTAACCGAGAGAGCGCCCACATCGTTACAAAAACACCCACATCCCCGTCCCCGCCACAATAGTCACAGCCCAGCGGGTTAGGAGCTAGTCAACAGGAAACCGAAAAAGGGGAAAAAAATCATAACACATAAGATTGCAGTGATTTCTAAAGGCTTGCACCACGCGCGAGAGATGAATATCAACTGCTCAGAGAGGTTTTATGTGACATGAAAAATTCACGGTCTACATTGTAAAATATGTTTGTGTCTGTCTGAGAAGACATGAGAAAATATTTTCTCGACGTAGGAAATGACTAGTGCAAACATGTTTGCACAGAGCACAATTCATCAAAACATGCCCTGATGTGAGCATTTCAAAGACAAACGGCAAGGCAGATCCTAGCCGTGTGGGTTGTAAAGTGTGTGGTTGAGGCGTTGTTTAAATGTCAAATATTCAATGTTTTTCCCCCTGCATAGCAACACAGTATTTTATCATTAGAGTGGAGGCCTGAAAGCGCCATGACTAAGAGCAGTGAAAGGCTCCGCTAATCAAATAACACAGTCCATCATGGCGGAGCACTCCGTGATATGACAACCCTTATTGTTATTCCACTCTGTTTTCCCATTAAGCCCAGGGGCTCCGAGTGATTTCAGATGAGTAAACTCTCCCATTATGTAGGGCCCTTTAAGCGTGGCACACACACACACTCAGAGCAGAGGGAACACCACCACTGCTCCGGAACCCGGCCCCGACCCGGCCCGGCCCCGCCCCCTCTCCGTCGACAGGGCGCAGTGCAGTCAGTGGCGCTGATAAGGCAGAGCCGGGGCCGCTCGGAAGCCTGCGGGCCCCACCGAAATATCTTCTCTGACAGACAGGAGGTTACATGACACCACACGTGCAGCTGTCTAAATGTTTCCCCTGCCTTTCATTCTTTCTCTCTCTCGCTCTCTCACTCTCTCTCCCTCTCTCTCTCTCTCTCTCTCTCTCTCGCTCTCTCCTCTCTCTCTCGCTCCCCTTGCTGCTCCCCGCTTCGACATAAATACTTTGACTTTCTTTTGTAGAGCAGGCACGGGGGTCAGTTTTCCGAGGGCCGAGCAGTCAGGAGTGGAGCGGGAGCAGGATGGATGGGGTTGGCCCGCCACGGCGTACCGCGACGCAACCCAGAGACAACCTCAGCCGTTCTCAATTAGGGGGGTCAGAGGACTGCAAATAATTCACTCTCTGGTATCTGGCTCTGGAGGGAACAAACCTCCCGAGCGGAACTCTCTCTCTCTCTCTCTCTCTCCGCGCGCAGCTCGCTGCCTGAAAAAAGCCTCGGTGGGGGGGGTCTCGCTGGGGTTTGTGTGTGAAAGAGATTCTCTGAAGTTGGTGCGGGCTTTTCAGACTTTCTCTGAACCGTGACTGTTGCTTGAAAGGACCCCAAAAAAAGAGTCCAGTCCACAATCAAACACTCTGTACTCTGCTCATCAACGTAAATGCTACTCAAAGGAAACGCTTTAAATAACAGCTCCAGTAGGGCCTTAGATGAAGGGACCAGAGGCTCTGGAATCCCCATATTTCAGGATCTCAGACAACTCCTGACCCCCTGAGGCATTCTTCCTCCCTCCCTGCCCCCACCCTAGATCTGCTTCCACTCTGAATACGTCCTCGCAGTAATCACAACTTAACAGTGAGTTTGGGACTTCTTCTGCTAATTACACACAATGCTAAGGACACCCCCGACTCCCCCCCCTGTTCCGTCTGTGTTCATTAAGGAGAACATGCAGACCTAAATCCAACCCTCCTCACATTCCTCTCCATGCCCCCTCCCTCCCTCCCCCCCTCCCTCGTCTCCCCACTCCTCTGGAGGGTGTAGAGCCTGGATGAAATCTCACTTCTGATGAAATCATTTCCATTCAGAATCCGGACTCCCCTGCTGCTTTTATAACGCTCGCCGCATTCCTCCCTCTTCGCGCTGCATTCACACACATCCTTTACCGATTCCATAAAATATCATCCTGCGCAGACGCTACTTAATTGCTTTGTTTCAACGATCCCGCCAGGGCTGGCGAGAAAGCTGCGGGCCTGCGGTTTTAACGCGCAACATCTGCAGGTGTGGAGCCTCGTGCGCACGGAGCCAAACGAAAAAGAAGGAGAGAGAAAAAAAAATCTGAAGGAGGGCGAAACAAAACACCCAGAACATCTGTACGCCTTTATGGAATTCATAAAAGCCGAGTTTTCAATGGCGCAAATGAGAATATATGATTGGCAGAGCTGCGAGCAGACATGGATGTAATGCATCAAGATGATCGCTGTCAAATGAGACTAAAATGGGAGTTCATCAACAGAGGCTGTACAACGCGAGCAGGCCTCACCTGCACTCCATCATGCATAAAAAGTGAAGGAGCAGTAAATAAAGAGTTGTAAAGCTGGTCTGGTCGCTCATAGCTTCATGCAGTACAAAGTGCAGAGAGACGAGCTGCATATTTTCCTTGTTGAGAAACAGAAGAGGAGCAGAAAAGAACAATTCCCACCCATAAATGAAAACTGACATGTTACGGAGCATCCATCAATCTGCGATTGAGACATACAGAAGGTCGTTCCGTGTTTTTATAGCCCTTTTCTAGCCCTTGTTACCGAAGATGAAAAGACTTTCATATATCACAAGCCACACATTTGTTCATTTGTTTATTTAAAGCATCCAATACCGAAACCTTTTAAAATAGATCACAAGACCTTCACTTAAAGAGTAGCGCAAACAGACCATAAGGCCCTCAGGAAAAAGAGACCATCAAAAAGTCCACTCAAAACTGGCGGCTCGTTTTGTTCCTGTAGTGAATACAAACTCATTTTTTTGCTGGCGAAAACTAGTAATTGACTTTCACAAAGCATTAGGCTGCGCCACAATGAAATTGATGTCCCAAATACAGGGCTATTACAATACCAATGGCACAGGGTTCAGCTCGCACATTCATATTTATGTTTGTGTTCATGGTATTGAGCAGATGCTTTTGTGCAAAGCGAGAAAATCAAATCGCTTTAACAAGACCAATATTAGTCATAGACTAAATAGAGTTTAACACAATAATAACAATAACCATGAACATACCGCGACTCAAAATCTTTAGACACAATTATCTGCTTTTTGAAGACGCAAAGCTTATTAGAACAGCATTAGGTAAATCATTCCACCAGCACAGACTCACAAAAGAAAAGAGTCTTAACAGTGACCTCTTCACTGTTGATGGAAGATCGACATAGCAGACTCTTATCAGTGGACAGCAGTGGGCGAGGGGACATAGAGCTGAATCGTTGAATTAAAATAGCAAGGTGCGGATCCAATAAATATTAAAACAATTACTGTAGAACTGAATCAGAAATTAATATAAAATAAAACAAAATAATGTGAAATGGTAACATAACATTTGCCAGAGTACCATGACAGCATACTACCACGTTATGCTATGCTACTGAGGTAGCACAACTTCTACCATCATTTCATGCATCATAGAATAACTCAATAGGCATATAAAAATTTGTATAGAGTAGTCTCAAACCGTTTTTTCCGACTATTGTGCCCACCCCTAGCGAGAGTAGCAAATCATAATGTAAAATTAGCCTCTTTCTCTCTGCCACCCTTGGCTCAGGTGTCCTTTCTCTCTTAACAGCAGTATAATGTCCGCAGAACAAGAAATTCAAGAGACAAAATAAAAGTGAGATGGCACTCGTCCATTTTAATGCTTACGGTCACCCACCTCCCTTCAAGAGAGTATTACACATTCTCGGAACGAGAGTAATGCATTAACATACCGAAACATAATTGGCAAGAAATGTGCAAAGTTCAGAGGGTCTGTTGCTGACAACAATGCCATGCAAAAGTTTTTGTAGTGCCAGATCTTTTTCTATTAGAGCCATCTGTCTTTTTTCTCCGGCATCTTTCTCACAATGCTGTTTCTAGTCATTAAGTCTGTATGGCATACTGTACGGCTCGATATGGCTACCAACCAAAATATGCCTTGTGTACAGTGTGCTGTGTGTGATTCTACAGACACAGGCTCAGTGGGGGCAGCCCGTGGTCTCTCTGCGCTCTGTGAGCTGGCTCCATTCATGCTCAGGAGTCTGTGACCGCCCGTAACCACACCATTTGCGATATTATTCAAATGAGTGCATTGTTTTGCTGTTTGCTGACATGAATAAGGGAGCACAACATAGCAAGATTAAATCATTCAGAGAGACAATCAGCCTCTTGTGCTGCCGTGGCATTCGAAGTGTATCGTTCAAATTATGGAGGCCCATTAATGAATGTGTCCACTCCTGATGCCGAGTATATTACAGTCATTCATCAGGCCGGCCTGACAGGCCAGGAGAAAACATCTTCTGTAATCATGGAGCATGTCAGCGATGGCAGGCAGTTATGTTCATTTCAAGGTTCAAATGTTATTTTCCCACTGAGTGATAGGCCTGAGGAAAGCATTCCTTCAGCTCAACAACTAATAAGGCACCCGCACTTCTCCGGCGTAGGGCTCGATCTGGCCATCAGAGAGAACAACACGACGCGCGTCGTCCAGGGCAGATCTGATTCATCACATCAGCACTGAAAGCCACTTCAAGGAACACATGACATGGTAATGCTGTAACATGAAGAGATCGTTTTTGTCCCCATTAATACAATAAATAAAACAGACTACTACTGATGGTTTAATCAACAAATGGCAGCTTCGAATAGCCCCGAGGGAATAACGTAACTGAGTACATGGAAATACAGGAGGAGCCCCGAGTCTTTTTCAGCACTAATAACCGAGCAGAAGATATGGCCAGGGCTTTGAATGCTGGAGAGCCAAGCTGTCTACTGGCCCAGTAAAAAAAAAAGGCCCCAGCACCCCGTGCTGTTTCGTAACTGGCCATCCGGCCAGCCAGAGTCCCTGGACGACCGGCTTCACACTTCGACCCCCTCTAAACAAACTCTTCCGCGCACCGTGGGTGGCACTCTCTCCGGCAGCTCAGAAAGGACACAGGCCCCCCCGCTCTCCCCGTGGGAGCGAGTGAGCTTAAGGACAACCAGAGGAACACAGAGCACACACTGTCACTTGAGCGGAGCGCGCTCCTCTTTTCATGCCCCAGAAAAAGAAATGACAGCATTCTGTCCAGCAGTGAAACATGTGAGATGCCCATGTTACTGTATGCGCTAGTTTAGCATCAGGGGCAAAAAATAGAACAGGGGGGGAAAACGTACAGCTAACAAAGGCAAGAAACACTCTGGTTATACAATAACAAAAAAGACACTTGCTTCAGGGAAGAACGCCCCCCCCCCCCACCCCAAAAAAAAACAACAGCGCTGTGCCCAACATCTTCCGTGCTTCTGAAGAGTGTATTTTCTAGAGGGTAGGCACTGCGGGGGGACATAAATCAAACGCCCCTGAAATCCACGGAGGGGAAAAAAAGGGAAAAAACTTGAATGTGATGTTAATTCTTGTGGCGTGAGCTAATCCAGCAAGTGCTGACAACCTTCTCTTTATCATGAGCGCCACGCGCAACACAAGCGCCCGCCAAAAGAGAACTTTCCAGAAACCCTCGCTGTCAAACTCATTTTCAGCCCTTACACCCTGGGCTCTCTGGCACGTGCGCGCATTGGCAATGCACGCACAAATATGTCAGCTGAATCCATAACAGCAGCCCTAGTACACACACAGTGGAAACGGTACACTTGCCTCTGGTTTCCATATAGGCTAGCTAGCTTGTCCCAATACAGCAATTCCGCCTCATTGGGATATGGAAGCCCAGTGAGACGATGCTATTGGTATGAGAAAGGAGAGACCATTTGATTGTGACGACTCCTCCTAAAGGCTGGTGCGGCGTGAAGGTCGCCGAGCAAATGGGGCAGCGGAGAGGAGACGCTGAGGGGTCTGATCAGCACGCTCGTGTGTCTGACACATCGGCCTCGGCACTCTGCAGCTGACTGGGTGACCTCCAGCACCCCAGTCTTGCGCACCGCTGTGGGCTACTGCATGTCTGCGAGGATGTCTACTGGGGTGTAAAATGGCTTACAGATCAGGGGGGAGAAAGACAAGGGGGACAACTAGAGGGAGAGAGAGAGAGAGAGAGAGGTAGAAATATGCTGCCTCTTTAGCCTGTTATGACACGGGGGGGAAGCAGTCCGCCTTTGCAGCTCAGCAGAATAGATCTTTCCACTTCTCCAGCACCTGTGTCTCTGCGGAGGGCACATTTAGACTCCACTTACCCCATTATGAATATTGGTGTTTCATTATATACGGTACACGCCTATTAATCTGCTGCACTTATTCCAAATAACGCTGTGGTCAGGATCAGTGGCTGGTGCAACAGCTTGCCGGAAGCATCTGTGGCTGCTCCATGTTGCTCCTGCTGCACTGCACGCTATTTAGCACACGTTTGACCCTGCCGCTAGATCACAGCCCACCCCCCCCCCATGGACAAACACCTTCTGACTCCGCTGTTTAAGCGTAGCATCTTAGCACTAGCCTGTTTGACCCTGCCGCTAGATCACGGCCCCCCCCCCCCCCCATGGACAAACACCTTCTGACTCCGCTGTTTAAGCGTAGCATCTTAGCACTAGCCTGTTTGACCCTGCCGCTAGATCACAGCCCACCCCACCCCCAATGGACAAACACCTTCTGACTCCGCTGTTTAAGCGTAGCATCTTAGCACTAGCCTACCTACACATCACTCCCTGTGGTGTGATATTAGCCAGATACTGTACAAGCAGCGGCCCTTTCTATCGGTATCACAGGTATTTATTTACTGTAAATACCTACATCACTTCCTGTTTATTACCGTGTGATGTAATAATAATTTTCTTAGATGAGGCAGCCGGGGGCTTTTTGTTCTATATTTTTGTTTTATAGAACAGTAACTGAGGTATCCTATAGGTCCATTTTGTTTCATTGTGATAGCAATTTAATTTGAATAGAAGTATTTACAATGGAGTAGTAGACTAGTACAGCATGTCTAGCATTTAGACAAAGATAATAATCTTAATCTTTAATCTTAATCTTTAATAAAGGAGGACTGCTTTTTATATAATGTCTCTCTCTTAAAAAAAAAAAAAAAAAGCAGTTGTTTAAAGGAACAGCTCAAATCTGCATGATGCCTTGTCATGCAGAAAGAATTGTTTTATAATCTAACCTTTTGAATTATAAACTGAGTGAACCGTGAGGCCAGTGAAGATTCACACCTCTACCTGCTGCAGCACAGAGCTAAGTAAGGGATCATCAACGACGCGGGCCTTTACACTTCGATAAGTGCTTTATTTTGGTTGGTTTAAGTGCATTATTTAAGTGCATTATTTTGTTTTTTAGTGCACGTTCCAAATAGTGCAGCATCACAATAGGAAATTTTACCAAGCAGTGGTATAATGGGTTTCTAATAATTAATATAAACGTGAGGATGGACGCTGGTATGCGTCCGGCTCGGCCCCGGCCCGGCCCAGGCTGCAGCGCTGCCGAGAGGGAGGCCAACCTCTGGCTGGCCGTGTCGCTGGTCCAGGTGGGCGTGTGGGTGGGTGGGAGAGGAGCTGCAGCTGGGGCAGGAGCAGGACAACAGGCGGGCGTGCAGGCGTGCAGGCGGGCGGTTTCGGCCCTCTCCAGCAGGCTGACGTTAGCACACTAATCGCTTTAGTTTATCCCCCCTCAGCTGTGTGCCAGGCAGATGTTTGTCAGGCCGCAGCACTGCTTAGCATTCACACTGCACTAAGCGAGATTACCCACTACCGCGCGCCACACTTTATTTATTTATTTCATTCCGGCTGTCCCCAATTCTTAATCCCCTGACAGAATAAAAGAAAGAGTGATAGATTTTGCATTACACACATGTGTCTCTGTGTGAGAGGCCATTTGAAAGAATTTTTTCCTCCCCGCTTCATGCCAAATATTGACAGCCGTTGACAACGTCGAGTGAATTAAAAAATATAGCGCGCACACACACACACACACGCCCCGCTCAATTTTGGAGAAAAATATTTTCTCTGTGAAAGTCTAAATGACAAGAAACACTGGCAGTAGGAAACATAAGACACAGTCATCTGACTCCTTTTTTTCCCTTTCCTTCCTCTGTTGTTCCATTATGCAGGTGCTGGAGCCCTGAGGGCCCGAGGCAGACACAGGGCAGAACCCTGCACAGACCAGCGTGGGGGAGGGAGAGGACAGATAGAGCACAGAGAACAAGAGGGAGGGAGAGAGAGAGGGAGGGAGAGAGAGAGGGAGGGAGGGAGGGAGAGAGAAAGAGAGGGAGGGGGGGAACCTCGGCACATAAACACTAACAGAGCCCTCAGCTCAACTCTATTACTCACGGTGCCCCAGGTGGTCCAAATGAAAGCAACATGCTGTGTGTGCATGTCATGCTAGCCCATAAGGTGGGACTAATGCCACGTTGGTTACACACTCCACCATACACACACACACACACACACACACACACACACACACACACACAAAGACACATGTACAGTCTCCGTAAAACAAAGTCAAACACAACGACACAGACTATTTGGTACCACAACTCCGCTTTTTCTCCAGGAACTAGGAGTGTGAGGATGGACCACATATGTTATATATAGTTAACACCAGCAATCAAAGTGAGGAAAACATCTTAAGATCCCTGGGATCACATACTTAGAAAAAAGAGCAAAGAGCCGTCTTAGCTAAAGCTAGTTGCATGGCAGTCGTGCAGATGAAGCATAAAGCACTTTTAGCTATAAGCCTTCAATGCTTAACTGCAACCTGCTATATTCTAACAACATGTAGATGATTCCTAAATGAATTCAACCATGTGAATATATCCCATAATGTTGTTTCAACGCTGCTGCTCACCTGTGAGTGGGGAAGGTCTGAGCTGTGGTCACCGGCCCCCCCCTCCCCCTCCCTTTCCTTCATGTAGGCCGCAGGGACAGTCCCTCTGTCCACTCTGCTTTAGCCAGCGTCCGCCGCACCTGTGGACAGACAAGAGACACGACACAGGCGTTAGGTTCCTCTCTGACTGGTACATAGTGCTTGGGCCATGGGGGGGTTTAGTCTCTCACATAGCGCAGTCATGACTGGGATGTTTTTTAGTGCAGCTCTGCTCCAAAGAGCTGTTTTTTTGTTTGTGACGCTGAACAGGTGACTGCAGTCACATCAAACAGGAAGGGCTGTAACTCAAGCCAGCTGCCCTGACAGAGCCAACCGATGCAGACCGACGCTTGCCCTGCCACCCACCCTACCCCACAACACACACCACCCCACGCCTCCACCCCCCCCCCCCCTCCCACCACCCCCGGGGCTGCCATGCTGCTCCTCCAGAGAGCTCAGACAGTGTCCTTCCACAGAGGTTATCACACTGTGTCGCTCCCGCTCCAAAACTCATTACACACAGCAGTTTAATATGATACAATTCCTCAACGCCTCGGTAAGCTCCTTCACAGTTCACTGCCAGGTAAGGACGCGGATGAGGAGGGGGGGATAAAGAGTGTGTGTGTGGGGGGGGGTGGGGAGGGGGACTAAGGGTGTGGGCGACACTTTATGTAATTGTGCAAGTGACATAAACATGTATGGCTCTTCATGTCACACAGGCAAATCTGATTTATGAGTTCACAACTCATGGCACATTGACAGGTAAGCCTATTAAGGGCCTATTATTAACCCTGGCCAGTGATGGCAGAGTGAAGTCTCTGGGTGTGTGAGTGTGTGAGTGTGTGTGGACCGCGGAGCTGCTGGTCCTGCCGCTCTGCACGGAGAAGGTCAGCTATTAATGCATCATATCAGGAGGAGCTCCAGGTGATAATGACGAACCCCTCAACAGCAAGCGCTTCTCCAATGGCCGTTAACTGGATTGAATGGCCGACTCCCTGGGAAGGAAATGAATCTGGGGTCCGAAAGGCGTCGAGCGTGGGAGCCGCAGCGGGCCGGGGCCGGGGCATGGGAGGGTGTTTAGTGGACGGTCAGCGAGCAGACCATCTCGCACTTTCCCAGCACCCAGTCATGTTACGGACGGTGGTGTGCGCGAGCCGCTTGGCGTCCGGCCAGCGTCCTCACATGTGGGAGACCACGAGACGACACCACGCTCCAGGGATTGCTCTCGTTTTATTCACTTTACCAAATGTCCTCCGTGACTGAATTAAGACATGTCCGAGCTGTAGCCCACAAGCGGCGGGCCTGGTAACTACTGTCATCAGATTTCACACAAGCTGGGGCTTGAACAAGCACAAGGATTCTCATAAAAAATGTCTGCTTAGATTAGCAAATTAATATTTGTAGACGCTATTAAATGAGACTTCAAATTGAACAACTGCAATCGTATATCAGATGGTTAATCAGGATGTCTGGCTTTCAAAATATTTCTGTGAAGCTATTTTACTATTTATGCAAGTGGAAGAATTGACCATTTCCTGGAAAAATAATTACGAAATGTAAAATAGGCTACTTCCAAGAGAGGAGGATATTGCCATTTCTGCATATTTGAACCTGCTAGAAAGCAATCACTGGAATATGCAAACATTCATGGGGAAATAAATGTACTGGAAAATTCAGAGCAGATCTCCAATTGAGTTTTGTGAGGAAAGCTGGAGAAAAAAAGAACAAAGACACCACTTCCACCAGCTCTTGGCTGCCACTAAGCCGTTCCCAGTAAAGAAAATAGCTTGCTTTTTTCCACTAGGTGCTTTGATGGGTGAATGTGGGGACATCCACAAAACTTTCCCTTCCATCACCCAGTAGTAGAGGAATGAATTGAACTGGCGCGATTCAACAACAAAAAAAAAACACACAAAAAAATCCTCCAAGAAATTAATCGTGTTAAACAAGGCTAATTTCCTTCTCATCCGTGACTGTGTGAGCTGATAGTCGCCTACGCTACGTGTGGCTGCTGCGGAGTCAAAGTGTCTGCTGGAGTCTCCTCCACAGTCAGTCAGACGGGGGGCTGTCTCATGGAGGATGCATTTCAGAGGACTCGTCCACGTGTCTGACACCACATCCATCCAGATCTACAGCAACTGCAGCGACCGGCGAGCGCTCAGAATGCTTTTCTCAAGCCCTGCGTGAAGTGCTCCTCTTCTCCGCCAGATAAGCCATCACGGACCAGTTGACATTTTAGTCTGTATGTTGGCAAACACAAACCTTTCGGGGATCATTCTGCAGCCCACTAAACATTTCGTCACCGTGACAGATCCGAGGGAAGGCCCCTGCTCCCTCATACTGTAGCTCCTGTGATATCACAAGAGGGCTCCCAGTGATCAGACTACCGTAATTTTATTTTGTCTCTTGAATTTCTTGTTCTGCGGACATTATACTGCTGTTAAGAAAGAAAGGACACCTGAGAGAAAGAGGCTAATTTTACATTATGATTTGCTACTCTCGCTAGGGGTGAGCACAATACCCGTAATTTCCCGACTATTAGCCGCGGCTTTTACATTGATTTTGCTAAATTTCTTCGGCTATGAGGTTAATACAGGGGGGCAGTTAGTATGGTGTTAATATGGTTTTGCTTCTTTTAACTTGTATAAAACACTGTCCTGCGGCTTATACACAATGCGGCTTTTAATGCGGGAAATTACTGTTCTAATGCTCATCTCTACATCTCCGCCTCCCGCTCCAAAACGGACCCTTGATCACCTGAGGAGAACCAGCTGATTCAGCAGTGCAGGCCGCTCATCATGCCACAGGCTTAATGATAAGGTGAAAGGTGTCTTTCTTTGCACAGCAGGTACTAAGCAGGACTAGAAGAAGCCTGGTGGCAAAAAGCCATAAAGGATCCATGTGCATGCACAAAGACATTCCCGCTCAAATTGGGTGCAATTTCAAATGGGAGCCTTTAAAGAGATGTGGTGTGTGAGGCGGCCTTCTGCAGGGGGGAGAAAAAAATCAATTCTCCCACTAAAGGAGCCATTTTCCCCCAGTCCCAAGATAAAGAGCTCCGCGACGAGCCGTCAGATGCTTATCGGGAGGAAATTAGCAGAGGAATACGATTTCATAAACAAACAGGTCAAGTGTTGAGCCACACACATGCTGTCTCCTGCTGCTGCTGCTGCTGCTGCTGCTGCTGCTGCTGGAGCACATGAGATCATCAGCACAAATACCCCAAATGAAAATGCTCGGGATAGTTTCCCCTTACAAGAGGTTAGGTGCAAAAAAAAATTCCTCCGGATATTTGCACCATGAGGACGACGGCGCACATTTTATTCCACTGGCAAGAGAGGCCGTCTGGTCTGGTCTGCAGTCACACATGGGACCTGCTCCAGACCAATCAAGCGCCAGTCTTGAGCGCACGAAATCGTGCAACCCGGAGTTGGAGCAGAGTGCACTCTCGAGCCCTCGCTCTCTCTCTCTCCTATCCACACGACAGCTAAATAATGCAGCTTTTGTTGAGACACTTCGCTCAGTTTTGCACTTTCCTTCTCCATTACCATGTTGCCAATCAAGAAAATGACTTTCAGATCTGAAGAAGGAGGCCCTTGAGGAACCCCCTTTTTCACAGGCAGTGAGTGAGAGATGCACAATTCAGCAGGCAAAGACGAGTGGAGAAGATAAGATCATCTCAAACAAGGCATTATGAAGAAATGTGTAATAGCTAGCTGCATTATCACACTTAGATGAGTTTAGCACACCCCAATACAATAATTGTAAAATGTATGGGGAGCACATTTTTTTCTCCACAAATAGTCCTGTGGATTTTATTCCATTCATCTCTATTCCACTACCTATGATATCATGTTGTTTCTCTTTGTTTGGATATTTGAGATAAGATCTCCAAAGGCACCTGGCAGAAAAAAAAAAACATGTGCTTTCAGCACTGCTGAGGGGAACTGTGCGCAATAGGAGAGATAAGAGAAGAATGCCTTTGAAAAGAAGACTTGTGATAACAGTGTTAAGTGGCTGAAGTGACAGCAACACACACCTGTTTTACCCAGGTAAGGGAAGAGGGCCTAATCACGGCTCCCAGGCAAACCATTGATGGGTTAGCACTTACAATGTAAATTCTCAAGTGAAAGCTCTGGGGCACTACACGGTGAAACAAGCTGCAGTACCGCCAGGGCAGCTCAGTCATAAATTTGGCCTCTGTTTCGGTTTCAGTTGACTGTCAGGCAATTTGTCCTTCTTGTGATTGTAAACAGAATCACAAGAAGTACTTGACCAAACACAAATTGATCTATTAGACAATCTTTAAATGGGAAATCTTGAAGGAGGAAAAAAAAAGAAAACGTTGAAGGGCAGAGCATGTTAAGACTTCCTCTTGGCCTTGCTGTGTCCCCTCTTCAGCTCAGCTTTCACTTGGTGGCTGTTTATCATAGACATAATTAAAACAGGGCTGTTCCTCACAGCCCATCAGCACAGCAGTAAAAAGCTAATTATGCAGCATTTTGCTATGCTAATGCAGGTGATTTGCTTCATGCTGAGCATACTTCCCCAGCGTCCTGATTAATGATTCATTTGCTTCCAGTAATCCAGTGCTATGACACCTTTTTATCAACACATGTATGTTTAACTATTGGATAACACAAAAACAATTCAACAAAACCAATAGCATCACAACACTAAAGTGTTACACTGATTATTACCTAGAACATTCCGACACCCTTTAAACAGGTAGTCACACTACGTGCATCTTACACTTGAGTCTGTGGAAAAGCCGCCCTCGGTCTCAACGTGCTGGTTACCATCTTCTGCAAACAAAGCCACACACAGCCATCGGAAAAGACCGGTGTGGCGTTCCTTCCCCTCGTGTGTTCACTGAACCAGACCTCTTCGTGAATAGCGCTCGCCGAGAAGAGTGTCAGAGGTCGCGCCAAGGGCAAAAGCAATGAAGGTGGTCGCCGCCGGCTCCGTCTCAACTCTCCGTTACACACGAGGAGAAGGACAGAGGTAGAGAGCGCTGGCCTCTCCATAAACCCGCCTCGTCTCTCCCGGCCCAATCTCTCCACGGTGTCAATCGGCCATGAGAGAAAAAGAGCGGGGGGGGGGGGGGGGGGGGAGAGAAAGCTCCGAGAGAAAGAAGGGAGAGGACATGTTTTCTTATTAAGGGAGAGAGAGTGTTGATGACAGCTTGCCCACAGCTCAACCCCTCTGCAGCGAGCCCAGCGCCGTCTTGGGGGAATCACGCTGCCTGATGCGTTCATTTGTAAAAGCTGTCAGAGGCAGCACTGGAAATATCTAATTTTCCCGCCGACCGATACCTCATCAGTCAACGCTTCAGAAAGGTCAGTTGCATTACAGCGTTCGCCGTCAGTGCTCTCCAAAGCGAAGCCCCGGCCGGCGCGTTTAAGACAAATCACGACCCGATGAGAAGAGGCAAACAAAAGTTAATTAGAGAGCTCACGCCTATGGCCCGGTCATGTGCGTGGAATCTTGTTTTTCCTTCTCCTCTCCTCTCTTTTTCCTCCCCCCCCCCCTCTCTGACACCACACGAGCTCCAATAATGCACAATACAAGCAGTAGCTTAGGAGGGGAGAGGAGAGGAGAGGAGAGGAGGGAGGGAATCAATACCATTATCTCAGCCTGTCACGCAGCACAATATTAAAAATACAAAGGAAGAAAGAGATAGGATGAATCCATGAGTAAATGTGTGTGGGAGGACGGTGTTGGGTCTCAGGGCTGAATAATGGAGCTTAATCCTTGGAAGGGAGAGGGGCTCTTGAAACAGGAGTGCAGGCAGCTGATGCTGCTGCTAGCAGGGATAAGGAAGATGAAGATGAGCACGCGGCACAGGATAAGGACGCGGAGGGTGATGCATGTTGATGCATGTTGAGCCCACACTACAGGATGGGACACAGCACAGCACACTACAGGATGGGACACAGCTGCAGCAGCATGCCAGAGACCAGGCTTCCACATGGCCAACCGAGTTCAGCGTTACACAACACATATGACAACAGCTACCTGACTGCTTGCACTGCAGCCTGATACGCACATGTATGTGCACGCACGCACGCACGCACGCACGCACGCACGCACGCACGCACGCACGCACGCACGCACGCATGCACGTAAGCAGGCACGCACGCACGCACACTACAGCTTCAACTGCCTCTGCCAACCGGAGGGAGAAGACACACACCCAAAACAAACAAGTCATCCTCTGGGGAAACCGGAGCCCTCTGAGATCACCCCTCCGTGTTTGTGTGAGAATTAATCAGCAGAGTTAAGATGCTATCAGTCCATTCCAACCATCAGTCCACTACTACGCCACGGGCCCTCAAAAAATGGACAAGAGGGGCCAGACATTGTGTGTGCCCCACTGAAACGTGGGAAAGCTTGATCCGGTCGGTGCCCCCTTTTTTTTTTTTTTTTTTAACCGTCGGCCGTCATCAATCCCAAACGTTTGCCACTTTTTGATACCCGAGTGCCGGTGGAACACGTACTACTACCACTGTCTGTATTTGATTTCGAAAATCCATTGAGTTGTGAATCCGAATGCGTTTCCACCGGCAGGCGGCTGTGCATTATTTAGGGCCGCTGTAATCTGCCTGATATCAAAGCGCGTAAGAAGATACAGATGCTACGGCGGGCGGGCGGGCGGGCGGGTGGTTGGCGCAGCGGCGCGGCAGCTGTGGGAGGTGAGGGCGCTGCGTTTCACGTTCGCGCTTGGCGAGCTCACGCTCTGGCAGCGCCACTTTCTGCCCGCCTGAAAAATGAATGCAGCAAAACAGGCGGCGCTTCAGGCCCTCTCTCTCTCTCTCTCTCTCTCTCTCTCTCTCTCTCTCTCCACCGCTGAGGAGCAACAAGATCAATTACACAGGGGAGGAGATGTTCCTCAGCTCCACAGCAGGAGGACCCAGGGAGGGAGGGGAAGAGAGCGAGGGAGAGAGGGAGAGAGAGAGAGAGAGAGAGAGAGGGAGAGAGAGAGAGAGAGAAAAGCACCTTAATGAGAGAGGTTTCCATTACCTCCATAAAAGGCATAAGTGAGTCACCCTGATGAAGCAAAGCAGTAATAGCCTTTTCTCCTCTCCTCTCTAATGACACTGGAAGTGGATTACGCCGCCAGTCCCGCCATTCGCTCTGTTTATCATTTATGTAAATAACAGCTGGAGGAGCGATAGCTACCACACTGAGAGCAGGCAGCGATGGCTACGGAGAGAGGGAGGGGGGGAAGGGAGGGGGGGAAGGGAGGGGAGGGAGGGGGTGCTGGAGGTGCTTTTATGTGCATCTGAGATGCTTCCGTTGAGAGGTGGGCTGTGCGGAGTCAGACTCATAATGGGCAGCTTCAGCAGGGGGTGAGGTGTGTGTGTGTGTGTGTGTGTGCACGCCTGGACCAGAGCCAGCCATTTCATACATGTCTCTCTCTCTCTTTTTCTCTCCTCAGAGGAAAACATGTTGTGGCCTTTGTGGAACGAGAATCTTTTCAGGAAGATCCACATAGGAACGTTACATTCTATATTTTCAAAACATGCCTTTGTGTTACGAGGTGTGTGTGTGTGTGTGTGTGTGTGTGTGTGTGTGTGTGTGTGTGTGTGTGTGTACTGTGTGTGGTGTGTGTGTGTGTGTGTGTGTGTGTGTGTGTATGTGTGTGTGTGTGTGTGTGTGTGTGTGTGTGTGTGTGTACTTTGTGTGTGTGTGTGTACTGTGTGTGTGTGTGCCAGCTTTAGTGAACGGTGTGTGTGCAAAGCAGAGGTGGTAAAAGGGGTGAGAGAAGGAAGGAAGGAGAGGATTTTTGCTTTGTATGCAGGTAAGGGCACAAGCCCAACTCGTCTGCATCAGCCAAGTTATTCTAATGCACACCATCTGACTGAAGGGGATAAAAAAAGCATCAGCAGAAATATACACAAGTGGCAATAATCCTCTGCCCTGAACACTTGTGCCATGCAATAAGCAAACTGTGCTTATCACTACCAACCACTGCTCCTCTTAATAACCCCAGCCATGGCAGCCCTTTCAGGCAGATCTCTGCTCTGAATTTAAAAGATTCTCTCTCTGTGTGTGTGTGTGTGTGTGAGAGAGAGAGAGAGGTGGAGAGAGAGAGAAGAAAGAGAGAGAGAGGTGGAGAGAGAGGAAGGGGAGAGAGAGAGAGAGAGAGAGAGAGTGTGTGTGTGTGTGTGTGTGTGTGTGTGTGTGTGTGTGTGTGTGTGTGTGTGTGTGTGTGTGTGTGTGTGTGTGTGTGTGTGTGTGTAGTGCATATGCCTGTGTATGTCTATAGGTGAACTAAGTGGGCCCAGATAAGTCAACAGCCCTGGGAGCACCCTGTCGTGCAGCTACTGCATGGCCACAGAGGACCTGTTTTATAATGGCTGTCTGGAAAATGAGAGCTCGTTTCCCGTACACAAGTGGAAAACTGAGATGCAATCACTCAACATTAACTAAATTTCAACAGAGTACACAGTTACTGTGTCCAGTACCCACAGATTAAACACACACACACACACACACACAGGCATAATTCAAACAGCTGAAACAGAAAAGTTGCTGAAATAAAACAGACTGAAGTATAGGGGCACAAGCTGTGCACCAGTGTGTTCTGGGTAACCACTCTTGGCACCTCCAGCTCTCTTTGCTAGACCACAGCGATGCCTGGACTGCTCATTCTAGCAGGGGTTAGAGTTGGGCTGGAAACAGGCCAGCCTTTTCTGCAGATGCACACTTCCCATTGGTAGCATGTGGCACCATGCATTTGGTAGTGTCATTCCAAAGGTCAACCCCACAGACTCCAGATCTAGTTTATGACAAATGCTTTAGTGCCATTATCCATGTTCAGTCTAATCTAAGCACGGGGCACAGAGATGCTCATGTTATGAAAGCAGCAAAAGGCAGGGGGAGGATTATGTAAATATTAGTTGTTGACACAAGAGAGTGACATGCCATATTTCAGCTCGCTGGTAAGCTTGGCTGATCTCAGGGATGATAATATACCCAGCAACCAGGAAGTCAGAACACCACACACACACACACACACACACACACACACACACACACACACACACACACAATCATTCGGATGTGGTACACCAATAAAATCACAACACAAATTAAAAGCTGAAGTAGCTTATTCTTGTCTTGTTCATGAAATTTGATTTACTGTGACTGTGCCATCAACCTTCACCAAAGACACAAAATGACACAAAAACAAGCAGAACTTTCTTGTTCATCTCTAATAATAACAAGAAATCCATAAATCCTCCCATCAGAGTGCAAATGAGATGGGCCTCAGACGGTCTCTGTCATGTTAGCCGCTCCTCATGACTGGCCAGTCCACACATCACCAGTCAAGGCAAACTGCCCACTTGAATGTTCCAGAATGTTAACAGCGACTTGGACACTGTCAAAAACGTCATGTAGCTACCTTTCTGCACTTAATAGGAAACCACTAGCCTGGTGAAATGCTCCAGCACACACCAAGATGTGTAATCATGTTCATGTCTGCAGCATGGAGAGAGAGAGAGAGAGAGAGAGAGAGAGAGAGAGAGAGAGAGAGAGAGATGGGATAAAAAACAGGAGGCGGTGAACACAGTCTTCTGTGACTGCACCTTCTCAAGGAAGATGGCAGGCAGGTCCCCCTAGGCTGCCTCCGAGCCGGCACGGCATAACCATGCGTGCCAGATCGCCTTGGCTTCACTCTGGCTTCAGCTGACAGACACGCACGACATATCCCCGCAGACCTGACATGAAAATCCAGGCTGTTAGTGGAACACACAAAGTCGGCGCGGGTGTGCCTCACTACACCAGAGTCTGACGGCCATTTCGCCTGGCGAGAGAAGGGCCTGCAGTGGCCGGCCGCGCTCGTCCGAAAGAATGCTGAGAAAGCCACCCCGAGGCAGCCGCGGACATTACGATGACAAAGGCTCGTCTGCCCGCCCTGACATTCCCTGTTTTCCCAGCTGACTGGTGTGGGCTGGTGGATGGCTCTCAACCTATCTTTTGACCAGTAACCAGACTTGGACGAGGCGGAGGGAGCTATGGACGGTGGTAGTGTCGTGGTTAAGGAGCTGAGCTAGTGTGAACGCTTGAACTAAATATACTGTTGCAAGTTCACTTGAGTATAAACTATCCACTTTAACTAATGTCACTTTAGCCCTCCGGGGACAACGTACAGTAATCCCTTGTAAGTCCCTTTGGACAACAGTGTCTGCTAAATGAACACATGTAAATGTACACAGAGCACTAGTAACATCCATCTCTGAGGATGCAGTGGACAATCTGCGGACAGACAAACCCGTCGGTCTGCGGCCTGTGGAGTGACCGCTTCCGCTGGACAAGCGCAGCTGTTTGATCTCACTGGGTTGAGGCTAACTACCCGAATGGACAAAACAAACACAGGAAAACGCAACTGGGCCACTGTGGAGCTCTTTCCACTACAATCCCGCCGCGTGCAAAAGGTCAAACTGTCACCATGTTGCCACAGGCCAAAGCTCTCAGCGGGAGCAGCCCACTAAAGCGATGGCCGTTGCCTTTCAGGGAATGACATGGCGCTCGGGATCAAAAGGGGAAATATGACATGTCACTTTCCTTGGGAAGGTTTGGAGCAGAGAGGAACCATGTTAATTATAACGGTGCTGTCGACAGCTGTGTTTGTTTCATGCCGAGATCGTTCCCCGAGACTAGAAAACAAGGACTCCTGATGGTCCTCTCTTCTTTAATTAATGCTTTTCTTTCACGGTGAAGAAGGGAAAAAGTGCTGTAATGTCTTTCATAAAACTAATAACTCCTGCCAAGGGCAAATTCAACTCTTTTAATGGGGAGATATCACTACAAACCACTAATTCCTCTGACAGATATTATCAACTTGAGATTTAGAAATTGTGACTGATATTTCATGTGCCACCAAAATATAGAAGATGCTTTGAATTATTGATAACCTTGGAGCAGGATGATTTTAAACAGCTCTGCTCCTTTTATCAATCATTCATGTAGTTTCTATCGAAAACACTTCACTCCCTTAAGTATCAGATCACACTTCAAGGAAAAGGACCCACACACATACACACACACACACACACACACACACACACACACATACACACACACACAGACACAGACACACACGTCTTGCTTCATTTGAAAGGCCAAAATTCACTAGGGCAATTAAGATATTGTAACCCTATTATGACCAACTCCCCTCTGTTGGTGCTGTCATATATCTGATTACATCTGCACTATGAAAGGAACCTCATTCTTTGCAAACAAATCAATATCTTACAATGTAGACAAGGAACCTCCTCATTCAATAACTTTATATTCAAGACAATGCTTTCACATGATGCTAATTGTGTTTACTGATTAACACAGTCGGCAACACATGGTGTGAGAGATCTTTTGCAAGGCGAGAGGAAAAATGAACTAAATATGGGCTACGGAAAAAAGCTTCCAAATGGGCGTACATTTTCTATTAGCTCATGCCTTGGGCCGTCGGCGAGCGAGCACGATCAAACAGAACGGCTTCTCTCCCTCTACTCCCGCGGAATGGTACACAGAGAAGTTCCGTGCGACCATGCTGGTGCCAATCTTCCAATTAGCGTCCGCGTGCAAGTACTTCTGCCCTGGTCTCACGGCATGAAAGCCTTGTACACCAGCGCTGACAGCAAACCAACCTCTCTGGCCCTGTCTTGACTTCACAAGGGACCAGCGGCTACAAGACAGAAAATCAGCATTCTTTGTGTTCGTGTAAATAAAACGGCTTCCAAACATTCTAGAGCATTAGCCATAACCTATTCTGAGCTTTAAAGAGTACAAAGATGTGTTACTTTGTGCTATATGCAACTAAGTGGTTGGAAGACGTGGAAAATATGTTTGTATATGCAAGGCAAGTGTTAGTACACAAGACTGACTATTACATTTCCTTATAAAAAAAAAGACTATTCCCCTAGGATTATGAAAAGCGGTATTCTAATGTAGATGGTTTTAGCAATATCTCTGTACCTGTGACAGTGGCAAGATGAGATTGAGCAGTGAGTGAGCAATGGTTTTAACAGTAAGAAAGCTATGACTTATAGCTTAATGAAGTGAAAGATATGTGTTTGAACAGGATCAGTAGCATGAAAATGTCTGAATTAACCCCATCTGTCACATTCTCACTGTACTGTCTGTCTTCAAGGACTGATAAAGAGCTAGTTAGCTACAGAATGTGCTTGTTTAATATAGCATAGGCCTACTGCATATTGTACGTGTTTGTTTCATATGAGAATGTAAATATTACTCTGCTTGTTTTTGGATCACATTCATGTTATGAACTCAAAGTGGCTCAAAAGGATTAAGAGGAAAATCAGCCTCAGCCAGATCATTAGAAAACATCAAGATGGACAAACCAAGTTAGATCTTAGATAATACCATATATTAGACAGCATCAGATAGATCATATAGATTAGGCTACTTGTTTCATTGGAACTGATTTCTTAGGGGAAATGCACCCATTGCAATGCACTCATTTTTTTATTGTTTACCATATGATGAGGTTTTGGAAGGGAGAGGTGAAGGCTCCATCAGTGAAGCACACAGATGACATACTGTAACTCAGAAGGTCAAGGATTTCCTTCGATGTCAGAAACAGTCCTTCATTCTGAGCTACTGAGCGATCTCACCCGAGTTGTCTGAAAGCACAACCCATCATCCTGACCGCCCCTGCGAGTGAGTCAGCCTCAATCATGAATTATGTCCCATTTATCCAGCAGTTAGCCTATCTGCGGCACTCCAGTCCTGACGGTAAGCTCTTGCGAGTGAGTTTTGACAGGTAGCCTATTTTCTAACGCCACACACACACAGCAGCATACCTCACATTTCACAGACAGCTGTAACATAGCCTCAAACACCGGAATAAAAGGAAAAAGGTCCTTCAAACATGTCAGAAACAAACAAAGAGCAACAGCGAGCCTTACACAATGCAACAGCGCTAAATGATCTAAATAAACAGAAGGACTGAAGAGGGAACTCCCCTCCAAGGGACCAAATCTAGCAAAAGCTCATATTTAAAGAGATGGATGGTGTATCAGAGGGCTTTTTTTCCCCCCACCACTCAGAGCTCTTCCTTAGTTCCTTGAATTTAGCCCCACATTTCCGTTATGATTAAATTATCTTCTGATTTACTATCTCCAAATTAAATTCTTTGCTAACACACTCTTGTGCACCGCACGTATCTGCCATACACCAAGGGCTTGCACATTTGTTTCCTTAATAATGGCTTCTCTCTCTCTCTATCTCTCTCTCTCTCTCTCTCTCTCTCTCCCTGTGGATGCGGTGGCAGGCAGCGTGAGCAGGATGGCGGTGGACTGGACTGGACTGGCCACTGCACTGCCTTTGTGATGAGCTGCCTGTGTGCACCATGACTATCAATCAGTGTTGCTGGAGATGGCCAGGCTTCCCTGCGCCGCCTGTCTCCATGCTGCCGGGCTGCTGCCACCACCACGTCCCCCCAGTGTCACCCCCGCCGGTTAGAGACATGCCTCTCAAGGACCCTGCCCAGCCAGCCAGCCTCAACACTAGGACTTCAGCTCGGAAATCCCTGTGACACACTGAACGAGTGGCTGCTGCAATGTGCAAGCGTGTCATTTCAGGAATAGGACATAATCCAAACACATATTGCCGAGCAATAATGCCTAGCAATGCACTCAATGGCAACATGATCATTTAAGAAATGTGCAAATTGATAGGGGGCCAGTCAAAACATTCATTTGGCTGTTTATAGTTCTTTCCCTTTCATCCTGTATAGTGCAACCAGGCGTCATCATTTTAGTCTCTCAGATATTATAGCTTATGAATAAAAGGCTTTTGCACCAGCATCAGTAAAGGTTCACTACAATTAGGGTAGGTCTACTCCTGCCATCTGTATTTAACAGTAACACGGTGTCTGCCAATCTTGTACAGAGAATGAAAAGAGTAGTATGCACTGTAACAGTAGGGTCCTGGCTCCAATGTCATATTATGGAACTCTCGGCCTTGGTTTCAGGTTCCCTATCAGTTAGTACATCTGCTTTTTTTTCCAAAATGAATGATTAAATGTTGCATAATATATTGCCTTCGCAGCAAAGCCCACATAGCTGGTGAGGAAGTGAAATGTGCTGTTCTAAAGCAGCACTAATTATCTACCAAGATGCTTTTGACAGCAGTCCCTGTGCCACTAATCTCACCGTTGGCGCCGTGCCAGTCTGCGCGTTTATTTATTTGATTTCAGTCATTGTCAAGAACAGGGTAAAGGGCCGCATCCAATATACGCGCGGGAGGGAGCCAGCAACGCCTTCTCACAGCATTCACTCAACCTTGCAAATCACTACATCAAAACTCATTTCCAGACTGTTGTGAAAAAATAATCACATGATTACTTCTGGGACTAGGGAAGGATTTCTGTGGCGGAGAAATACACACTGTGCGTTTTTAAAATTGGCGAAAAGATAAATGAATTAGTGTCATTTCCTACTGTAGACTATATCAAAAGAATTGCAGCCTTCTTTTGTTTTTAAGCCAATAAACACCAAAATAATGATCTGGATTCAACAACTGTGCTAAACTAGACAATAATCAAAAAAAAAAAGTGGAAGTAAAAGCAGTTGCTGCCTCGCCTATCTTTTCTGTCAAAGTGGCAATAAAGCTCTTAGGGGTTGGAGCAACAGTCAAGACAAAGGTTAGAGTGCCAGGTGCTTATCATTCCTTATCTCCCGGCTGATACGAACATGGTTTACAATGGGAGAGAGCGAGCTTCACTCGTGGTTAAATTACTGAATTATACAGAGGACATGAAGCAAAGCATTTCAGCTACTTAGAAATTAAATCAGGCAACCATAAAATATTGATCTCCCATTTCCATATTCTGGGCGATAAGGCGCTGACCAACCTAGCTCCACAGCTTAATTACTTGTCAGTGGCAGAACGTCGTACCTGGGCCTTGTCTGCTTCTCCCTGTCCTCACTATTAGCTACACTGAGAAGCTAAGAAAACTTTCACGAGGGACAAAATGACCATTGATTGATTGATTGATTTTATTTGACTCATTTTTTTTTTTGCTATAAAATATGATACAGGTTTTGCACCATACATTAAGAAAAACAAAACAAACAAAGTCAGGATAACACATTGTGGTCCCTTAAGGGGGAGGGGGCAGAGCATATTATAGAACATGTTGCCATTCCCCCTTCCTTGTTGACTATTATAATAATAAATTCATAACGGGGAAATGACTTTAAATACTGTTTATCCTCCTCCAACAGTCCATGGTAATAATACTGAGTAAATAACGTCTTCAACAATGAGCCAGTAGACAAGGTTTGCACTTTGTGAAATCCCGCAAATGGATTCCATTACAGAAACAACTACCTATGCAAATACAATACCAATCTGCATAATCTGTGCTCTCGTCATTAGCAATCACACACTCTGAAATGCTCTCAAACTTAAGTAAGTAAACGTGGTTGGCTCTAAACCACAGCAGCAAACATACCCTATCCCTGCCTGTTCCGATCTGAGTAACAAGTGTTCCGTGAACCGTACAAAAAGCCTCATCCCTTAAAAATACAGCTCACTGTGTCCACATCAACAATGATCAAAGAGGAACATCTGAGGATTTCTGGACAATCACACATGAATTAATCTGACTTTCTCTTCACTCATCTGTGTGAGTAACTGTAATTAGGGGAAGTGTTAGCTCAACACTGCAGGGAGAGTTTCCCTCAACTATTGGGCCACTTGCTGGGTTGCCATCCAGCTCATTTGGCTATTTTAAGCGCAGCCATGACAATGTGGCTAAAGTGACAGTGGCCCTGTGCACATTTCCATCTGATGTGTTACGCAAATTAAAAATAGATAATAATTGTTAGGGAAAGATTAACAGAAACACACGTTAATACAACTGCACAAATGTGATTTTATTTTTGCAAAAAATCAATCTTTTACATATTACTCTATGTGAACTGAGATTATCGCCCCCACCCCCTTCTCCATTCACATGAAATAACTGCATGGAAAACCAGCTATTGATTGAGTGATTAGCAGCTCGTGGTAGTACAACGTTCAAGCTACATGTTCAATCTAGTCGTGGAGACATGAACTCACTAGTCAGGGTGGGAGGACGGCACTGTTGTTCTGCGGCACTGTCTCTATGATACTTGACATTGCTTTCATTATTCCCATGGCTTGCAGCGACAGAACATCAACACGGGGTGACAAATGGGCGCCTGGGCGCGCGATGCCAGGCAAGAGTGGCAGCAGGCACGGGCACGGGAACCACAGAACAGCGACACTTCTGTGATGTTGATCAAACAACAAACAAAGGCCACGTTGAGGACATAATGTACTTTGTCATGTTTCTGTCAGCCTGAGAACCGGTCTGACCAGTAAGTGACACTAAGTGTTAGGCATTCCTGAAACATTGATATTCACCCGGCATGACCTAGCACAGGGGCCGCTGAGGTTCCATTAGCTAAATTACAGGATTCCAAAACATGCCATTTCTACTAGATCAGTGCAATTTAGGGATGGCACAGATCTTACATGTGAAATGAATGTTACGTATACAGAAATGTAAAAGATTTTAATGCTCAACTGTGTACTGATGTGTGTTGCTTTAACAAAAAGTTAAGCCATCACAATATGGACATAATAAAGTGCAAGTTCATAAGTGAAGAAAATGGACAAGTAACGTGGAATATAATTTCCTACGACAAAAAAAAAAAAAACGAAGCACTAATCATGCTTCTTGTAAAAAGTCGCAAACAAACACATTGAGGGAGAGAGCTGCAACTCCCCCCCCCCCCCCCCCCCAACCCCCCTTTGTTAAATCCAATAGAAAGGCTTTTAGCCATCATAATGATTTACAAAGTGACGAGTCAAACAGATTTACTGTGACAGCCTCAGAGCCACCCAACACAAATACAATTAGCACTCACGTGACCAGCGCCGCCTCCTCCTCCTCCTCCTCCTCCTCCTCCTCCTCCTCCTCCTCCTCCTCCTGCTCCTGCTCTCGCCCCACCTCCCGGCCCAAGGAGCCCCAGAATGGGCTGCGCTCCACGGGCGTGGGCAGGGAGCCTTCTCCCCACTCCTCTCTCTCTCTCTTTTATAAGCACTCCCCACAGCACGCGGGGTGGAGAGAAACGTGTCCATTGTGGCAGTTACCTCAAGTGACAGGTTGTCCCCACAGTGCTGCGATGTTGTGCGAGTGGCTGTGCACAGTTTCCCAAATGTGCAGCTAGCATCATCACTCAATATCAAATGAACCGCTGAACCATGGCCAGAAGCCACTGACGTGAGGTAATTTTTTAGACACCGTCTACAGCTAACATTACAGGGGAGCCAAGCTCATTACAAGGGTCAGTTCTCTGCAATTCAATGTTATTCTTGGGCTAAGTAAACAATTTTCATCTTAATAAAGATACAAACACAACAACTGACCTTGACTCCAAGCCTCCCAATCCCAAATAACCATTAAGGAAATGCTTATGGCTACGACTTCAGGACACAATACAGAGTTTTCCGTACACAAATCTGAGCTTATCCCTTAAGTTAAGACTTCTCCGGCAAATTTACAGAGCTAGACAGGAGCAGTTGGAAGCACAAGGTCTTGGGTCAATTGTTTACAAATAGAGGCAAAGTTCCCCTTTTCGAGACTTATTTGGAGCGTAAGTGGCTGCTGCCGACTACGAGACGCACAATGCACAAATTCTCCCCCAAACACACAGGCAAAAGAATATTGATGACCAGATGGTTTGATTACTGAGATTTATTTCTATTACTTGGAGTGTGCTAAGGGAGGCAGCGCAGACATGGCCCCTGTGCACACATTGTCTTGACAAAAGCCTTGCCCCATCCCTGTGCAGCCAACAGGGAACCTCCCCTGCTAAAGTTGTCAATGGCAGCTTAGAGAGGCAGGTCTAAGGTTAGCTGCCGTCTCTGAAAAACAGCCCCACACACCAAACACTTCTGTGGGTGCTGGCAGCCGGACAGGCGGGAATTTGAGGAGAAAAGAGCCCTCGGGGCACTTCAGATGGAGTTTCTCTCGTTTGGGCTTTCCAAAACTCTAAAGGCTTTCCAAGCAAATAAATGCCAGCATCTACTGTTTTCACCAGGAGCTCGCTTCCAGGAGTCAGCAGAGAGCTATATCAACAGAACTTTCACAGCTTTTGGTCATATTCAATTAAATTGATCAGGAAATGTTTTTAAGGTCTGAGAGAGCAACCTAGAGAGGAGAATGGGACTGTAATTGGTATGGATGCAGACTGCTCAATGGCCTGGTGTTCCCCGCCAACTAGAACATTGAAGTTAACTCAAATTAAAACTTCTGAGAGCCACTAATAGCTCTGGTGTGCACGTACAGCCTATTCTGATTTATACCGTTGCCATTTCAAAGGCCTCTATCCACACATCACACACCACTGTGTTGTGCACACATCCAAATATGAAACACACAAACACTTGCTCTACAGACTTGCTCGGGGTACATTCTTATCTTGCAACATCATGTGAGGAAGTAACAAGTGTCAGTCTGTCCAAAAAAAGATCCCTGCTCCATAAAACATAAAACAACATCAATATGTTAAGATATTGATGAACAAATAAAATGTCTATGGTGTTACTTCTTGCTTCAATGAATTAGGGATGCATGAGTGGGACCATAGGAACATAACACACAAAACTGCACAACAAAACCAGCCGGCCATAACCTCCGCCATTCAAATCTCACCATGCTGTTGATGAGGCGGTGTGTGGCCTCAGCCTGGGAGTGAGATTTTGAATTCTCCAAACATGACACTGAATATTTTATTGTGCTTGCAGAACAATCCGCAGAGCAAATGATGATGTCTGGTGAACATGTGCTCGCCATTACCCCCCATTGTATTCCGAGATGACACACTTTGATGGAGATTGGAGCTGAACATCCTTTAAATCATAAAACATAAAAGGGCTGCTGCTGTTTGTCAACAGTTAATTAAAAAGCACAGAAAGACAATGACAAATGTTGTTTGAAGACAATCTCTGGCAAGCCCTACACAGTGTGTCATTGCCGTCTCTGGAATACACTTGATTAGTTTAATCTCATTACAGCTATGATAAATGATCAGTGGAACAGTGGCTTCTGTTTTCTGAGAAGATGCACTCTAGTGCGAGAAATAAAAATGCTCAAAGTACAAATCCAGCCACCACACATTTGGGCTGAACTAGGCTAGATGGTACATATGGGTCAATCTTGCCTCCTACTTTTAAGCAACAATACAAAGACATGGAAATGAGCCAAAACAAGGGTTGAATTAACTCTCAACTCATGTAAAAAAGACAGTTCATTTCAAAAAGTGCTGCATATAATCCAATCTCTTTCACTATTACAAATTATACAAAATTACCCTCCTTTGAATGGACGTTATTAACATTCTTAATCACACCAATATTGATCAGTCTGAGAAAAGCTAATGCTAATGAAAACCAATGCTAAATGAAAATTAAAAAAAGGATAATAATAATAAAAAATAAAACGATTAATGACCTACAAGCGGACAACCAGTCGGACGGACATTCTGCTCCGGCTATATGAGAAAGATGCAGGAGCCTGCACTGCATCAGCCAAGCAAAACTGCCAACACAGACCTGCTCGCTGACAATATTTTCACACTGAGGCTTAAAATATGCCTCTTTTATCTGAGAAGTGCAGGCTGAGCGGGGAAAAGACATGGGCCCATAACCCAGGGATATAGTCTGGCTGGACTGGCAGCGCGCGAGAGGCAGAAAGGGATTGGAAGGCACTGTGCAGGCACACCAGGATGTGTGTGAGAGAAAGCGAGAGAAAGCACGAGAAGAGCGAGGGACACAGAGAGAGAACGAGAGAGAGAGAGAGAAGAGAAAGCACAGACACACTCCGCTTAGGGAGCACTTATTAAGAGCTGAGGAAACAGCACTTACCTGGTAAGTGGTTCTTGCAGTTGCATGCCAACTTGCGCTCTGGACATAAACGCGCAGAGACACGCACTGTATTTCTCATGCTCTATCTCACACTTCCTGCTGCCTGGCTGTCACCTCACGAGCCCCGCCGAGGCTCTCTGATGCATGAAACACATGTAGAGCCAGAGGGGGACGTCAAGACAGAGAAGGACACCCATAGGCAGGAGCCTGCATTGACATCAGTGCATTGTGCCACTGCGTCCTCTAGTCCAACTACACGTACCGGTACCGCACAGTGAAGCTCAATGAGATCACCTCATAAAGTGAGAGTGCGCAAGAATTAACTGAAAGAGATGTTCTCCGTTCTAAGAGAAGTGAAAGGTTACTTTTCTGACAAAAGACTTACAAGTTTGCTGTGTATCCTATTCTGAATAATGTAAGAAACTGGTGGATGTGGCTACACACTGAGAAGCAAAATGACCTTCGGCAGATTTTGCAACTTCTCTGATGAACTTGAGGATGTCTGTGGCTTTGAAACACAAATATTCCTGTGACAAACTTGACCATTTTGTATTTACATGCATATATACATGTAGCAAAATGAGTTTCACTGAATAACTTGGTACTTGGTATCTATTTGGAAAGTAGGTCTATTTGGAAAATAAATTAGCATATGGAATATAGAAACATTTGAAAACAATACTAAACATGGAGTAATTGCTACATCTTTTATGGGCAATTATAATGGGGCATGGGCATACACTTTAACAATACATTTAAATATAGCTCCATGTCGTCATCACTAGGGTCCAAGCCGAAAGATCAGGGCTGAACACATTTATTTCCACCGTTACTATAGCAATAGCCACATGCAAAAATTGGTGCAAGTGCATTGAGCAAATCAACATATTGGGGGGAAAAAATATCCACAATCTTTATGTTAGATTTAAATTAGGATTCACATGATGTATATTCAATGTCTATTTGACCATCCTTTGTGGAGTTACGTGATTTCCCCATTCATCTAGATAGGAGCCCAATATTGTCTGCCCGAAACAGCTGCCTAGAGGTATTGCCAAGATGGCTGCAGAGTGTCAAAACATGCCTATAAGGACTGACTATAAGACCTCCTGCCAGTGTGCAGTGCAGGGGCGCATAATGATATTCCAGCTCTAAGTGTTATGTCAGGATGGTCTTTGCTCTTAATTAGATTAAGACACAGTCATTGTTGTAGTGCCCTTTAATATTGTATCATATGCCTTAATACAAGCGAAGTGATTCAGCTATCTGGAGGAAATATTTGCCCTAAAAAAAATAAATAATTGTGCTATCTGGCTAAATCCCAGTTAATTTGCTTTGTCAGAGAACAAGGAAGTATACATTCCTCAAGGCTGTGCCGGATGTGTAATTCCACTGCCTTGACAGAATGTCTACCATCAGTCTCCCTGGCAGTAGAAGTCACCCACACAGAACTGAGAGATGCAGATAGTGTATGCAGCCAAGACAAGATGACAAGTCCCAAGGTATCCACATGATGGAATATACGCCACATTTTAATATATCGGAGCAGGGGTAAGGGACCAGCAGTGTCTAGCATCATGTGGCACGGCATAAACAGAGTGCGTTAAAAAAGAGTATTAACACAATGAGGAACATGGCGTTGGGCCTTTCATGTTTATTTGGTGCCTGGATCTTCAACATTTCACATTTCTGAGACTAATATCTTTTAACAGAACATGATAAGAATATACGAAATGTACCGAAATAGTTTTTTTTTTTTTTTTTAAGGATCTAGGTATCAGTACATCGCCACTCTCAATAAGGATTAATTCCCATCTATTAAAACCAAAATATTTCAGAAAGCATATTTGCCTGAGAGTCATTTATAAAGTACAAAGTAAGCAGGTTTCAAATCCCAGCAAGATTTCATCAGGCACAGCATGTGAAGGTAATTGCTTGTGATCTGGGGAAATCTTGAGTGCAGCAAGAACATTTTGTTCTCCAGTGCAAAAATGTTCAAACTCTCATATTGTGTCTGAGTGGCTGGGTGTCATTTATGATTCAAGGTCCTCGCTCTTACAGACAGAAATGGGATACAGCCATTGTGACATCTTCAGCGTTCATTTTTCAAGGCACGTCAAATCAAACATGCATGAGCCAGTGACAGCGTGGGCCTGGAAGTCCCCATCAGAGGGAACAGCACTTACAGGGGCACAGGGTAGCAGAAGCCACACACACACACACACACACACACATGTAGATAGACACACACACACACACACACACATGCACGCACGCACACACACACACACACACACACACAATCCTGAGGCCATGACCGGAGAGGAGAGAGCTACACAGTCAGCTTCTCAGCTTATAACTAAAGAGACAAACTGAAAAATGTCTCAGTGGAAAAAAAGGCACTCCAAGATAAGTTATACAAAAACACCTGAAGTCTGAAGACTTGAGAAATGAAAAGAGTGCCACAAAAATGTCGGACACTTTGCTTCTCTGCTTCAATCCTCAGGCCCTACAAACTATCGTTCCCAATATCACCACATACAAAAGACAAGGGAACATCTGTCAAGTATTCTACTTGTAATCATTGCGGCTCTAGAAGCATTTCAGTTTTTTTTTTTTTCATAATGAAAACCACTTACATCGCCAGACAATATTGGGGAAATCAAAAGAAAATGTTGTAGTACAATCTCCAACTTAACAAAACCAGCGATTTATGCAAGTCATTTCAGTGACATTTGCAACACTGTGAATCAAGACCCTTATTAGATTGCTAATAGCTGCTTCTCACTGGTTCTCACCTGGGAAACAGCATTACCATATAAACGGCAGCAGCAGGCTGTAAATTCAGAGTAATATTGTGGCGCTGATCTAGGCTGGGTGAACCCTGCCTTAACTTCCGGGGAATTAGAATTTCGCCCGGCAGCTCAGGCTGGAAACCAGCAGATCTATCTCCGCTGTTTACCTCCAGAACCTTTGGTTCCAATCAGAGATGGCCATACTCTAGTCCTGGCACGCTATTGGCCGGTGAGTCGGTGACGTGACGATAAAGAAACTTAAGCGACGCGAAGTGCAGTAGAAACAAAGCGCAGCCTCCCCAGACTAATGTTCAATCTTAAAAGATTGAGCTTAGCATGGTGAAAACCAGACTAGCGCCGATCAACAGCGCTCTGAGCCCATCAGGCTAGGGGCTCTGCAACAATGCCTGAATTATACTGAAGAGTGGGTGTGTGCAGCTGGTGGCGAGACGCCGGCGCAGGACCATGATGAATGAACACGAGCCAAACTATTTCACAACTCTCTACAATAGTGTACTAACAGTTAAATGTCAGGCCTGTCAAAACACTGATTATAGTAAGACGCGGGTTTAAAAGGCTAACAGGTTCCTGACGGAGAGAGAGCATGCGACACGAGAGAAGGATTCAAGAGTGCAGAGAAAACGATGCTATGAGCATCAGGAATGTGTACAGTTCACTCAAGAAGACCCTGGGTACATGTGTAACAACACAACACAGATTGAGATTATTTTGTCTCAAATTAAATTTGCGCTCTGACTGAGAGCGTCTGCTGTTGGAGCCTTTGTCATTGGTGAGGCAAAACAAGCGTGGTAAAGTAAGACAACATTAGTCTATTATTGTGATGTGTTATGGTGATGGTGGTGATTGATAGTCACTATTTTGATGTAATAACACAGTTGCCAGATTGTGAAAAGATGGAAATTATGTGGTGCTGAGATTTACTGATGTGAGGGATTGAATATTCCTGACCAATCAGAGAAAATTGTCAAAGACAATGACAATTTACAGAGATCTCTCTCTGACTCCCACAAGTGTGGCATCACAGATTTTACTTTCAACATGACCTTTAACAAGTTCAGTGTCCCCAACATGACCAGAGGAAGCCCACAGCTGACTGCTGCTTCTGCCCAATGGTAATTCAGACTCTTAACTAGGGACCCACAGCAGGGGCAAGACCACTCTTCTCATACACAGTCAGGCATATGTCTCATAAATACTGTTAGAGTTACTACAAAACAAAACAGACAACAAAGCAAAAAAGCAGACAACATTAATGATCCCTATGATCATTTCCAGTGTGCTCTTCCACAAACAAATAAAGACAAGCAAAATGCATTGGTCCCTATGAGCATGTACAATATGCTCTTCCACATAAACAGATAACATAAATAAAGCCACTACGATCAGCTTTGTAGCTGCCAATGTCTCACGCTCATGCCCATCTACGTTTGTCTATAAATCTGTGGAGCTGCATATTGATGCTGCTAGTGTGAAACAGAGGCTCCCCCTATGAACTCCACAGGCACTGAGATGTAGCCTAAGCCCGGCCATCAGAGCTGCATGACTAACAGAAGTTGTGACTGCTTAGCGACGATCGTAATGGTCAGCCCTCGTGAATAAAAAAAATAGTTTACAGCAACACATCATAGAGTTTGAAAATAGTTCATGCAGGGTGCACTCAAGGATCAATCGGACATGCAAAAACAGCGGAAGACCACGCTTGATTACTAGAACAGAATCCTGAATTATTTTTAAATGTATGTCGACTCTTCATCATAGGCTACACACATCATATGCTATTTTAATTGTGCCGTGCTCCTTTCCTGGGACAGATAGGAGTCGCGCTTCTCTCAGACCTGAAGAGAAGGGGCGTTACTGAATTTTGTCTCCGTCTGGACTTCTCTCTCGCGCGCTGTTCTTTCACCCACCGTTTTCCTTATTGCACATGGTAGTGTAACGAACGGGAATGTAAACTGTGATTTTCACATGCAGAAGTCTGTTCAACCCTAACTGGCTTCAGAACGCTTACTTGACACCATGACTTTATGCAAGAGGTTACCGCGAATCTGCACATCTACGTGCAGATAAGCGCAACTTTAAAGTGTCCCCGAGAGCTTTTTAGCTAGAGCTAGTACAGAACAGTATCAAACAACTGTCAATCCGTTTATCCACCCTTACCTACCACTACCATATTAACATGGTGTAGCAAATAACTACGCTAGATTCCATTTGATAGCAGGCAAGTTCCATGTTAAGTTAAAAACGATGCTAGCTTCCATTCTCAACATACCTCTGCGATGAGACTATTAGGTCTTTTAGCCAATTTACAGCTAAAGGAGTTGAATCTGGGTATTTTGGAAGATGAGCAGATCAACTGCAAGACTACAGCCAGACGATACATTAACTTAACGTATTGTTGATGTCTAAAGCTACACAACTCCAAAATGATACCCGCGCACAGTACGACACTAACGTTACATTGCAAAATATCCAACGCACCACGTTTAAATGCAGGATACATACTACTGATTAGTCTAGCTATCTCCAAAGAGTTCTGAAGACCAAATCACATCCTCAATTTAAATTGAGATTGTTTTGATTATTTTAAAAGCACTGAGGTACTATCAGCGACGAATGTACATTCTGCTCATTAAGCATCCTTATCCGTACATGTCCAATCTAACTGCTCGCACAAATTAGCACAACCTGTTTCTTCTCATAATTCTAACCTTAAACCACATTTCTGGTGTCACTCTTTAGGAGACTACTCCATTGTTAGCTATCGGAGGTCGGTGCTAGCGCCAGAGCAAAGAGCACATCCACGGCAATGCACAAAACACTCTCAGTCAAGCCTGCGAGGTGTGAGAAAGAAATAGAAATAGACACAGAACTTACTTTCAGATATGGCCAAAACTCAAAGCCGGGACCAAAAATCCTATGTATTTTCAAAGCTTGTTTTGTTGTCTCTCTTCACACTTCACAACCACTGGAAAGCGCACAACGTATCAGCGGTGTGTGAGTGCCTGAATCAACTAACGTAGAGCACGGCAAGTTGAAGTGTCAAATTACATCGGCTATTCTATTACCACAGAGCCGTGCTTCGTGGTTGCTAGCAAAATGTGTCCCAGAGTCAAGTCGAGTGTTTGTAGGGTTGGATCACTGCACCCGAACAGGACTGTCTTAAGATCACAACGCTTGCCTTGAAGCCTAGCTGCTACATATTGGAATGTGAGGGCACAAATGTTTTTGGTTATGGGTCTTTTTTGTTCAGATTCTGAACGAGATTGCTTTACGCGAAAAATATTCAAAAACGGCATCCACTGATAACTTTTGATTATTATTATTATGGCAGTATGTATGGTCTATATATTTTACAATTAAACAAATTATCATTATTATTATTATTATTATTATTATTGTTGTTGTTATTATTATTATTATTACTATTATTAAGTAGCCTAGTAGCCTAGGCTAGTCTAGTATCATCATCATCATCAATATTATCATCAACATCATTATTATTATCATCATTGCTATTCCTTCGGTGCTGTCATTGTACACCAGTGAGGGAATACCTTCTCCGTATTTTGCGATTCACCAGTCTCCGATAGAATAGAAAGCTGAATAACAAAGACATGTTTGAGAGCAGCAGCGGCAGGCTTGGCTGAGTGGTGACGTCAAGGAACAATGACTCTCCCAACAGCACAAGCATCCACACTAGCTACCCTCGCTAGCACGACTTGACTCGACTGCCTAGGGGAGACGGCGCTGTTCCGAGTCTGGAGTGGTGCATCAGAAAGAATAAGTCCTCTTGCGTGCAGTGCCTTCATTTCGCTGATGAAAAACTAAACTACCATTAGGGATTTCTTTTGAGATCTATGTCATCATATTTTCTCATAATACAACATTATTGTTTGAGCGCGTGGCTAGCCTATCTGTGCCCCACTCAGACTTTACGGTGTCCAATCATCATGGTGAACGCGTGTTGAATCGGTTTGAAACGTTAGTCCACGTGCATGCATTTTGACATGATTGACTCAGCCTACCAGCCTACTAATTAATTACATTAATCAGCCTCATTTTGATGTCTAGCCTACCAATTCGTTGTTGCCATTGTTTTTTTGGCATTATTGTTATTTTTATTTAGACATAATCACTGAGCCTACTAATGCCCATTATGAAGGGCCTATAACAAGGCTATATCCTTACTAAGCTACAGCTACTGACATGTGATATTAGGCATAACGCTTGATGTGATTTATTTCTGCTATTCATTATCAGCATGAAGAATTGTGGATATCTATCAGTTGTGATTGTAGGCCTATAATCAGAAAACAGATTTAACACACTTCTAAGTGTTTTTTTCATAAACTAGCACACTAACTCAGACAACTGGCAACATTAGCCTACATGACATCCTTAGTTTTTCAAGCACAGTTGACACTAATGCACTGTCCATTCACAGAACACTGTCTCAAGGACACTTGCCCCTGGACAGTTATCTAAGTTGGCAGGGATAAATCTGGCTAATGACATCATGGGTCAAAGCAGCCATTCGTTTTTATTTCAGTTCTATTCTTAGAAGGAGATTCTGTTGTATTCAACAGTGCTGCTGCAGCAGTCAATGTCAGTCCATCCTTTCATCAACCTATTTGTCATTTTAACTTTTCTTACAACTCTAAAGTAGGCTACTTGACTATATAATGTCTTAATTTGTAAACATTAAGATTTACTGTATGTATTCATAAAATAATAATAATAAAAAAAACAGTGATCCAATTAAAGTTTGGTGTTACAAATTAGTCATTACAATTTCCCCCATTGTAAAATAAGCAAGCAAGGCCGTGGGACATCCAAACATATCACTAGCGAGTAACTTTGTGCTTTTTGTCATCCACTGAGCAAACTATCTGTTCTGAGTCATATCAGTCATGTTTTTTATGAAACTGGCCAAAGTTCTCAGATGTGCATCACTTGCATGCCACCATCAGTAGATGACTTCCATAGTGAGAAGTCTGTTGCTGTAAGAGCTCAGGGTCGCTAAAACTATTTGGCCAGATGGCTGCCATGAAGATGAATGGCTTATAGCTGGACTGACCTCAGCTGCAGAATGTCCATATAAACTTCTACATTTATACAGATGTAAGGAATTGGATACACATGTGGAGCACAAAACGCATTTTCTTTACACAAGTGGCAGGTCCCTATACCATTGTAAGTACACTGTTAAATCATTTGTGAATGAGTTGCCAAGAATTATGTGTGAGTTTGTCCACTGTTTTGAGTTAAGCTTTGCATCACCTTTCAGGTGTAGTACCCTTGCTGTTAGTCCTTTGCTGGAACAATGACATTTAACAAATGTGTCTAGGGGTTTAGCGGTAGCAAAAAAAACAGTGTTCAGCCAATTCTCTATCAAACAAGAGATGATGGATGCTGCCAGGGCTTTGTAGTTGCATGATGGAAGGGGAGTTTCAGTTGCGCTGACACAAGCTTTCACACACAAGGTTATTTACACCTCCACCAGAGAGACAGAGAGTTTTCTACAGGCCTCGACAGAGAAAATACTCACTGCAAGAAAAACACCTTTAACCACTACATTAAACAAGTAAGCAAACAAGTGAAATGCAGATTAGGCCACTGTGTGTGGGACATGGGAAGTGGCATACATTAGTTACCACTGAGACAGGCTCTGACACATTTGACAACACGGACCAGGAGAAATGCACTCAAGTGAAGGCTACTATTGATTCATAATATGATGAAGAAGGAATAGAAAAATAATAAAATTTAAAGGCATGTGGCTTTTAGAACGGAGGCTTGAAACTCACTCTTTCTCACTTCCTTCACCTGCAGTAAAAATGAGCAGAACCAGATAAAGCAGACGCCATGTACCCCATGCTGACAGACTGGACTTTGGAGAGGGTAAAGGCAATCAGTGTGTACTCACAATAGAGTCAAGGCATTCAGAAAGCTAACTGCCCCCTCAGGCCATTGAGGGGGAGGCGAGGAGTAAAGCCAGACTCCGGGAAAGAGCAGAGGCACTTCCTAATGAAGAGAAAAGGATGGGGGGTAGTTGAATTGTTTCCCCTCCTGATAAAATCATGCAGACAAATTGTCAGTCTTTGAAGATGACATGTTATTAACCCTACATATGTACATGTAGCTGCTTGAAAGTGTTTCAAAAGTATGCGTTCACTTTTCACAATGTGTTGTATGAGTTTTTGGCATGTAACTGTATCTTGCTATTGATGTGTTAACAGATCTAAGTGAATTTAATGCCTTTGTCATGAGGAATAGCCTGCGCACTGAAAACATTACAAAGGCCTACTTCAAATTATCATGCAATGCAGTGCCTGACCTTGGGACGGCACAACAAGGACTGGAGAGAGAATTAGATAAGTGTCCCGTTCACCCTCTGTCTCATTCCTCATCCCACTGACTTACAAGACCCTGTCTGCCATCTTAGGACAAATCAAACGCTCTCAAAGCCCCGTCAGCTCTCATTATAAGTAATTATATAGTCTTTGGTAATCAGTGGAATTGCTATACGGAGGTGCAAGATGATAGGCATGTAATACATCCTGTTAGTTTGCATTTGAACCCTTTCTGTTTTTTTTTTAACCATTTCATATCTTAAAATGTATTCTTCTCTCTTAAAAATCTACAATACTTTCTCATTAAAATCAAAAATGGGTTTTAATTTTTTCAAATTAAATTACTTTACCCTTCACTCACTTTGAAAGCAAGTCTCAAGTCTTCTTGTGAATGTTTTCTACACGCTTGGCAAATCTTTCATTGGAAGTTTCTCTCATTCATCTGGGCAGAATCACTCAAGCTCAACCAGGTCACATGGGGAGTGTCAATACACAGCCAGGTCTTTTTGGGTTAAAGGCATCCTAGTGCTTTACAGCTTTAAAGTCACTGATGGTAAACTTCTAATAGGGAGGATTGCATGCATCCGTGTACGGAGAACCTTGCAACTCGCTCTCCCCTGACCCGAAGAATCACACATTGCTTTGCTATTTGTATGAAATTGCGTAATATTACCTTGTCAGTCAACATGCTCTTTGAAAATTATCTTTGGTTTGTAAACAACTCCACATGTGGCGAGTCCAGGGGGAAGGGTGTTAGCCGTGAGCAGAGCCATATACTGTAGATACATGGCTCTGGCCGTGAGTGGTATTTATGACAGTTGTGTAGAATTCTCTGCAACTGTAGGAGTCCAGTGGCAAAAGAAAACCCAAAACTATATTGGATATCTTTAAGGTACAGTTTCCCCAAACCACTTCTATGTTTTCTTGGTGGTATGGTTTGGATTGTTGTCCTCTTGAAATGTAAACTTTTGCACCAGCCTGAGAGTCCGTAGGATAAGGTTTTTTTTTTTTTACTGAGGAATCACTTTGACATCATATACGTCTGCATTCATCTATGAGGCCTATACTCTGTCCTGGGTGTTCACTCAGTCCCACAGCAAGATACTGCCATAACTATGTTCGACTGTCTGGAAAGTATTTATGAGGTGATGCTGAGTGGCTGATTTCCTCCACACTCCACTGGAAACTGTGGCCAAATAGTTCCATCTTTGTTTCATCAGACCAAAGGATTTGGCTTGTCATGATCTGAGGCCCATTATACAGCAAACTGAACACTGTCATGTGACTGTTAACTGAAGAATGGCTTCTGTCCGGCCACTCTAAAGTCCTGGCTCGTCTAACATTGATGATGTTCTGTATAATTCTCCCATCTCTGCAAGGTGTCTGGATCTCAACTGCAGTGACCACTGGGTTGTTGGGTCAACTGTCTGACCAACGTTTCTAGGCAGCGCTAGGAAGACTGTTGATAGCACCAAATCTCTTCCATTTGACAGTGATGGAGACTGCCATGCTCTAGGGCTAGGCCACTCTCAATGCTCCAGAAATGTTCTTATCTTTCCCTAGATCTGTGTCTTGACACAATCCTGTCTTGCGGGTCTAGACAATTCTCCCGACCACATGGATTGATTTTCACTGTGATATACACCATCACCTGTGATACCATATATAGACAAATGTCTGCTTTTCTTAATTATGCCCAATTAATTCATTAAATTCATTTAATTTTAATTCAGATAACCTATACAAAATGGAGAAGAAAACATTATTGAAGATTTAAACATAGGCATGTGCACATGCACATACAGTAGTCTTAAACATGCTTAGGCCTACTGGCAAAAGCCATTAACCACAAGAGCAGAATGATTCCTCCTTCAAACTGTACCCCTCTCTGCAGTATAATCAGCCATCTAGAATCTCTCATGTATTACATAAAGTTGAGGACAGACCACAGAGCAGGAAAATTGAATCTCCTCCAGAGGAAATAAATAAGGGTCTTGTCTTTGAGTGGCCAGCTTTCTCTTTGAGCCTCTCGATGTGGATCATATTACCGGGGCCCTGGCAGGAGCAGACAGGTCGAGTCTGAGAAATACCTTCTTGCACATGACATCATGTTGTTTGGAAAACTCCACAGGATAAGCAGAACTCTGGGTGTGTGGTTCTGCGATTCACAGGGGGAGGGAAGGGCCCAAGGCAACACACAAACATGCACTACAATAGCTGATATTTGCATTGTCTTTTTTCATTGTTGTAATGGGTTTCTAATGTTGCAAAGGGTAAAGAATGTTACAACATTAAGTAATGGAATAAAGGCATGGCACAGTCCCGTCCTCAATCATGAATAAGGTGAGTGGTATTTGTGTACTGTGAAAGACAAATAGAACGAAAGCGTAACATCTGGAGATCATTCCAACCAGCAAAAAAGGGGAGTTTAGGGAAGTGTGTAAAATCCCATGTTTGTTGGTGCCTGTTGTGTTGTGGTGCTCTGCTCTCGCTATGCACCAGTGGGCCTTGTGAGTCCGGGCATGTTTCACCAGTAGGGCCTACAACAAGTGGGTGCTTCAGCTGGGGCCATTACAGGACGAGTGGCATGAAAACATGCTAATCAAGTTAATCCTTCAAAGGAGTGATGGCTCTCATGCACTGATGATTCAATGTCAGCGATGCTAATGCTTCCCTCCTCCAAGGCAGAGAGAGAACAGGGGCACAATGGCCGTGCGACGCAGCCGCCGAGATTGTGTCATTGTGTGGGATGAAATTAACTCGCGCTCGGCTCCCAGTGAGGGTGGTCCTCCTCTCTTCTCTGAGCACGAGGCCATGATGAGGAGGGGAGAGAGAGGGGCGGGGGGGAGGCCACCATGATGCCTTCAGACTATTATGAGAGATAAGTTTTGTCAGGCGAGGAGAGATGACACGCATTTAATGTAGCAGTTGTAAACTATTCCTCCAATCAGATTGCGTCGTGCAGTGCCTCAGGAGGCTTATAGATCTTGATTAATTTCCGTGTTTGACCTAAAACAGCAGGTTGAGCGATATGGAAGTTATTTATTGAGCCGTTTTCCGTCACGAGGCAAACCAAACATCTTTGTGTTAAGCTCATATGAAATCGGTGAACCACAAATCAGTGTGATGAAAATTCAAATGAACTGTATCTGCAGTGATGTCTGAAAGGATGTCATGAAGAGAGCTATGATGAATAATGAAGGATAAGCGCACGGCTATTTATATCTATTTCACTGTTCATAGTAATATTAACATTATCTGCTGATGCGTGCTGTGTTCATCTACGCACTCCCCATGGGTAGTGTCATCTCCATGGAGATAGGGGTCACACACAATGAGGAAAAACAAGCCACTATGGCCACTGAGTGTAGACTACTAAGGGACTGTTCATTTTCATGTTTTCTTGAGAAAGCCATTGAGGCAGTTTGTGGTTGCCTTTTGTCCTTTCCTCTCCCTGCAGGCTGGGAGCACGTGGGGAGGGTGTCCACTGATAGCACAGGGAAGACTGACACCTGCTGGCTGAGCCTCTGTACCAGGGTTGGTGATGCACTGGAGCTCTCACCCTGGGGCTAAACTTGGACACCCGGGAACACAGCTACAACATGGTCAATGCTGTGTGCTTTTCAAAGGGTTCTGTATACTGTAAATGTCAAAGAGACTGTTTTGTCATAAATCAGAGGAAATGTTACTATGTTGAAGTCTGGAAAATCTGGGAAAAAATACATACAGTAATATCTAGAGGTATTACTGCTGGCCAACTGCTTCAGGTCAGTAATCTTGTGAAGATATACATTGTGCACTGTTCTGGGATGAATATAATCCCTTTAGGATAGGCTATGACAATCATTTGCAGTGCTTGGCTCACATTTTTGGCTCTCATTTCATGGGAACCAAATTGAGATATTTTGAAAGAGCTCCTGATGTTTTCCCTTCATGTCAGGGATTTGTCTATATCTGACAAATAGCATAAACAAAACAATAATAGACAACATAGATATCAAAGTGACAATTAAAAGAACAGACATACTTTCCAAAGAGCCTTTGTGGCTTCTAGCTGATGTAATGAGTGCATCATTTTGTTGTAGTATTTCATCCATCTGAAATTAGAAAGAAATTGTTGAAATTTGTTGAAAACCATTAGCACTTGAGCAGGGGGAAGTGTTGGGGCAAGGAGCTGGGGCTCAGGGGAAGAGCGACTTCATCTCGCTCCAGCTGCTAACCCCACAACCACAGCACTGTTTGGAATGTGTCACCTAGCAACGGCCTGGGCAAACACCACACCTGGCATTCCCAACAGGAAACCACAGCTCTCAGGAAAGACATCTAGAGCGACTCGTGCGCTGTATAACATGCACAGGCACACATACATGTACAAGTATGCTAGTAGCAACACGAACGCATGCAAATAAATCTGGTTACCCGCAATTAGGGTTGTTAGATCACATCTTTCACTTGTCAAGTGCCTCAACAAATCTTAGGACTTCTGTTGGACCTCTGTTGCTTTGTCTTCTGCTCAGGTCATTCACAACCTTTCATTCCCTGGTGCATCCCATTCTCACTCATTTAGGAAACAGTTTGTACAATTAACCTCCGTGATCTACACCACTGTCATTAAAGGGCGGCCAGTATCTGCCCCTACTGCTCCCTCCACACCACCACCTCTCTCTCCAGCCCATCAATTTATTGTTATTGTTGGCAGTTCAACTGAAGCTACCGTATTGATTTCTCACCCTGAGAGAAGATAAGGTGGGGGATCGAGATGGATTCCATATCTGTTATCTAATGGAATTCCTCCTCTTAGAAAGGCTATGGATTTTCTGCCATTGACCCTCAGAGAGCCAGAGAGTGGGGGGGCAGAGGCACTCTCGTGGCCCAGAATAACTACTGACTGGATGGATTAATGTGTTCAGGACAATCGCTGCAGAGAAAAAGCTCGGAGGCCCTTTTTCATACGGGGATTGTGAAATAACATTTTCTGGGGGCAGTGCACTTATCATAAATGTTTATTGAGCTGCTGGACTCCTAATGGTCCGGCTGAAGCATCTCCAGCGCTGCTCCTATCAGTCACCGCGCAGGAACAAACCATCAGGCAGCACTCCATATTACACAAGAGCAGATGTAGGCTCTCAACACGCTGCGCACGCTCACCTTTGCTCATTTTTATTTATTTATTTATTTATTTTGATTTATGGCGGCTTGACAACAGCCCAAGCCCGTAGTAGTAGACGTGTGTGTTTTTCACGGATGAATTTCATGGATTCTTCCCAGGCTGTGTGAGGGGGAAGTCAAGAGGAGCACATCTAAATTTCACTGTGGTGAATTTAGCAGAGAGGGGTGGACAGAGGGCAGCTCTGCTTATTTCAGGGCTAATAGGAAAGATGCACTGCTGTGTCCATCAAAGCTTCCCACGGGGGCCCCCACGGAAACCAATTTTTCTTCCGAGTTCTGTGAATTTCTCAAACCTGATGAGTAAAGGATAATTATTCTGTGTCCAGGATCTGCTGACCTTATCAAGCATTGCTACTGTTGAAATGGTGGCTTGCTGTTTTCTTATTGCAATGGGAAGCCTGCTGAGATCCTCTCTAATCAAAAACAGATCAGTATTGGCCAACCCGCCACAGCAAAATAGCTCTATATTTCATTTCTGATATCAAACAGGCAGAAAGCAGTATTTCATCCACAACAAGAGGTGACTTGTGCCATCATTTTATGTCCGAACCTGATCGGAAAAATGAAAGATTTTCTGCAGCACTTGTAATGCTGCGGCGCACATGTGGTTTTCTGTGCCTCAAGAGAGCCAAAGAAACACTTGTTGTATGGTCTGTGATATCTTGACCTTCAGTTGAGGAGAAAGCCTGCCAATACTTTCACATTATTATGATAGGAACTGATGTTGAGTGGTAGAGGAGGGTAGCGTATAGCATAGCCTATTATGTGCAACTGTAAAGCAATGTAGACAAGTGAAAGATGTGATCTAACAACCCTAATTGCGGGCAGTACCTGATTTATTTGTGCGTTTGTGTTGCTAGCATACTTGTACATGTATGTGTGCCAGTGCACGTTAGCGCACGAGTCACTCTAGATGTAAAGAGTACCTGTAGTTGTACACTGTAAAAAAAAAAAGTTTTTTAGCTGACATTTACCGTAAAAAAATACGGTTATATACTCTATTTTTAATAATAAGAGAATATACCTGTAAAATACGGTAAAATCAGCTTTTTCAAGAAGACTGCCGTAAAAGTACGGACAAGGTCTTTAATGTTTAAATGAGAAGAATCCACCGTTTTTTAACACAATTGTGGCATTTTAAAATGGTTTGGACTTTTTATTTAGTAGTAATCAGTGTAAAAATACTGTGAAATTTGTTTTAGTTTTTTAACCATGACTGCTAACTTGCTAATGTTATGGTATAGGCTCAAACAGCATTTCAAACGTGTTTTGGGATTACAAATGCTGCTTTTCAAACTAATGTACAGCATCTATTTCTCACTAGTGGTCACAAAATCCAAGCATAAAAAGTCTAACAAATCACGTTTATCTTATTGGCACCATTTTTATTTATTTATTTTGAGTGATGACTTTGCTCATTAGCATAACTGCAATTTGATTGGCTGGCCCTCACGTTTCATTCAAAATGTTGTTGGGGGAGGGGAAAGGGAGTTCGCTTGAACGACCGTTACTTTTTTCTTCACGGCACTCGCTCACCAAGTGAAGTGATGCAGCAACTTTCAACAGAGGAGCTTTTGAAGTCTGAGAAACACGTGTGCAGGATGGAATAATCTTTGTGAAAGAGGAGGCACAGCTATCCAGAGGTAAGGTTGAGTAAAAATGTAAGGAAATTAGGGTGGTAATAAAACTGTCAACTGCAAATGATTGCTAGCTAACATTATATCGATAAGTAGCAGGTTAGCTGCTGCTAACAACCTAGTGCTAGCTCATGAAAGCCATCAATTTTGATATTTCAAAGGGTGTTCACATGCCTTCAATAATGCATGACTATCATAATTAAGATTAAGGAGGAGGACTCTGTTGTGTGCTTTACCTATCTTTGTCCTTGTATTTGTATAACCCAACTAGGCATTGTTTAGCTAACTAGCATAGCACATCATTTTTAGCATCGGGCTATTAGCAGCTAAACGTTTCCAGAATGGCTTGTTGTGGTAACCGCAGATTAAACAATCTGGTAAGCATCATTATGTTTATGTGAACATTATTTTGTTGTCTATGTTAACCAGTTTATCATTTCATTGTTGCTGTAATGTGCTTCATGCAATACAGAGAAAAATAGGTAGAGGTCTGTTTGTATAATACAGCTTTATTCAACGACCTAATGTTTATTCTTCTGTCCTTCCAATGTAGAATATGAGCAGAATAAGTGCTAACAACGAAAGTACCTGGGATCTAATGGCTATGTAAGTCAACACACCATTTTATCTAAAATACTTGCAGTATTTTTCTTAATAATGTTAAGTTACACATATGTATTGCATTCTTAAATTACTTGTATAAAATGCTATTATGTTTGTTTTATCAAAGAGTAATGTCATTCATATTGGTTGGTATTTTGTGTAATTGTATTGTTCTCTTGCATATGGCATCTGTCTCTCAATCACATATTGAAAGCAGATCATTCATGGAGATGAGGCGAACAAAGGAATGAGGAGGAGTTTGGAAGAGTTGTACAGTCCACAGAACTTGCAAGTTGCAATAACTATCTATGACAGGTGAGCGTCAGTGTATTAGACAAGGTATTTTAGCGCCCATTCAGACCTTCAACATGGCATGTGCATTGCGTGTCTGTTTCGTGGCTGCTGCATTGTGTTTTATCTGTGCATTAATACCAGAAATGTCTCAGATGTAGCGTTGTTGCAGGCAGTCTGCCTATTACTGTAAAGCATCTTTTGACTGTCTCTTTTGAATGGGAATGTTTTTCACACATTTGCGTATTGCTTGAAAAATACGCAGCAGTCCTATTTCTAGAATACACATGTTTTCAGTGTGGTTCAAGACACATCTGAGACATGTGTATCACGCAGGCAGTATGCATGCTCTAACCTGTTTACATCGGTGGCAAAATCAAAATGGACAGGTAATGCAGCTGACACGCAGTCGCCATGTTTGCTGTCTAAATAGGCCCTTGCACAATCTGTCTGAGACCGTTCATTTGTGTGGTTGTAAAATCCTAATTCTGAAGTTTGTGTCTACATTTTATTGCTTCCAACAGATATCTTACCACTGCTGTCATAGGCGCTGTGGACACCACTACTCTTGAATGTAAGATACTGTATGAGAACGTCCTGTTGATCAAGTAAGGTCCAGAAGAGGGGCCTCCATTGTCTACTTAAACTTTATTGAGCACCCTCTCCTGAACAATATGCTGGCTTTTGCTAGAGTTTGACATTGAATCTTGGTGTATTTTTAGGCTCTTCTTTTTTTAAAAGCACATAATATTCCACTCAATTGTAGGGGTTGGGACATGTTTCTGATTGTCTTAATAATGGGTTGATCTGTGCACTCCTTCTTGAGCTACACCGAGCAGCAAAGTGGTTTCATTTAGTTCATTCAGGATATGGTCTTCAATTTCAATGATGGGAGAAAGCAGTTCAAACCCAAGCTACAAATGATCTGGAGTGAAGTTAACAGGTTTTGTAGATTGCCTTAATAATTATAATTTGGCTTGCATTGCCTAAAACTGTTCAATCACATAGTTTTATATTGAATGAATTTATTCAGTCATGAGTTTTTAGCACCTAAATAAACTGTTTAGATGAGTTTAATGTGTTAAAACCAAATTAAAAGGTTTAAGGCAATCATTTTCCTGAAATGAATTGAATAGCTACAAAAAAGTTTTAAGTTGTCACAACAAGAATGGTTGAAGTAGTTTCAAGTCATCGTTCTTCTCAAACATGTTGCGGGATATTTTGTTTTACAATGCACTGTAAATTAGTGGGAAACTGTAGAAATGCAATGCCTCATTTGATGTTAGAATAAACGTATAACTGTTGGAACTAACTGATGGTGTATTGTTATGATGTTGTTTTTTATTATGGTATATGTTTGATCATGTATGTAACATGTCTAAAATAAGAGTAAAAAACACATTAAAATGTACAGCAGCAAAAAAAAAATCTTCCCCGTAAAAAAAAAAAAAAGCTAAAAAAAACGGTCAAAGGCACGGCAGCAAAAGTTGCCAACCAGTTACCGTAAATTTATGGTGAAATACCATACAAGGAATTGCCGTAAAATTATGGCTTTTCCCCGTGTATATTGACTCTAATTTCACGGTCAATTGTAGTAAATTCACACAATTTCATTGTAATTTTACTGCAATTTGGCCGTAAAATTACGGTCAATATACACGGGGGAAAGCCATAGTTTTACGGCAATTTCTTGTATGGTATTTTACCATAATTTTACGGTAACTGGTTGGCAACTTTTGCTGCCGTGCCTTTTACCGTTTTTTTACTGATTTTTTTTTTACAGTGTATTTCAATTTAGCATTTTATCTTTACATTTCACATAATAAACCTTTTAAGCTGATATACTGTATGGGCTGATGAAAAGCACACTTTCATGAGCTGTATGACACTGATCTTAACTGCCTGCTGTTCTGCTGTTCTGTGTCTACTTGGAAGTGTGTCTACTGCAGGCATTTTCCAGACTGTTACAATGTCACAACACCAAAATAAGACTAGAGCACATTGGAGAACAACCAGCTCTATAGTCCTTATTTATTGCTACAAGTCCTTAATGGACCTGATTTGTTGTTTTGTTTTCTGGCAGACTATTTACACCTTAATATAACAGTAGGCTATGTGTGCGTTGAATATGGGGTGAGAGCGAATGAGAGTATACCGGTGCATGTAGCTGTTTGTGTGAATGTTTATTTGTGAGACAAGATTGGTCCAATTGTCTTGTAATTCAAGAGAGAGGTAACAAATGGAAAAATAGAGCTAGACCTTCACGCTCACGTCTCCGCATTAAACAGGCTCTTCTGTAATGGAGAACAAGATACCCTTAGTTGGTAAATGAATGTCAAGATCAATTAACGGGTCCCGCTGTTATTGTTGAACAGACGGCGGTGAATAGAGGCAGGTCACGGGGCTCGGCGTGTCTCACCAGAATTAGATGTGCGCGGACTTGACATTGCAACACAAGGATGTCCTGAGGGCAAAGCAGGAAGGGGACTCCAGAGAAAACAACCATCCAGCAAACACCATAGTCCTCTTGCCTCACAGACAACTTCACTTACCAGCAGTGTGATACTAAAATAACAAATGCCAGTATGATATCACAACTCTTCTTTGTGGGGGTTGACTTCGACGAGCTAAGACTCAGACAGAATGTCATTTTTGACATAAGCTGCACTGTGTGGTCTTTTGGCCATTTTCGAGTCATCATCTTGTGGAGTGCGGCTGCCCTTTTGAGAAATGTCAGCCACCAAGCCCACTTTTAAAAAGGCCTTCTAAAATTGTCACTGACTCCTCACAGATAATAGCTCACAGTGCCACGGAGGTATTAATATGCCTCCCACCTAGAGAGGATCTCCATGACAACTAGGGATCCTCAACAACAGGATTTGGCGTGGTGGCAAGAAAGGCTCTATAACCCGACCAAAGGCAACACAAACAAGACTGACTGATAGACAGATGAGGTTTGCCACATCACACCATGAACACTAAGGCTCGTATACTAATCAAAAATGTGAACTCCAATGCACGGTTGTTTGTTTATTGCCTGTATGGAGATTGTCAAAACAATATGACTCTGTAAGTGTGGGGAATGGTAATACCGTTTAGGGTGTAAAGCAGCCACTAGTCTGTGTAATGACCGTGTTGGATGCTCCGATGCCAGTACAGCAGTTCCAGGTGCAGTAAATTCACAGCGCAGTAATCAGATTCAGGGAGCTCAATTAGTCATAAAGAGGGCAAACACAGTGCAGGCTCCGCTCGCACTTAATCATTTGGAGCTTTTTTGTTTTGGTGCCTTGGCAATGGGAGTGGTTGGAGTGAGAGCGAGTGGCAAAGTGTGTGGTGGCACAACCAGTGGGGGGAAAACAGAGGAGCTGAGAGGGGGCAGCAAATTCGTGTTATCATCACAGAGAGCCCCTCTGAGCAAACACATCGCCTCAATAAGGCCAGGGGAAGCACGCCTAGACATGTCTGTAGCTCGGCGCTGGCCTATGTGTGTATGTGTGTGCTGCATGTGAGTCTGCATGTATGTGTGTGTGTGTGTGTGTGGGGGGGGGGGGGGGGTAGGGGTGGTGGCGAGGGGGAGGGGGAGGTGGCCTGTAGCCTATTTTGAATTGGTACTTACAATCAGCTCGCTGTCATAGATGCTTTACATTTCCGAGGGCTTGTTGGATGGCAGGGTCCCTGGTGGTGCATATTGAACAGTTTGACTCAGACACTCTTCCCTAGGGGCCAAGCACAGGTCTAATCAAGAGACCACACACGATCCGAGTCCATATTCAGGCGCTATAGGCGAGGAGAATGCAAAAGGCAAGATACATTTCACCATACTATATAGATACTATTCTATACTATACTACACTACACTACACTATACTATACAATACTATACTTTATTATCCAGATCTTCACAGCGCTATCTCTTATCCCTTACACACTATACTATTCTATACTAGGAGATTATAAATGACTCGTGCTGCCATTGCATTACTGTAATCACGCATTCATGAGATGACACAGTCACAAAATCACAAAATCAGGTGATTTATTTATGCTTTATCATCCAGCTCTTCTCAATGCTATCCCTTATCCCTTACATACTGTATACTAGGCTATATACTATATGGAGAATTATTTTTTAACTCAACATAAAATAGCAACACTTCTCTCATATTGATGATTTGAAGGTGGAATTTCTGTATTTTATATGTTGCAGTGATAACGTCTTGTTTTCAATATTGCCTTGCCTAATTGAATAATAATGTGTATTCAGATAAAGGTCTCACAACTGGCCTCCAAGTCATGCTAAAAACCTCACTAGTCATCCGTACAAAATGCATTAGTAAAACATGACATTGAACTTAATTTGACTTAATCATCACATTGTGAAGTCCTGTGAACCAAAATAAGGATCTGACCTGCAGTCTGGATGTTCTCAGAGGAATCGACCATTGCCATCTATTGGCGGACATAAAGGCTAACACTCCGATTCAGGTGACCACACCTGGGAGGCCAGAGGGCCAGACACGGTGGTGTTAAAGGACATGGGTGAATAAGATAAGACTGAGCTCTGGGTGAAGGGGTGAAGAGCCGAGGTCTCTCGCCTGTATCCTGATCTGGGGCTTTCAGGAGAATCAATACGCGTCTTCACCAAGGACACCCTCTTCACTCTGCACTCGGCAAACGGTTACATTACTTCGACTGGAAATGTCACAATACAACATCTGCTTTTATCACTCAAATGTAGCATGAACATCCACACACATCCACAATCTACCATACACACACATAGGCTTATACAGACACATTCAGTCTGGTATAAACACACAAATTAACATCTCTCATTTTTACAAACAATTCAGCTCTTGTGTTATAAAGTGTTCGAAACAACATAATTCAGCAATATATAAGCCTCTCTTGCAAGTACACTATATTTTACAAATGCTTATTCTAGCCAGATTCAGTGTCTAACAGATCAAATCAAGCATCTCATAGTGGGAGGGAAACAGGGCTGGGGTAAAGGCAGGAGATTATAAATTACACGTGCTGCCATTGCATTACTGTAATAACACAGCAGAGATGAATATCGCAGTCAGCACCAAAGCCATTTATATATATCCACTAATGGGATTTATTAAGTTAAGCTCTGTCTTTGCAAACCGTTTAGGAAAAATTAAAATCAGGTGATATTTTTCATGGAAAATTACCATTTTATTCGCAAGTGTCGAGTAATTCATGTATATAAATTTAAAGAGAACCAGTTGTGAGAGAATGCCCCTCCATATAAACAGGTCCCTTCTCCGTTTGACCATCGTGGACAGGTCACCCTGTTACATAAGATCTCATAAACATTTGATCTTTTGGCCTCATCTGTGATCATTCCAAAATGTCTGCCTCATGTATTTTTTTTCACACTGCTTCCTTCAAGCATTTATTTAGCATACCCTGGCACTAGCACACATACTGTAGTCCCTTAATGTACAGAATAGCATTTAGGTACATTATCTTAGGTATAGTCATGCTTTGGGGTCAGTGACATCTTGGTTTCAGCACTTTTACAGAATGCAAGAAAGATGTTGTTTCAATGCCCCCCAGGATAACTTCAGTATAGCCTTGCATGTGAAACAACTCTAAGTAGCATATTTACTTGTTAAACCTTTCCGAGGTCACATATGCCTGTCCCCAATGAATGTCGCTGGGAGCTCTTTTTGAACTCAACACTTGCCTGCAGTTGATGTCTTCCAGAGAGAGGAGGGAGAACTAGAGAGAGGAAGAGGGGGAAAGAGTCATGATAAGAAAAACATGCCACTTCAGCCTCCGCAGTCCTGATGGTTTGTGAAGTCTGTGCCAACACGCGCCTGCAGGCTTCTGAGGCCATACCCCCCCCACTACCCCCCCCCCCCCCCCCCTTCATAACACAAATTAGACCAAAGTCAGCTCTTTTCTGCTGACTGATCCAGTTCGGCGGGATCATGAGGAGCTGTAAATGCACTTTCCACTGGCAGGAGTGGGAGACCAGGGAGACCCTATGAGGTAGTGTTTGGCCACACTGCACTTATTTTGGGCCTGGATCTCTCTCCGCAGTGATAAATCGTGAAGAAATGAAAAAAATACACCAGGAAGAAAGGGTCAGGTATAGTGGAAGAGGGAAAACGCCCCCGTCATAGGATTATTTCTCAGAGTGTTTCTCATCTAAATGACACTGAGAGGCCAATCTGTCATACTGAAGATTTAACAATTTAGTTATTCCATCTGAGTCATCTAGGAATCGTTACAACTACGCCACAGAAGCACAACTTCATTCTCGATATCTTCACGAGGTGTTTAAACGGTTGAGGGACTTCTGGCCGCCTCTGCTCCAGGCAGACAGAGTCATGTGCAGATAGGGTAGGTGTATTTGTATCACTGCTTCATGATGAGCAGACCTGAGAGTAGGCTTGCAAATGGCTCCTGTGTAGTCCCAGACCAGTGATAAACCCTGGCAGGCAGATCAGGAACTGCAGTCTAATGGATTCCAACTAATTAAAACGTGCCAGCAGGGAACTCCAGCAAGCATGCTATTAAAACAGATACTTTTAAATGAGGCACAATTAAATTTCCCATTGGCACATGCATACCACACAAGCCATCTGCACATAAGACAGAGTGTGTTTGCTTTTTATGGAGCCATTTCAAGTCGCGCCATCAGGAACCAGGCAAACTCCTCCGCACTGTTGTGGTTTCAACCGCAGTCACTGGGGACGGTGTAGCCATGTGCTGGCCTAATTATTTTGTGACACTCACACTGTGTTTGAAGAAATGTATGCGTGGATTTTCCTGATTGTGTTGGAACAAAATTCTCTCTCTGAACACATAATTTAACACATAGTCATTTTAATGAGGCTTTGAGACTAGGAGGCTTTAGGACAGACTACCTGAGCAGGGGAGAAAAAAAAACTCTGCCCAGATTTTCGTGAATGTTTTTTTTGGTTTTAATGTCAATGAAACTAAATTCTTGTAGCAAGTCAAACACGAGGAAATATCCAGACCACATGGAGTGAAAAAAATGGCATGAAGTGGATCCTGCTGTTGTTTTGCTCTGTGTTGTTTTGCTGCTGGTTCAGATGAGGGAAGGGAAGGCCAGAGTAAGCCCTGCTGCTGCATGACAGAGATAAGAGACACATGTAGCTTAGGAAAGTTCTTTCTCTGATTCATACGGCAGCATGAACCCTTTATTCACCAGGAAATGCAAATAAAGGATTTAGGTTTCTCACAAGGACTCTTTTCCTCAGCAGAGTGGTGCGCCCCAAAATTATGTGTAACCTTCACTACAAGACCATATTTCTGTAATGTTTGAGCAGGTCTGATTGTATATTTTGTATGTGCGCACACACACGCACAAACACAAACACGCACACACACAAACACACACGCACACACGCACACACGCACGCACACACACACACACACACACCTAATAACAAAGTAGGATGTTCTGATGAGAAATCCATCACGGCATGCTTTCACTCAGACGGGGGTCAGAATGAGATGCATGCGTGGGTCATTACACCCATTAACCTTGCTGTGAGCACGGCACTATTTCGGTGTTTGGATCTTCACCTGAAACTCTTCCCTGGCTTCAGACTGCAGGTGTGAATGGAAGTCAGCAGTGAGAGAACAGAAGGTAGAAGGAACCCTGCCAACATCCAAAGCCACAGAGCCCCTGCTGCATATCACAGTATTTTGCAGGTCTGACTAATCCTATACAACACAATACAAAAGACTCGTAAAAATTATTAAATATTTTCATATCATAGCTGAGATCACGGCGTTTGATTTGAATAGAATAGAATATATACTTTTTTGATCCCATGAGGGAAATTCAGTTCTCTGCATTTAACCCAATTTAACCGAATTAGTGAACACACAGCACACAGTGAACACACAGTGAGGTGAATCACACAACCCAGAGCAGTGAGCTGCCTGCCCAACCAGCGGCGCTCGGGGAGCAGTGAGGGGTTAGGTGCCTTGCTCAAGGGCACTTCAGCCGTGGTGGACTGGTCGGGGATCGAACCGGCAACCCTCTGGTTACAAGCCCGATGCGCTAACCAGTACACCACGGCTGCCCCAAATGTGTGTTCAGACGCACATTTGTTTCAGAATGTTACGAATATATCTGAGCCTTTTTTATTATCTTTGTTCTTGGCTTGACATCAATCGGACCAAAGGTGAGCAGAAGAGATACCTCCACCTTTCAAAACACTCTCTGACTCCAACCGTCCTGTGACTCCTACAGGAGGTGACTGATTGGGCCCTTTGGGAGGTGCAGTGAGTGAGTGGGGTGCATTGGCAGCTCCAAGCCATCTCAGTACCAGCTGATATGCTGCCTCTGTCTCTGTCTCTCTGTGTGCATTATGAACTGCCTGTGTGCTGTGGCTGTTCTCGCTGTGTGTTCTCCTGCTCGTGGCGTCTCTGGGTGAGGGGGAAACGGGGACATTTTTAGCTGTTTATGCAGCTCAGTTGCCCAGCAGTGGTCTCACAACAGATCGCTTCTGACCCAGAGGCCCCTGCCAGCCGATTTACATAAATCACACTCTGGATCTGACAGTTACTAGGCAGCGCAGGCAAACAGCAGCTCATCCTGAAATGGAAATGAGGCCACCAACCCGGAGAGCAGCGGGCCTGCCTCAGTGACAAATGTGGCCGGGGCTGGCTGTAACTACTTCCTGCTGCTCCCTGCTGCTGCATCCTCTGAGGATTCGGAGGGCATGGAGAGGAACTACCCCGCTTCAGAAATGTTGGCTAGCCTCAGTTCAAGCCACCGAGTAGCTAAATAAAATGCCTGGAGGAAAGGGTATTATTGGGTTCGAGGTGTGCAGTGGACAGTGATATCAAGCTGAGGTCACAGACTCACACAGAGTGATTCAAATAGATCACGGCAGGAGAATTACCATCCGCTTGTCATGGAGCAGGTGAGAGCATTGCTTTGTGTGGAGAAGGAATACAGCTAAATCTCTAATGGCATAATCTATATTTTAATATATACATAAACCTTTGAGTGCAACACGGAAATGTGCTCTGACATTATAATCCGTAAGTGGGTGTGAGTTAATTTACGAGCAGAAATGTTGATACGGAAGCTATGAACCATAGCTGAAAGGTGTGGGCTGAATTTTCCAATGCACTGAGCCTCCTCTGGTTGAGAGTGGCCCACCAAAGCTAAGGTCAGATTTCCTTCAGCTACTCTAATTGGTATTTTAAGGATATCTCTCCCCCACTCTCCGTCTCCTGTAGAAGCCTTTGAAGTGGAACATTGCAATTACACACAGTAGAAGATCTGTCCACTAATACAGATCATTTCAATGTTGCCATTTTACACAATCAGTTAAGCGTGATTGCTTATGGGGAGGACGACTGAGCTGCAAGCAGTTGCAAATAAGACCAAAGGAAAAAATATGTACCACACGCACACATTGTTGTATTATGCATAATTCATTAGAGTTTCATACAGTCTGAGTCACACATAACACACACACACACACACACACACACACACACACACATAACACACACATCTGCTAAAACTAATGACAGGTGTAACAGTTTGGATTCAGATACTCCTAAAACTCTTCATTTTTCTTCCTGAGAAAATACATCAACTGACATGCGTCTTTTACCATCACGCTGATCAGAGAGTGTCATGCACATTGTGACGGGAATGACAGTTCTCAGTGCAGTGCTGATACTCACCTAATTGCTCTGGTCTTGTCCGACGATCAAACTCTGCGCTGTAATGGAGAACAGAACATGAACATTGGCCATGCACAGAACATTTATGATGATGAACTCTTCACATCGCATTATGTAACACATGAGTCTGACTCATCGACCATACTGTACATAGAGACTGTGAGAGAATACACACTATAGCCCTATAGCAATTTAATAGCTCATTAGCCCGTAATACAAAATCAGTAAAGTCTAATTAGGTTGTAATCAATTAGGGTTGCAACAAAAATGCTTGTGGAGTACTTGAATTATTTCATCAAATATTTACCATTCAAAATTCCATTATGAACAATCTTGAGGACAGCTATTTTTTCTATAGCGCCCGAGCACTTAATTTCACAGGTGCAGCGTGCTTTTGAGTGTTTGCAAAATTCCATTTTGCTCAAGAGGTTCAACTCTCGCAATTAAAATGAAGCAGAGTGCTCTCATTGTCAAACAACTCCACAGAGACACTGCGAAAATAATGCTTAAGTGGACAGTTCAAGCAGTCCGTGACAGATCAGTCATTACTTTAAAGGAGAGGGCCAACTCCCCTTTATAAAGCACTGTGGACAAGACACGGTGTTTGTAGTATAGGCTGAAGGTAGATCTAGAACTGGTGTGGGGTGCCATTTTGAGTGGCCATGGATGGTGTTGACTGCATGTAAAGGGCTTAAAGGCACTTTGAGTCTATTATAAGATGGCCCCCTGTTTGTCTATGCCCAGATGGAGTCACATGATGGGCCTGCTGGCACTGTGCCCTGCACTGACACCGCAGCTGTTTACACGCCCAGCCCCTGTGTGCTGCTTACCCCTAGCCTGCCTCATCCCCACTTACATAACACTGCATGTGCGTGTGTGTGTGTATGTGTGTGTGTTTATGTATGAGTGGGTGTGTGTGAACGAGACAGAGTACAGTAGATCTCCAACAAATATGACACAATAATATTGTTTTCTAATTGTGTTTGACACAAGATCCCTGTGTGATGTACTTAATGAGTGTAATTAATGAACAAAAAAAAAAATTTTCTTTGGAATGCATGTATTTAATCCACAGTGAATTGATAATAACTGCAGTATTTATATGTGAAATAGATTTATATCTCTCATAATCTGTCTGCTCTCTATTTCCATATATTGTCCATGACTAAAATAGCTTTGCAAGGGGATTTAGATATGAATAACAGATCATAAAACATCATGCATATAAGTCCCATAACAGTAAATAAGTGTACTGTCATATATTTCATAACCATGGACAGATTATGAACCACCGGGCCCCAGGGCACAAACATGAAAAGGGCCTCCCTGCCCTTTTAGAGGGGTAGTAACTAAATAGTAGGGGGTCCAGGGCATGCCCCCTGGGAAGAAATAAATAACCCCTTAAATGATGACTTCTGGCCAGTTTATTTGGAGATGGATGAAGGCATCTTGCTGTGAAAAAAAGATGGCAATTACAAAGCATGATTATCAAACATAGTGTGACCCGTGTTATTTGACCGAGGGGGCCCATTCAGATGTCAGGAGTGAATAGCATCACCTTAAGTAAATGACATATCACATAACATAACGCGAGTTATTTAGCTGAGGGGCCCTATAGATATCAGGGGTGGAGAACCTAGTAGTGAATTCACACAGAGGCTTGAGCTTAAGTGCCCTATGAGTCGTTGGGCCCTGGACCTGGGCCTGGTAGGCCCATTCAGTATCCATCCCTGTTGTTAGCGTTTTCAACATTTGGGACGAAAATAAATTGCATGGGTTGTGCTACCAAATATGGCCATCCTTTTTTGCATAATTTGTCCAGTTAAGTAATAGCTGGAATTGAATTAAGGCACAAGATGTATTGTGATTTTCACAACTGTACTCGTTAATGCTATTTTGATGTTTCAGAAGCTGAATGAAAATCAAATCTGTCACAAAAAAACGACACCAATTACATTCAGTCAGGAAAGTTGTGGTCCAATAATTCCAAGGACCAAAATATTTTTTTTGTGATATTGTTTCTTGCTTTTTCCATGGAGTCTGCGCATCAGTAGTTTTTTTGAGGAACATGGAATCTGAGACATTAGAAGCGTAACGTCTCCCGCAGGCTCCTCTGCGAGGCGCATCGCTAGAGCAAGTCCATTGATGGTGCACAGGCCTGACGGCTGCCATTGATGACAGCTAAAGCACTGCTGGTCTGAATGGTGAGATCCACGCAGGGAAACCAGCCAGCCCTTCGCCTGATACACCAACCACTTCAGTTCCAGCACGGTCTCCCAACTTGGGATGAGCCGGTTTGTCCTTTTGAAGTAGGGGAACAACATCTGACGAGACAGAAATGCTTACGCTACAAATGGGGCGAGGACATGTGTTCCTCAAAATCTCAATTCCTTACACTTCGGCTCACATTCCATATCAACTCATTTAGTGCACTATCCGCTAAGATGTCTGTATTCCCAGCATGCAGTGTTGTTACCCCATGGGCAGTGAACTCAATGTGGAGGTCTATTAAAACCATCTTCTCCAATATTTCCTATCACATATGTTTACGTTTACATACAGTACTTGTTGTTGCTGGAGGAGGCATTTTTACCAGTCATCATCCAATACAGGAAACTAAAAGATGCTTTGTGAGGGTAGCTGAGTGCTTGTGTCAATAATTTTTCTGTTTATGTGCATAAGTTTTGTCTATCTAAGTTTGAAATATCATGGCAGAAAAGCTGCATTCACAGAATAAGAACACATCCCCATGTCAGAGAGTATAATTCAAACAATAATGTGCCCTATTTTCTGCAATGACCACGCAAATTGTGTGAATATGCAGTGACTGATTTCCCAGTTATCACTGTGAGTGAGAGAGTGTTTGAGGCTTAAAGACAGCCTAGTTGGGCTGGTCTGGAGTGTCATAAACATTTTTGGCCTCCTCATACTCTTACATAGCAGATGGGGAAAAAATGAGTCATACTTGAAGCTAAATAGGAGGGAATGCAGAGAGGTTAACTTCAGTTGACTCCATGACAAGACCCACTATTCCATTCCACTGTACTGTACAGCAGGGTCTATCTCCTGTCTGCTGTGCTCAGAGGCATTTGGAGAAGGGAGAGAGGATCTGCGAGCGGATCTGTAGGAATCAGACACAAAATAGCACAGTGAGATGCTAAAGAGTTGCAATGCCATAGGACATTTAAAGTGTCTTTTTTTTATGTAGTCAACACAGAAACTAAAACCACTCAAGATATATGACTAATGGAGCCAACACAGAAACTAAACCCGTTCAAGTCTCAAGTGATTGCTTCTGTGTCTGAGTGAATTGTGTTTTACAAATCCATATCTCCCCCTCATCAATCATTTCCCCTGTTTCCATTTATATTTATATAACCTCCAGGATCTGACCACACATGCAAACACATAAACAAGGGCTGCCCGTCCTTCTGTCCAGTCCTCACCCTCACCACATCTTGCACAATAGCTGCTGTTCAGAGAACACAGCTAACATGGGAGCATATTAGTCACCAGATGTCCCCCCTCGCTGCCAGCCTCCATCCAACAGGCAGGCGGGTAGACAATGCCATGCACATATAGCTGATATAATGGTGCATGTCTACTGGGGTGGGGTTTGGTGCCTTCACTTGGCATTGATGACTGTGACTTCCACAACAGAGCATCCACTGCTATAGAGCCTGAAATCCAGCCTGGGATTGATGCCGCGCAGCTCTTTAACAGAATGAGGTACAGCTTGTCTATACCGATGGTAAGACACGGCCCATGCTAATCTTTTTACAGTGCAATCAAACCAATTTCACCGGGCGCATCATTGCACGGATCAGACGAAGTGCAGTACGTGAGAGCTGGCATCAGAAAAGTACGCTTTCAAACGGAATCTCATATGGACACAAATGGCCTCCATAGGGATTCAGTGCATCCGCTGTGGCGCTTGAAATAGAAAGCGCCTGCAGGCAAGAAATCATGCATACATTTAAGATCCATTAAGAATGCACAAGGTGCTCTTCTGACGTTGTAACTCAAATATCTGAGAAAGTTTCAGAAAAGGGTAGCACTTCAATTTGTCCTTACAGAATCCTTACAGAGAGCAAACCCTATCTCAATCTTATTTTAAGATATCTTATTATCTAATTGCATGGCATGGATTAACACACCTTGTAAAGAGCACAAATGTAATCATGTGTTAACATTTAAATATTAGCTCTAATGAGCACTTGAGCGGGAGCAGGATTGGTCTGTTGCTGAGTGAAAAGCTGAAACAGCAGCCGAGAGTTGGCAGTGGTCTCAGGCGTGCTGTGAGGTCTGCTAGTTCACATTTTTAATTCCACTGACGAAAGGTCTGAAACTTGGGTGACCTGTGAGTTGCCTGCCCATAAATCATAGTGTCATGCATGTTAAATATTTCAGTGGTTAAGGTAGAAGAGTTATGGTCAGATAGGACCAGGGTTCAAGTCCCATGTGTCTCCCCCATGTTTGGACCACAAGTAAAAAATGGATTTATTTTGGTTTCAAAGAAAAAGACTGAAGACGAGCGCAAATATTTTCAAAACAACAGCTTGATTGCTAGGCACGACATTTCTGAATATTACCTTATGAATAATAGAATGCAAGGTCAGCAGTTAAGTGTTTGACCCCTCATCCATCTCTCCTCTCCTCACATTCATATTTTAACAGTCGTTCACCGTTGGCTTAATCTGCTCCTGTTCTCCTATTTTACCTACAAGGCTTAAGCTCACGAGCTTTACTGCACACAAGCCTGGAGTGTGCAAACCTTTTAAACACGAACACAATGCATGTGTAAGTAATGGCCACAGGTCTAGAGAATGTGCACCACTGAGCTGTAGACATGTCCAGATAATATGTTGGAGTTAAAACATTTTTTTCTCTTGCCGACTGATTGCCCTTTATGGCTGGAATTTGTCAAACATTCGGAAAAGGCAAAGCTGGATAACCTTTGTTATGCTGATCAGAAACACTACCACAAGTCAGTAGTGAGATAGAGAGGTTCATAAACAATGATTTATTTAGTGCCCTCAGCATTATGGGGATGCTGTTTCAGCCAACAGGCTATGTTGGAACTACCATGTATTTTTGAGAATAATTTCTCCTACTACAGCATGACCTGTGCTATTATCACTTCTTCTAAAATTAGTCCAAATGATTAACTGCAAATCCAGCAAGGATGGCACATCAAAAAAGATTTTAGTCCTCCAATTCAATTAATTTTGTACTCCACTTGTTTATTTATATAAACAGCCAAATTAACAATGTGGCCAACTAATGAGAAACACTCACTTGTAATATTCAATTTCTCTCGAGCTACCCTTGTTAAGGCGCAGCACTTCAACACATCCTTTGTTGCCAGATATGCTGCGAGAAATCCACTCTCTACTTTACTACTTTTATGCTCCATTAATACATCTGGCCTGTAAATGTAGTGTAATGAATGAAGGAAAAACACAGACCTGGAAACAGGTTTTCCTATCAACTACACACATAACACTTTCCCCATTTGTGGCCCACTGGTGTCAGAAGAAGAATGAGCCTCTCTCTCCTCTTCACAATCAATAGGAAGGTTCCCCCCATTCCCTGCTCCAGTAAGTAAATGGAAATGAAAGTGGGGCAGAGGGTATTAATGCTGAGGGTGGAATATCCATTTAATCACATCCTCCCTGCAGGCCCCTGTTGATAAAAATGACAGCCCAAGCACATTACTAATTCCAACGCTGTCACATCTCATAGTCACTTACCTTGCAAATGAACTGCAGTAATGACACCTGCCTGGCATTCAAAATGCACGGCACATCCGGAGTTTAATGCCGGGGAGGGGACCTAACGAATATTTGCAAAGCCCTACAGAAAGGATTATTTGTAGTGCGTAATTGCGTTTTCAGCTCGGTATGAAAAGGCTTTGATTTTACATACTGGCCAGCTGCAAAATGTGGTAACAGGAGAACAGAAACAAATCAAAGTGATAATCTGATGATTAGACATTGTAACAGTTATTCAACAATATAAGAAACAGCATTTATAACGGTGTTTTACATATTTAAAGCCTCTTCAAACTGTCAAGGTGTTTAGATCCCACTTGCAAAATAAGACCCCACAGCGTAAGCCAAGTCAGATGCACACTGGCACATATCTACACACAATCTGCACTAAAAAACCTTGTCCCTGTCTCGCACAGCACTGTTATGTTTGAGAATCTTATGTTGTCTAAGTGGCTCCCCCTGTTGTTACGGTCCAGTAGAACAGGCTGGAGGGGAGTGGTCACCTGACATCTGATGGCAACGCAACACACACCCATGCATGATAAATCACAGAGAAGACACAATGCTGTAACACAACCGTGTTAATGCCATCCATTAGGTTGAGTTATGGATGTTAATGCAGGAGTGGGTGGATGTGAATCAGCGAGCGTATGAAGCAAACACAGCCACTGCAACCCATCATCACACCTGCAACTGATACTACAGCAGTGGCTGTGTTTGGAGAAAAAGAGAGATTGTTTTATATGTAGTTCCAGATGTAATGTTGCTGTAACCTAAGATGTGATCAAATATGTTTTAGCAGGCCATTTTGATTTAGCTGCCATGTTTTCATACATCACAATTAGTCACGATTGAATTCATCATCACTGCACTAGCAGACACACTTCCTCAACCCAATCATCTTCACATCTTCCTACAGCACCCCACACTGGGCCCACTTTCTAGCACCAACCCCACACAAGCAAGGGAAATAACAGCAGCTTAAGTAGCAGGAACAGGATGTGGGGGCCTGGGGAGTACAGCAGGGGGGGGGGGGCGGAGTGTATCACAGGTGAGAACTGCAAGCCTGCCATTTCAGCACGCAGCAGGCATGCTAAAGAGAAAACCTGGCGGCGAACATTCACAACAGCCGGCGAGAAAAAAAAACTCATTTCGCGGAGCTCCGCTGCGCAGCATAGCCCGGGCCGTCAGTGCGGGAGCCGGAGAGCTGAGCCGTGCAGCTCATTGAGTCGTTCTCAGGCCATCCCGGCCCCGCTGATTACCCCCGAGATAATCTGCAGCAGGTAAGTGACAGATGTCTGCAGTCACAGCCAGAGGAGGAAACAGCCTCTGCATAGATAAGAGAAAGAAATCCATCTGGAGAGGGCTGCCTTTATTCAGAGATTATCCCACCCACCCCGCACTCCTACTGCTCTGCACGTGATTACTTCTCCTTGCCTCGGACACACACACGCTCACGCTCGCTCACACACACACACACATATATATATACATATACATACACACACACACACACACACACACACACACACACACACACACACACACACACACACACACACACACACACATACACATATATATATACATATACATATACACACACACACACACACACACACACACACACACTCTCTCTCTCTCTCTCTCTCTTCACACCTCATGGGCACCCTTCAGACCAGACACTCCTCGGTTACCATGTCCCCAACATCACCACTCACTACAGCTGTATCTTTCTCTCCACACAAAAAATGACAAGGACATGTAAGACAGGGAGGAGGACCCCCCCAGCATCGCTGTCCTCTGCTCCGTACCACTCTCTCAAGCCACATCTTCCTGTTCATCAAATGAAAATCCAACACGTTGATTTAGGGCTGATGGATACATAGGTGTGAACGACCAGCCACATTAAAGTCATCATGCAACTTGCATGCAAAATAACGCTAAGGTCCAATCACAGTGTCCAGCCCATAGAGATCACCTATAGCGCCAAAAGCACTTGAACCATTAAAGCCATGAGTCCTTCTCAATATCTGCACCCAGTCATCAGTAGCCCCATGGCTGTCAGCTATTCTGAGTAGGTTATGACAATAACATGGATGTTGGATTCAGTCTGATTAAATAACACAAAATGGCTCATTCATCTGACTATCAACCTACGGAATTTGACACACTCTAAACACATTTGAAAAACAGCAGACAAGGACAAGCGGCTCAATTTCAGACGGAGGCATTAAAATGAGAAATGATCTCTCCTGCAATTACACGCTCAGATGACAACGCACGACTGAACATTTTTGCAGCACAGTCATGGTGGGGGTGGTGAGCTTACTGTAAGTGTCCCGGCGATGCTGCAGACCCAAAGGCACCGTCCCTGTGAGGGACTGCAGACTGGCCCCATCTCTGGCACAGAGGTCAAACCAATCACCCTGCCCTCGGCTCTGCGGTGCTGTCGCCGCTCGGCGTGAGTCTGATGTAGGGACATCAAAACCTACGGCGACGTCCAGCACACACACCAAGTGACAAAAGGCAAATTACAGAGGACATCTCGTCGCTTTTTTTTGTTGGCCAAGTACCAACGCACAGTTTGAGTTTCTACACAGACTGTGGTGCGCTGACATTGATATAGTCCTCAGTCGAACATTGGGCCCGGTCTCGGGAGGAGTAGCAGCTAACTTCTCGAGCCTGCACCCCCCCCCCCCCCCCCCCCCCCCCCCCATCACAGGGGCCTCTGGAGGGGGCAGCCATGGCCTCACCATCTGCTTCGTTTGTCTGGGAGAGGTTGAATGGCTGCCAGGACCCAGGTGACACCCGTCCTACCCGGCTCCTCCAGCCTTGCATAATAACAGCCCCCTCTTCCTGCGTCTCTCTCCATGGGATGGGACAGCTTAACACAGCCGTGGTCCAATGAGCTGGCTGGCCCATCCTCCTGCTCCGAGCGCGAGTGACTGAGGGAAGGGGAATGCGGAGGCCCCTGGGAGCCGAACGTCAGCACTGCGGAGTGGAGCCTCATTTTCCAGCGCCATCTGTTCCCCGGTCCCTCAGCTGAGAGCTCCATTTATGTCAAACCTCCCATCGTCACAAAGACTGCAGACTTCTCCGCAGCTCTCCTGCTCGTCCACAGCTGCCTGAGCTGCTACTGCGGCTTCTTACCTCTTCCCTCTTCCCTCTACCCACTCGGAGCCACTTTGTCATTTTTGGTGACAAAGGATCAAGGCTGTGTTTGTTTGTTCACTCATAATGAAAACACACGCAGTTGTTTGGTAAATTGTGCTAGTTCGTGTCAGGGTGGAGTCACACCTTAATTCCACTTGTACATGTAGATGACGAATAGAAATGAAATGTCATGAGATATTAGTTCAGCAGACAAAACTAAAGTGATTTTTGTGAGAATATAATGGGTTTATGTGCACATACAATTATGTACATCATCAGGACATGTTTGCCTGCATACTGCTAATGTCTTAAAGGCTCCAATGACTGCTTGATGTGCAGAGAATGGTCTGATGCTGGAGGGAGAGGGCCAGACTTGTTGAATCAAATGGATATTATTGTATTTGACCTCACTATAGAGGCTACATGATGGCAATCAAACGGCAGTCTAGTAACTCCAATATGAGCTTTACACTAAACAAGCCGGTGTCATGCTATCAAAGACTCCCTGCTGAAATAGATCAGTAAATGAGCAAACTGTTGAAAACATAGGATAGCCTACTGAAAACACCCTGACAACAAATACTTCACCACTGATATGCCGTCACCAAACAGATATGAGGCAGCGAGCTCATATCTCGTCATTTAGCATGAAATGTATTAACGTGAAACGTATAACCCAATCTAAAGTACTGCTGAAAGCAGTGATGAGGGGCCTGAGCAGACTAGCAGGCAAGCGTTATGGGAACTTGATGTGAGCGCTCTTTCTAAGAGTATGGCTCAAGTTCACTTAAGGTATGTCTGAATCTTCTGTCAAAAAAAAAAAACAGTGGCCATTTCAGGCCATACTGTAGGCACATAGAATTACACAGAACATAAGTATTATACACAGAAATGTTATAGTATAACTTTTCATAAAGGACAGTAAATATGCTACATTTCAAAACTGTTTACCATGTGGAACAAGAGAAACACAATGGATGCTTATGCAGCTGCACTGCTTGGCTGGTAAACGTGATGAAATAACTAAAGGTAAACACAATATATGAGACTACATAGCCTCACTGATTGGGCCCTTATGAATAATCTAGGGAAATGGCCTATATGGTCATGAAATTTGGTGATGCACAAGTATGGAAAGCTTCACACAAGAGCAATGATTATTAAGAGTCATTGCATGAGAAAACCAGGCAGAGGTCGGAAGATGGGGGTCGGCCAAAGCGGCTCATACTTTGTATATGTGATAAGTATGTGGAACTATGAAGAGCCATATAATTAAAACCCACCAGCTTTGTTTTGTTATGGAGTTCTGGGACCCCTCTCAGAGACCCTCAAAAATCCAACAATTCATGGCTGAAAATGCCTGAAATTGTAGTGGCTATACACTGATTATCCTGATAAAGATATGAACATTAGCTTTATATATCCATAGAGCCTAGGTAGCATAGTTTTAAAGACCAAAAGGTGCACTAGGGGGTTACCTACACCACTGAAAGCAGAATTTTCATCCCTTTTTTGGTCATTTTTAAGAGGCATTATCTCGTATTCACAGTGGCTTTGGTGGATGGTTTTACTGTTGCTGGAGAGAGGAACATCTACTGATTCAAAAACAATTGTCATCTAATTGGGGCACCCATAATGTGTGCCGTGCCAGGAGGGTCTTTAGCAGGATTTCTTGGGTTTTGTAATAATCCAGATATTGCTGTTCATAGTTCCACATACTTATATACAAAGTATGAGCCGATTTGGCCGACCCCCATCTTCCGACCTCCTGCTGGTTTTGCCTGGTTTTCTCGTGCAATGACTCTTAAATAAGTTTATGTTTGCAGAAGGCATCAGCTATTATATCTGAAAACATTTTGGGGTATTTCTGTGCATAGAAAGTGCAGATTTTTAAAATAACCATTGTGTTTTGTTATGCTTGTTGAAAGTGGTCATCTTACCTGTGGGCGTAGGGTGAGATAAGGTAAATTGGGACATCAGGTAAAATGGGACAAAGTTGGTTTTAGACCTTTATCTCTTTAAATATTAGCTGCCAATCAGAAAACATGTCATTATATTGTCACTACATATGTCCTTTACCAAATAAAATCATTTTGATTGGTCTAAAGTATCAGAAATGGGAGGTGCCAAGATTAAAAACATCAGTGGACCCAATAATTGCAAGGAAAGCCCCATGGCAAGCCGATTCTGTCTTAATGATCATAAGGATATTGTAGTTGAAACAAAAACAATATTATACAAAACTCTCATGAAATGTATGCTATTTCATGAGAGGTTTAAATTAATATCAAAACTTTTGGGCTATGTCCTTTACTTTTTAAGGAAAATGAATTTTAGTGACTTTGGTGTGCATCAGGCAAATTGGGACAAAAAAATCAGCTAAAATGGGACACTTTTACATTACATTTGCCATTAGCGTTAAGGTGTTAGCATATTAGCCGCATATTAGCCTTTTCACACTCAAAGTAGGCCCATACACTCACACACACTTACACACACTTGCACGCTTGTGCTTGTGCACACACGCACCCACACACACACACATCTGAACACTATCATTAAATGATTAAAAAATACAAATAAACATTGTCATTATTCTACAATTTGTTGCACATTTTTCAATTCTAAACTGACTGTCCCATTTTACCTGACCGAGTGTCCCATTTTACCTGAACACTTTCTTGGTCTGAGGTATGGTGTCTTGTGGTCTTTGAAGGTTAATATCTTTAAAAATATTATATTTGGAAGCATATTTTCTGCACAGAAATGTTGCTAAGACTCATATGAAGTGATAAAAGTCTTCACTTTCACCCTGTTTGGCATTTTAAATAGTTTTATTTGTGATCTACCAAAAAGTGTCCCAATTTACCTTATCTCACCCTACATTTGTTTATAGAGCTCCCCAGTCCCGCCCCTCCTCCGAGAGAGGTGCTAGTCCGGAAGTAAAATTCTCATTCATTTCTCCCATTGACTTCTGGAAAAATTCGGATATAAAGAGTTTTAGACCATGCCTTAGGCTAACCAGCTACGATGTGACTCATAAGCATATAACTTATAATTTCGAGTGAAAAAATGAACAGAAAATGTAAAAAAAGCGAAAGGTACAAGACTGTGTACATATCTTAAATTCCGAGATAGAGAACTCAAATCCCAGGATGCTTTGCAAACGTACACACATTTCCAACATTTGCAGCCTAAAGATAGTTTAACATGGTTCCATATTAATCTGAGAAAAGAAGATGATTACTTCCTACCGTTTCCATTGAGTAAATTCAACCTTCAAGATGAGAAAACCGTTATTTTTCGGAAGACCACACATCGGTCCTGATCAGCCCTGCAGCCATTTTAAGTTTTGAAGTTCCAGCGAGACGAAGCTGGACGATAGGCGCGGGAAAAGCTGAGTACAGTTTGTTTGGCATTGCCATGGCAACGGCGATCTCTACCAATCAAAGGCTCTGCGTTCACCAGTTTTACATGTTAGGGTGTCGGGTAGTGTAGTACTCTCTCGTTAAATCGTGAATAAAGCATTGTTTTCTCAAAACAAGGTTGATGCCCCCATTAACTTTTGACATCTATATGAGCAGGTATAATCGCTTAGTCACATCGTAGCTGGTTTTAAGTCTACCATGGACGGTTACGATGTTATGGCTTATTCTCCAATTGTCAATGGAGAAATTGTATTGGATTTTTACTTCCGGACAAGGCTGTGGGCGGGACTGGGGAGCTCTATTATGTAGACCTATGGGAGGAGGGGCTTTGCATGAGACTACCTGGTTGGGGTTTCATACCTTGAAACAACCTTTTCTTGAGCACTCTGTAGCAGGCCCTAAACACAGGGTGTTATTAGGCTTAAATTGAATGTCTTCCAGATGTTTAGTTGAGCAAATGTCCCAAATATTCAAATAAAAAGCATGTTTTTATGTTAAAAACATGAAAATAAAACGCATGTTTAAACTTGCATATTCTATAGAAGTTATAGCCTAATTGACCCGTGGTGGGATTTATTTATTTAAAAAAAATAGAAAGAAAAAGTAGCCTGCGCCCAATTGTGGAAGAAATGTGGTAGGGCACCAAAGAGGCAATGCCTCCTTGACATGTTAAACAACTGCAGACAGCATCGACGCCCATGCGCACACTCTGCAGTCAGCACACGTTTCTCGGTGTAGCCTATTGCACTCGCTCTCCTGCTGATCGGTATGAACCACCTGCGGTGCTCCTCAGATTAAATTCAAAATAATTGTCTTGTTGAGAACAGACCCCGAGTGACTACCACGATTTTAGCGTAAACATGTTTAAACGTTCGACGTGTTTTTCCTGATTTCCCTATTCTGTGGAGCATTGTCAGACACAGCCTAATGTTGTGAGAACACCCCGTCACCTGGTGTTTTATGAACGGTGTGCGCGCGCTTGTAGTCAATGACCTGCTGAGCTATTTCCGTCATTACTCGAGTATACAGCGCCCCCAGGCGGCGGTTCCATGTAGACCCATGGCCATAAAAGACATGTTGCAGGACTGAGTTATGGGTTAGTAGTACCCATTCTCGGGGTTTTAAGTTGGACCTACAACATTGTCAAACTATTTTAACTAGCAAAGGAACACATTCTACATCCACAGGCCAATATTAGTGAGTGAAAACATAGTAGAGTGCCTTCACAAGAGGGGAGAATCCCTTATAATTGCAGTTCTTCTAAAGCCCAATGCAGCAGCCTAGTATTATCTTTATGTTCACAATGTAATGCAACAACACCCAAACCATTTCATTTAGTACTGAAGCACTGCATAAATTCTTCCGAACAGCAGCTTAGGCAGCTAAACAAGTAATTTTGACACATGGTAATGCAGTTTTAATTTGTTGGTAAAGTTGGTGCCTTTTAAGAAAAACTTCAACACCACTCTAGCAGATCTTCAGACACTTCCATATTACAGGAGTGAAGATTTGAAGATTAAAGTAATAAACCACTCACCATAAACCTTTGTCTAATTAATCGCATTTACCCATAAATATGCACAGAAGTAGAAATGTGTTTTTATACATACCTTAAGCAATCAAGTGCTTCCCATTACAATAACCCACAGCTTTCTTGTATCAGAAATTAGGGTAGTCCATCTCAGTGCGCAACAGAGTAATGTTAAAGTTGCTATTGCCAAGTAAGTACTACACCCATTTATACAAACAGCTCTGTCTATGGCCTAAATAATTTTTTTACCTCCACCAAGGAGGTATATGTTTCCATCGGGAACCGGCGTTTGTTTGTCTGTTGGTTTGTTAGCAAGATAACTCAAGAAGTTATCAATGGATTTCGATGAAATTTGCAGGGAAGGTCAGACATGATCCAAGGATGGAACGAGTGATCCGTAATTCCGTCGGGATTCCAGAGGCATTTATGTATTTAGCTTAGTGGTGTAATGACATTGTATGGCCACGTGGTGCTCAAATCTATGAAAACCTAGGAAGAACAATGCAGGCAGAGGTCTGTGCTCTCAGTGCTTTTCTAGTTTTAAATATATGCCATCAATAACCGATCATGGAAAAAAACAAGAGCAGGCAAGACAGTGGAATTTATAGGATCATTTAAATTGGTTTAAGTCTCAAAACTGCCCACAGTGCATTGTGTCCTTCACTCAGTAGGCTACTGCTACAGTAGACTGATTGAAGTCACTGCATTCAAATGCTAAATAAAGAAACTTACATCATTGTGATTTTGAAAAAATTAGGACAACAGTCAGGAAACACACAAGTGCAAGTAAAATGTGTTCTCTTGAACAGACGTTCTCTTTGGGTTAAGGAAAAAGCTACAAAATTGCAGCTACCCCTTATTACACATAACAAACGTGATGTCAAAAGCAAGATTATGAAATTTTCTTTTTTTATTTGATGACAATATACAAGAACATTTTCAGGATGGTCGATTCCCTTGACGGTCTCACTGTAGAGAGAGAGAGAGAGAAAAAAAACACTTGTTAGGTATGCAATAGCAAATACAAAAGAAACCAATCTACCAGCAAATCCACTACTGCTGAGGTAGGGGAACTAGCCAGGGATAACTACAGACAACACAAGGGGAAAGTCAGGATCTGGTTAACATACAAAACTACAAATACATTTGAAAGATTTCCAGTTCACATTCTGGAAGTCTAAAACCAGTGCAAGTGAGAACACTCCAAGCTTGAGAAGTGGGAACAGCACAAGATGGGGTAAGTCTTGAGAAAAGTGGGAACAGTACAAGATGGGGTAAGTCTTGAGAAAAGTGGGAACAATACGAGATGGGGTAAGTCTTGGGAAAAGTGGGAACAGTACAAGATGGGTTAAGTCTTGGGAAAAGTGGGAACAGTACAAGATGGGGTAAGTTGTGAGAAGCCATAAAATTCAGTGGCTTGTTAATCTGCCTCACTTCTTCAAATTCAACCCATGAGTTCACACACAAAGAGTAAATAGATCACGCTATGAACTTGTGTTCTGTTTAGTCAGTGAACAACACAAGGACATTTATAATGTTGCCGTTATCGTTGATGTCGCTGTGTTTTAACACAGCCAACTAGAGTATACTATATGGAGGAACATGACAAAACATGACTAACATCTCTTCAAAACATTGCTGGAACTAGTAAAGGGATAATACACATGCAAAGCTTTGATTTAAATAATTGTGAAATAATTGACATAATTGTGCAACAACCAGCACACCATGCCAACTCCGATCTACCTGGAAAGACACCTCATTTCTGACAACGTCCGCAGGAGGCACAAAATAAAGCAAAAGATGAAAAAATAAATTAAGCATTTGAATTGATCATATTGAAAGCGGTCTTAGGAGCTGCTCTCTGATGCTTTTGAGGTCAGGAAGGCTATGTTCATGAAAATGTTAATACATTATGTTTAACACAATAACTTACATTTAAAGGGACACTTCACCAATTAGCATTAAGCTTTGTATCTTTAGAAAACCAGTCATGTTTTTGAATGGTCATGCAATATTCCCTCAGTTTGCCTTGAGATGGGAGACATACGGATTTCAATGTTGGACTTCCTGCTTTCAATGATGTAAAAATCATCATTTCACATCATTGAAAGCAGGAAGTCCTATTCATGGGTTTCATTGAAATCCGTATTTCTCCCATCTCAAGGCAAACTGAGGGAATATTGCATGACCATTCAAAAACATTAATGACTAGTTTTCTAAAGATACAATGCTTAATGCTAATCGGTGAAGTGTCCCTTTAAGACACTATCCAGAGAACAACTCTTAAGACTAAACACAATAAACCATCTAATGATATCCACATCTAGTATGAAGACTCAAGCCTTGCCCACTATAGCTGGTCTATGGAAGCAATACAGTATACTGTATTGAATAACTAACCAGAGTAGTGTAGCATTAGAATATTGCCACTGCACAACAATGGAAGCAGATATGACTGACATATGGTCAGTAACTGTGTTAAAGTAGGTGGGTGTTTGGGGAATGTTAGCATGGGACATCACCCCGATATAAATGTGGAAAGCAGTTACTCCACTCTTAACACCATTTACCTTCTATAGTCCCGAACAAGATTTAGGAAAGGGGGAAAGATGACAACAGCAAATTAAGATGGCAAAGAAACAGAAAAAACTATCATATTTGCCATTTGAACATGTAGTGTTACATTAGAATATAGGCACTGCACAACGATGGAAGCAGATCTGACCTCAACAAAGGCAGATCTGACTGCCATATGGTCAGTAACTAGGGTTAAAGTAGGTGGTGTTTGGGGAATGTTAGCATGGGACATCACCCCAATATAAATGTGGAAAGCAGTTACTCCACTCTTAACACCATTTACCTTCTATGGTCCCGAACAAGAATTAGGAAGGGGGAAAGATGACAACAGCAAATTAAGATGGCAAAGAAACAGAAACAACTATATTTGCCAATTTAAAATGTGATGGCAAGCACAACAAAATAGCATAGATAGATAGATACTTTATTGATCCCCAAGGGGAAATTCAAGGAGTATTGATTAGGGGTGGCATGTTCTAGGAGAAAGGGCATCTTACCTTCTTGCCAGCAGCACCAACAGATGCTTTTTTGGTTCCCCGGACCTTCTTCATTCTGTTCTTGCGTTCCTTGCGCTGTTTTCTGGAAGTCTTCTTTTTCTCGTACAGTCCGTGCTGTTAAAGGAGAACAAACGGCATTAGGTTAGAAAGAGTATATGTGAATCACCATGACAATATTTACATTGCAAGAAAGGTAACATTATACCTAATTAACCTATACAAGTTTCTATCAGATGAAACTAAGATTATGGCTAATTCCATGCGTGTTCAATTTCACTGTAGTTGGAAATCAGGCCTGGTTACTTATGAAGCACAATAAATGACGATGGATGGCTAAAGAGACATCATACCCTGGTCAATCTGTATTTGGGCTCATTCTTCTTAGCGTAGTCCAACGAGTCGTAGACCATGGCAAAGCCGGTCGTCTTGCCACCACCAAATTGAGTCTTGAAGCCGAAGACGAACACTACATCAGGGGTGGTCTTGTACAGTTTGGCAAGCTTCTCCCTGACCTCAGTCTTGGGGACTGTTGCTTTGCCAGGATGCAGGACATCAACAACCTGTTGAAAGAGAAGCTTTGCATTAATGACCCTCAATGACCATTACAGCTATGACCGTCATCTTACATGACAGCTTTCAGCAGTTATTTGCACAGAGGACAACCTAAAAGGTATACTTACCATCTGCTTCCTCTGAAGCAGGCGGTTTGTCATAAACTTCCTGGTCCTGATTGTTACTGTGTCATTCTGAAAAACCACAATAGAAAAGCCACGTTATTTCACTGCAATCACAATCACTGCTGAAAGGGACTCGATCTTTCTAAAAACCTTTCACATAGCCATGCAGCGACAGGGGAGCCCAATTGAGTCGGTTTGTTACTGTCAAACGAATGCTAACATTTAGGCCTACGTTTAGTTACCGTAGCCACGTAAATAAACATGTAAACGTTATGCATTCTCCAGTGTGCGCCAAATCGTAAATTATCTTTGGTAGTATTCCAGGTTGCCATAACTTTTACTTTACATTTCACATTATGCTACTCATTGCTTAGCACAGCACATTAGCCGCTAGAATGCTTGTAACGCCAACCTCACACATCCACAAACGGTGATCTGTAAACGGTGATAAGGTAGGCACCATCACAGGTATATTTGATTAATTCAGTACCATTGAAAAACAAGCACAACCAGGAACAACGCACATCTTTCTTAACTTGCCGACCTTGCTAATTAGCCATTTTGCTACCACTTGCTAGCCGTATGAGGGTGTATTAGCAGACAGAAACAACTAACAGTGCAGGCACACTCACATCTTACATACATTTTATTTGGTTAAAACCTTAAAATGAACGTAACTGTCGCCCTGCAGGTACCATGTTACGATTTAATTCGCTCAAAAAACAGACAACACTAGCCGAGCGGCACGGCTCAGAGCAGTCTTGTGAGAAGGCCACTGTTGTTATTAGGACTAAACATTTGGCACTAAATTTATAATTATCATCTCAATTCATGAATATAACTAATCATCCACGAATGGGGTTCAAGTAGATTTAATAACTTCGAAAAAGATAATAGGATGTTCCCGATAACAACGGATTTTGATAATCATTTATTGCCACAAAACTCACCATCTTGGCGTCGGCTCGCTCAGAGATGTGGAAAAGGAAGGAGGACCAGGAAGCGCCCAATGAAATGCCTGAATCGTGGTAAGGGCTGCTTACTATTTGCCTGAGTAAAAATAATTCATTTCGGCCAACTTAACTTATTTCAAAAATAATTTCGTTATCACCACACACACATATTGACTTTATATTCAAACCGATTTAAGTGACTAGCCTACTACAGAAATAAAGGGTTCTCAAATTAATTGCAATTATCAACGTAAATACTCCACCATTATTTAATCGTTTTAACAGCTGTAGGACCCAGATGATGAGAGTTGAAAAAGGCATTAGGCTACAAGCCAGAGACATAATATGTTCAGAATAAAATTACATAAAAATGAATTATTACGTTTGCAGTGGGCGAGGCAGGTAAATCTTAACATTTCCCTTTAGTGCAACATCCAGAAAAAACGCTAGGTGTCATCATACACCTATAATCCACATATACATAGATTTCTCGAAAACATGCGCGCGCACACAAGGGGCAGAAAGCACCATGAACAGCATTAAGCAGCTGCTCTCCGTGAAAAGATTAAAATGAATTTTAGTGCCGAAAACAGCACTATTCGAAATGACGATGGTTAGAGAATGTTCAGGAATGTAAAGTAATGCATATATTTGCCAGAAACCACCAAAACCGCCAAAAAGACGATGTTTTATAAATAATGAAAACGAACGACAAACTCTGAAATAAGCTCATAAATGAGATGTTATCATCATTTAGACAACAGTGGCATACAAAAAAATGCCGATTATAGCTTACAGCAGCTGGTTATTAGGTTAACTTTATAACATTATGACCGGCCATTCGGCGTCTTCTGCCCCATGGCTGCGCGCACATCTAGTTTTGTTAGTAAACAGGAAATCTGTCTATAGGGCACTAATAATCTGATTCGACATAGACTCCCAGTTCGAGTTCAACAGCCAGCACTGAGCACTCAGCCAGTGACAAGTCAGACATACGAAGTGAGCAGAGTCAGAACGAAGTTAATTAATAGGAGATGGCGATAGAAACTATTTGCATGTTTATTCACTTTCATGGTTTATTCACTTTCACTGCCTCGCCAATTTCAGAGTTCCCACGCATAGGGGAGAGTGGGGGCAGTTGCAACGTGTGGCAGTTGCAACACTGTAGATTTCTCCAATCAGAAACAAGCTAGAGTGATGAAACTCATTTTGCACATGCTTAGTTGGACCCTCCATCTCTCTGCAAGATTGCAGCCAGTTTTGAACTTCTCTTCTGGGAGAACCAAAAAGCAAGGTCAAAAAGTAATTTTTTTTTATGATCAGAATTTGTCTCCTAGTGTCAAAACTGTTTGCAGAAAGTATTGATAAGTTGTATCATTTAAATCTGCAGTTTCTTAGCTTTTAATAGGCATATCTACCATGTATCAAAGCTAATGTGCTAAGCTTGTATGGCTAGTTTTAGAATGACTGTCCCTGTAGGGACGGTTGCAACGTTTTGTTGCAACTGTCCCCAAGGTCCATTCATGTATACCACAACTGTGAATCAGACAGTGAGTAATTTTCTGTCTGATGTTGATAAAGTCAAGATGGCTGTTTTGTTAGGTCTATTTCTTTAATTAATTAATGCTGAGCTATCAAAATGAACTGTAATTATTAAAATTTAAAAACGTTTTTTTTTTTACACTCTTCAAAGTCAAGATGGCGCGTTACAACAGTTCTGAGTGTTTGTTAGGTCTGTTTCTTTAATTAATTCATCAATTAATACTGAGAAGTCAAACTGTGGTTTCAAAAAGATAAAATAAATGATAATCAAGAGTGATTTTTTGTCATTTTTAAGACTGTTGCAACCGTCCCCTTGTGTGGGGACGGTTGCAACGTTTCACTCTCTCAATTAAAATGTAATTTATTTCAATATTGTAATATTTACACATGTTGCATAATTATGCATGGATAGGTGACAGATGTGGGCTAAACATATACAAATTTTGTGTTTCTATTGAAAACGGTCTCTGAGATATACAAGGAAAGGTAAAAAGTGGTGCAACTGCCCCCACTCTCCCCTACTCACGCCGGACCCGGGGCCCTAGACTTAAAGGCCAC
>NC_085011.1:14350802-14493302 GCF_963854185.1 Sardina pilchardus
TAGGTGCAATGTGCAATATCATTTATGTGAGAGTTAATTGATGGAACTGATAGCATGGTCTGGCTCTGCTCTGTTTTTGCAGTGTTTTTGTTAGCGTCCTACCTCAGAGCCAGGCTGAGTCATGCCATACACTGGCATTTTGGGGACCCGTCTGAAGTTGGATGCTTTCATCTCCTTGGCTGTACTCAGGATGTCTGGGGCTAGATATTCACTCGCTACCTATCAGCAGAACGAGCGAATATGTAAACAGCAGTGCTTGTACTAGGGCACAGGTGCCTTGTCTGTGAAGTAGCAGCTGGGGCAACTCATACATAACAAATTAACAACAAATTGAGCAGGGCTTATAGAATTGAGGTTACAGGAGAGTTAAGATGCAGTGCATCATTTAAAAAAACATCACTCAGATATCACAATCCAGTTGTACAGTATGACAATAAAATAAAGAATTGGAACCATATGATACATCTATTTAAAGATAACTTGACATTGACATTGTTGACTCATGTGGTCACAATTTGTATTGACAAAATATTGTTCACCTTCTTAATGTCACCACACAATAACTTACCTCTCCCACTTCTTAAACAATGGGCTCAATTTGCTATTATGATCTGATGCATTAGCCTACATTCATGGTCATAGAGAGGTTTGCAGAGTAGCCTTTATATTGTGCTTCACTTGTAAATATCACATTCGTCACACTGAAGGTAACTTCACCTTCATCATGCCATATGGGGGAGTGTGTAGTACTCAGTCGGGCCAACAGGAGGGGTTCCACGCATAGCAGGGACCTCCAAATGACGCGTTTGTGTGTTTTTAAAAGCACAGGTAAAGTTGATCCTCACCAGTACCCTGGTTCCCATTGTGATGAGAGCTGCAGGCGCAGAGAGCTCTGACAGATCCATAGCAGCAAGCAGGCGGTAGAGCCAGGCATTAGCGCACATCCACTGACTGAAATTTTTTGCAAATGCCAAAGGATACTGTTTGAGGAAGATAGATAGTTTATAAACACAGACAGTTAGACAGTACTGTGTGAAAGGCTTAGGCATTTTCTGATTACATCACAGTCAAAGAACACATCTGATGGCATAAGACTGCAACCAGAGACAGAAGCCCTCAAGTTTGTGGTTTTCATATCTCCTGTACTGGTTATATATTAAAGAAAATAAAAAATAATTTAAGTAACAATCACTAAAACAACAACTCTAATGGGTGCCACAGACTTGGTACTGTTTAGTACATGGTATTATTAAGCATCACATTTAATTCTGAAAATAAATCTGATCTGATCTGGCAAGAGTAGATAAGAGTGGAATACCTGCTCATGAAGATAGGCATTAAAAACAATCAGGTAAAAATAACACTCAAGGCTCTGAAGTGTCCTTTGAAGAAAATAGCTTTTTGTGCTGCTTCCCTGTGCATCAGAAACACAAAGTTGAATTCTTAGTAAAGTCGACCATGACACACAACAAGCCTAACCTTACTTAGTCAGTCAAGAACTAAACCAACATCCATATTTTGTTGTCAAACAACCCCGAAATGCTTCTATACTACTAAAACAAACCAAATGTATCAAAAACACAGAGACCCATTTCTTATCTCATTATCATAAGGCAAATGATTATGCCTATTGACATGTCACTGAGGAGGAAAAAAAGTTATTACATCTTTACTTTACTAATTAGCTTAGCCAAAGTGGGTGTGATTTATGTTTAAGGACCCGTGTGACAAATGTGAGGAGTATTGGTTGCAAGCCCCCGGATGTGAGGATCAGGCGGAATCCATTGCTACTATTGACCAGTGCGATGACCTCACCTGAATCTGGTAATCCTCTCCAATGCCCTCCAGCTTTTTCTTGTTTTCATAGATGGAATCTTTAATATTGTGCATCTCTGAGCATGAAGCAATTGCATCGTTCACCTGTTGCAAACAACAGACTGCTTACATTTATTTGACAAAGGCGGTCCTGAGAATGTCAGTGAATGAGCCTCAAGTTCTGTGCTCAGTGATGGTAAATAATATGAGCATGTTTGCAATGGCGTTATGCTCACAGAGGCAGGGTAAAGTCCTCACCTCCTCCAGGATTTGCTGCCCTTTTGGAAGTCTGCCGATTAACATCTTTATGATCTGAAATTCACTTCTCTCTTGTGTCTTGACCGACCTGGCAAAATTAAGACCAAATGCATTTTCCCGCATCATCAAAATGGAATAAAACTATCCACATGCATCTGTAAAATCAACTTATGTAAAAATCCAGTCACAAAAGAATCTAACGTTGTTTGCTGAGGAGCTCCCTTCAGGTGACACATGACCAGGGCGCCCAGGATCATGCCCAGGTTGGTGCGTCCCACCCCCATCTGACAGCTGAAGAGCAGACTGGGCAGAGGGAGGCAGCTGTCCCTGTGACACGCCAGGCTGGGGGTCTCCTGAGGGCAACATTGAACATTCCATGTACATTTGGAAATGTACAGTACAGTACACAAGGCATTTTTAAGACAGGTTATGAGTATCAGAAAAGAAAACAAAGGTTACTTATGAAACCACAGTTCTATGAACTAAGGGACTACTTTTTTTTTACTTTTTTAGTTCTCTTTTCTTACCTCGACCAATCCTGCCGCAGACGGAGGATTTCTCATTAGTATGTTACTAGCATAGTCCTGTTGTGACATAGAACATCATACCTTTATAGCACTGATGAAAGCATCAAAAGTCTCCTCTAAAGGTGCTCCTTCCATTGGCAGTGGTAGGCGATAATACCTGTAGTAAATCACCAGCTATACTTATGCACATTTGGTCTCAACCAACATGTTATGACAAATGTGATATATGATTCTGAAATGCTTGGACATGTTTGAGTGACCTGTAAGAGGGCAGAGTGAACAAGGCTCTCTTGTAGATCTCCTCGGTGACATGGATATCCTCCTCTGACCGAATGGATACAATGTGGGGCTCGTCTTTAAAGTGCTCAATGTCGTTGTAGACGTGAAACGTGTTCTGATTCAGTTTCGCAAGGTCACACAGCTGCAAATTAAAAGAAAAAAAAAGTTTTTTTTTTTTTTTTTTTAATGCATCATACAGACCCCATCACATCAGCATCTATCATTGTGGACTAAAGTATTCTGAGAGAGGAAATCTAATTCTCACAGACAATGGGATGGCAGAGACGAATGGATACCGTCAAAAGCTAGAGTATTGTAACGTTCCGTGTCAATGATGAAACAGTTTATCACAAAGAACTTAGACACGCTACAGTATTGTCTCATACCTCTTTCCTGATGGTTAGTTCCAGCTGCTCTGGGTTGAGTTCTCCCTTTAGAGCATGAAGGTTCTCATGGAGGTTCTCCTTCCTCCTGGGCGTGTAAGACACAAAGTCCTTTTCCCAGCGTAAAAACACAACTGGCTCCTCCCGGACACAGAAGAATATAATCTCCTTTTTGGGAATTACATCGAAGTGTAGTGAGGAGATATTTCAGTTAAATTATTGACACGATGATGACAATTGATTATTCCCATTCATGTCTAAAATTGTGCATGAGGAAGTGTCTTGGGACTCATGTGTCGCTTGACAGAATGTTAAATTACTGCGTGCATTATCAAAACAGAGCTGTGCTGACCTCGTGACCTGCTGTCTGGAGTCTCTGGAGGACCTGATTGAAGCCATTCAGACTGGGCTGGCCCATGCCATAGATAGGGGAGCTCCCTTGAGCCTTGCGGAAGTTTGGGGCCCCATAGCTTCCTGTGGTACTTAAGACATCTGTTCTACTGTACACATCCTGAACTATAAAATATTCCCCCTGGAGAGCAAAGATGGATATTGTCATTCTCAAAACGTTGTGTAATATTAAATATAAATATACATTTTGACCTGTCTCTTCAAAAGCAACACACAGCATATAAACAGTAAGTTTCTCTGATGATGTAACTGAATCAATCCTGGTAAACCTGTGGGAATACTCAGAGAAAGTTGTTCGTGGTCATGTTAGTTACTTGCCAAGAATAGTCCTAGATATTTTGGTTTTCTTCCTCCTTTTTTGGGCAAAAGCTTGATGGATGAATGCAGTTTCTAAGCTATTGAGCATGCTATGCAGATCTATGTAGACAGATTGATTTAGACATTTAAGATACATACAGTTTGTGACCTTACCAATATAAGGTAATGTTCTGGCATGGTGTCAGATATTCTGCCCACTGTGTAGTTGGCTGTGAGGAGATCATCATGAATCTGGAACTCCTCTTTACAGTTATACCTGTCAACATAGTGAACATTGTCTATGAGAATGAAAAGTAGTTCAAAAGATGTTGAATCCTGAATAATGCATGACGTCATGATTGTCATTGAAAGATATGATAAGGCATCCAAAGGTACATAATGTTCCTGTTGAATAAGGTCAGATATATTCAGAAGACATGTTTGTGTCTAAGACTGCACTAACCTTGACAAAGGACTAGACATTAGTTATTTAACTTTAGCGGGAACCTCGTTGATTGTGAATTTGTCATGTTACTAGGCTATAACTTTGGAAACTCCAAAGAACTGTGGATGCTGCTGATGACAAATTACCTTTGGGCATCCTGATTCCGGTCATGTTGCAACTGATAACACGCACCGATAACTTATCATAACTTGTGTGATGCTTACGTGATAAAGACTGGCGCCACTTTGTTGGTGATGATGGACTTGGCCTTGCTGTTCAGAAAGCTGACCATCTGAGGGGAACTGTTGCCAGGGGAGCGTCTGTCCGTGGCCATGCGTTTGGCATGTAGGCCTACGATGTCTTTTTGTTTGGGTGAAGAGAATGACTGCTGTGCTGCGCTAGCACTCGTGCCCATAATGCGTGCCCTGTTTTGAAAAGAGAAACATGAAAACAAAACAGTCCAAGACGTGCTAGGTGCGCTAATCAATTCTAATCACATAGGCCTATCACTTCTAAGTGTTAAGAAAAAAAAACGTTTTCATCACATAACATTTCAATGAAACGGTCCAGCGAAGAATAACGCATATAATTGACATCATTGGTCAGACACATGTCATGGGTACACATATCAGTGCAGTGCACCTTCCTTCCTCCCGCGTCCTCCCCACCATGACCAAGTTACATCATGTTGTGGACAGACTAGAGCCCCTGTACTGTGCCGTGCTCAGCTATGAGTCACTGCAGGGCCGTGGGAGTGCGAATGCGAGTGGGCTTCTTCAGCAGAGCGAGCTGCCACATTGAACGCACTGAAGGGTGAAAGAAAAAGAACAGCAACAACCCTAGCAGCAAGGAGAGGACCGCTTTGACAATGCATAAGTGAGGGTCGATAAGCAGTTAACACATCCAACGTTTTTGTTTTTACTGATGAATGATTTCACTGCAGTGTTTCTGTTTGCAGCAACTACAGTTTAGAAACTTAAGTAGCCTTACGAGGTCTTTGTGCTCTCATTTTGTCTTGGTTGTTTTTTCTTGATTTCAGCCATCTTCCAGTGTCCTGTTAACACATCTAAATGCAGTAATTTTTAGATGATGATGATAGGTGTCTTCATATAATCCATATTTCTGTGACAGATTAAAGCATAAACTGGAAACAGCTGAGTAACTAAAAATGGTATGCAGAATGATCCAGATATTCCTTCTATACCTCTCTCTGTATATTCTCTCTCTCTCTCTCTCTCTATAGATATTTTTTTTATTATCTCTGTCTCCGTGGTCTTTGTCTCACGCTACACGTCTCCCCTCTCTTTTATAGCCCTGTCCAACCTCTGTGGGGACATCTGGCAGCCAGACAGTAGAGTGGGTTGGATCAAGTGTTCACAGGGACAGCCTTCTTCTCATGGAGCACACCAGAAATCAACCCCCAAATGCCCCACACCAGGCTATGGAAGTCCCAGATGTTGTGAAGTCACAGATATCACGGTTTGTGATTCTGGTAGAAGATTCAATTGCCAAACAATACATCCTTCCACCCACCTCATGTGTGTTGATTGGGAATTGAAATCCAAACCATTATGGGGTTTCTTTTTGCAGAGCAAAAACTGTACAGTCACCAGAATTGTTTTGAGAGCACACACAAAACAGACAGCTAGAGGTCCATGAACAGCAGTTAGCTGAATTTAACAGAAAGTGTACTGCATTAGAATGGCAGATTGCACCTTTAAGTGTCTTGTAAAAATACAACATGTAGCTAACTGACAAATAAATGTTAGGCTCTAAATTGCGTTATGTCAGTCATGCAAATTAGAACAATTTTAGCCCCTATTTATTAGCCTCCAACACATGCATGTAGCGAGCTGATAAATAGCCCATGTCATCAGATGAGAAACCAGAGGCCTGGAAAAGGATTTCATTATGAGGGTGGACTTTCAGTATAAGGTCAAATTTTATTTTCAATGCTGTCCCTTCTGGGGAAATGTCCTGACATGGATGTAAGTGACACATTACACATCCTTGGTTTATTACAGTTTTGAAAGGCCATGATCATATATTTTTAAAGTAAGTAGAAAAGATTATGGGTCTTAGGACCTATTAACATATAGTCAGTGATAGAATTATGGTTCTCACTTCACGTTTGGTCTGCACAAAGACTGCATTGTTAGACCACATGCACTTTTGCCACGTCATAACAGAGTGAAGAAACAAGATGATAAATCAGAGACCATGCCTTTCACTCGATCTTATTTGTCGTCTTATTTCACACTGTTGTGGGATTGATTTCCCCCTCACAGAGTACATTTCACTTGACTTAAACAGTATGTTCATGTATAGATCAATAAATAAAGAGAGAGAAAGGGAAAAAGAGAAGAATGTATTGGGGGTAGCACATCACCTGTCTCTCTGCTCCGTCTCACACCATCCAGTTGTCCTGTGTTTGGGTGTGCCGGCCGGCCGGCCGGTGGAGGAAGATAAACAGTGGCAGTGCCCGGTAAAATTGGCGACTCACTGAGACATCCTCCTCTGGCCTCCCTCCTCACAGGTGGGCTCCGATCACTTCTACTGCCACCGGCCCCGAGAACAGGCTGTGACCGGACCGGCAGACATGCTGAGGACAGCAGACTGACTGGACGCCTCTAGCGGCCGATGACCGGGGCAAAAAGAGCTGGAGCCTCTGGGAGCCACCTCACCGTTGTGTGTTCTCTTCCACAGACTGACGAGGGACGACTGGGACTGTGAGAGGATGTGTGGGAGAACCTCTCTCTCTCTCTCCATCACACACACACTCACACACACACACACACACACACACACACACACACACACACACACACACACACACACACACACACACACACACACACAACACACATGCCTGGTCAATCACCCACTCAATCGCCTGGCAACAGACCATGTACAAAACAGGAGCTTCAGCAGAAGCTGCTACCACTCTCAAAATCAATAGTTTGCATGACAAGTCTGTTGTAACCATGCAAGCGTATTTATTTGAATGTGTCTAAACATGAACATGATCATGAAAGTGTTACCACATGTAATATTGGTGTTAATTACTTAACTGAATATATTGGTATTGCATGATAATGAAACATGTAGCCACAGTCCTAATTTAAATCAGGTTGTGACAGGGTCATATATGAGATGATTATTGTTTACCATTGAAATTGTGTTAAATCTTTATCCTCTCCAATGAAAAAAACCTCCTTGCAACAACATGAAGGATATATCATTTTAAATACAATAATCCATGGCGACATCAAGGCCATATAGGTTAAGAGGGACAAGAGGGGCATGCATTGATATGCTTGTACAGCAAGATAACTTGAACATGGTTATTTGCTGTAACACAGCTACACTATATTTTAGAGGGAAGGTGGGCAATAGAATAGTCAGCACTTACCAAATTATGTCCACAAGTATAGCATGGTTGTAGGCCCGTTTTTAGCTCAGCAGTAGCTCCATCTCCCATATATTTTGAATACTACACAAGTGGCTATTTATAGAAATTACCTCCCAACTCCTGTGCATCACTGTTTGTCATGAATCCTCTTTCAATATAGCAAACACTCTGTGAAACATTAGTAACCTCGCAAGACATTTATGGCATCAATTGAACTGCTTTCCAAGAGGCTATGTATTTCATGTAACAAAAGGACTGCGTGCTCCAGCTAGGCCCACAGACAGTTTTCCAGTGAGCACAGCCTGTTGCCATGGGTTTCCAAGCAACCGGTCACTCTTCACACAAGTCCTTCATATAGTTTGATAATGCCAAGCTCAAAGGGACCGAAATGACTCAGAGGAAAATAACCTTTAAACGCACCAGTTCCCAGTTTCACTTATACTTGTAGGGTTGTATCTTAAATTATATATATATATATATACCGGTATATAAAACTGTATTTGAATATATAAACTATAACTGTATTTGAAACCTACAGCACAGGGCAGTGACTACTGTAATTATGCCACAAACCTCCATAGGTAGGCCTACAGTACATCACGATACAAGCTGAACCCCCCGTGGTTCACAGGTCTGTTGGACCCACATTATTGGTTCATTGGAACCATATTGGGAGCCACATTATTGGTTCATTGGAACCATATTGGGACCCACATTATTGGTTCATTGGAACTATATTGGGAGCCACATTATTGGTTCATTGGAACTATATTGGGAGCCACATTATTGGTTCATTGGAACCATATTGGATTCAAAGTAACACAATTTCTGCTAATATTTTCAACAGACTGGGTACCAATTTAGCAAGGGGTACCCAATTAATCCAAAACCAACATAAAGGGTCTTGCTCCTTCCTGTGCCGTTACATAGTGCACTGCCATGGCTTACAGGGGTGCATCGGCAGTGGCAGAGAATCCATTCTCTATTTTACACTATTATGACATTGCGTTAAACTGACTTTATCACATCTATTAACAAGAGTGACATTCAGGTTCTCACCAGACATTGAGTGGATTCACTCAAATTAAACAAACATAGTCATAGAGACAAAAAAATGGCCAAGGCCAGGGACTTTAATTGGAAAAAAATAATTCCATGATCCATTTGACATTGAAAACCAATCCTGAACAGCAGACCTAAACACAACAGGAGTCTTAAGTATGAAAGGTAAAGTGTTATTGGAAAAATTGAAAAACTGAATCATCGATCTCCACATGACTAAGGCAGCAATGCCTCAAAAGAAGACTTTAAAACATAAGGGTAGTTTTTATGAAGGAACTTTATTGATCTTGCTGTTACAGTGTCCAATGGCATTGGCATTTCATTGAAAAATAAAAGATAATTCAGGGATTTGAACAAAAACAAATATCTTTTTTTTTCAATCTCATATGCAACATACAAAATCTTTTGGACTTTACGGTGCCCTAGTATGGTTCAAAAATCCATCAATGATATTTCTGACCAAAAAAAAAACAGAAGGCAGCGAATGATTTAGAGTGTATTCACTGAGAGCAGTGGAATTTAAAACAAAAAGACATGATGTGATCATTCAATTACCAAACTAAGAGAGAAAAGTATTCCCTTATTTGCTTTGTAATGGTGTCCCATTTATAGTATTGAGATTGAAATATCACCGGCATGGCTGGCTGTTTTTTTCTTCAGGGGCTAACGATGATTAATAACAAACAATCTGAATATTGTTTGGCTTGTCAATTTTTGACCAAAATGTCAAATGGCTCATAAATGAAATCCTTTATAGAAATCTTAACACAAGAGCTACAAGCAGCTTCAATAATTCACCAAACAAACAACTGCCCATTACACCTCTCATAGTATAACCAGGAAAAAAAAAACATTCGGCCACAGAAAAGTTCTCCAAAAATATAATTTCTCAGATAACAGACACGACAGTGGCTTGATCTTTGCCTCAAAGGAGGAAGACAAGATCCTGGTGAGACAAACAATTCTGGAAAGGAATTCAAAGGAGCCATAAGTCAACAGATGAAATTCACAGCCTCTAAGCTTAGTAAAGTAAGGCATGGACACAGATACTTAGCACAAGTGCAAGAAGAGAAAACATTGAGAAAACATTGAAACAAATGAAATGAAGCACAGAAGGTGATGCAGGTTTTTTTGTTTGTTTTTTTGAAGATGACTGTTGGCCGTTGACCGTATTTAAATAACGGAACTCAATTTGAACTAATTTCATAGATTTTCACACTGAAAAGGTGATGGGACGTAATAAAGGTGAAAATGCATATAGAAGAGTTGGATAAAATTCAAGTTTTTCACAAAAAATGTTTTATCATTTTAATTTAATGAGTGTCAGGTCATTCAGCTTTTATTGTGTGTTGTTGTTGTAATCTCATGATCTTCAACTGCCAATTGATTGGTGGTTTTTCAGTATTATATTAATCTCTACAGATGACCTGACAACATTTCAGTGCTTGCCTACCTCTGACCCAGTATTCAAAGTTTGAATTAAAGTAGACATTCTAATTTAAATGGGCTTTGAATACTGACAGACTTTTGTCAGATAAGTGTGGTAAAGTCTGTAAATGTCATATTTACTTCAAGTGCATTTTAAGGCCAGTTCTTTGTGCCTCCTAACTATAGTGTGTGCCTCACTGGAACACAACTACTGAATTCAACACTCATGAAGTGCCTTCAGTTCAGATTGAATAGATATGAATTTAAAGGTCACTTTACCGTGACACTTAGGATAGTATATTATGTGTGAGAATGGTATTAAAGTATAACAATAATAACAATAATTTAAATTTATCTCATAAAAATAGAGGCAAATCATACATCTAGTGGGACTTCGGTCACATTCACCGTAATTTATGAAACAATCTGTAAAAAATAAGACTTCTATTTGACTAGATACAAAGGCTGACAGAGTGTCTTTGTTCTACATATATTTCAGCATGGAACTTAACAGGGCATGAATGGTGCGCAGTGGAATTGTCTGGAGTTACATGTACATATCACACGCATGAAAGGAGAAAAATGCCCGTAGAATTACAGTATGTTTATGCTGAGATAGAGATGATTCATTGAGCAACATCTTAAATCAAATATGAATAACTGAATATTCCTAGAAATTGATGTCAAACTCACACCAGCAAGTAATGGGCATAATAGGCTTGGAATGACAAATGAATTTGCTGTTGTTCATAGACCAGGAACAGCTGATTAATGCTGATCTCCCAAATTCACCAAATACACCTAACAGACTCCAACAAATAGCTTGTAGATACTTTAGGGTATGGTTTTCAGGTTTTTTTGTTTGTTTGTTTTTTTTGGATGCAATCCGAATTTGTTCATGTGGCAATCCATATCGTGTACCATAAATGTCCACTCAACTCATTCATTCTTCATGGATTAGACAGACAATGTGAGTAGCCAAAGAGTTATCTAGCAATAAAATGCATCCTGATAGTAAAACTGATTCTGTTTCAGATTCCCCCCCCCCCTCTTGAATATGTTACTTCTGGGCACTTCTGTCACCTTGTCACCTATTCCTTTAGTTTGTGGCCATGAAACAGGTTTTCTGCAGAGCCCCTGAAATCTAACCAGATGAAGGCAACATCTACATTAGTTTTCCTGGGCTGCGGCAACCTGACTGAAGTCAACTGTAATCCCCATGGGTGATAAAGAACCCAGCAGCTAAAGAGAGAGAGCAAAAGGAGATGGCTGAGAGGGCTTATGACATTGGTTTCTACAAGCCAAGCCACTGGCACACATGTGCCAGGTTAGTTCTTCTTATTTCTTCATCTAGTTTCTCCTTTGCTTAGATGTCCATCTCAAACTGAGCATCCTCACCTGAAAGACAATATCATTGATGTTGAGGCCCTAATGTAAGACACAGTGACACAGACACTCACATTTGATTGAAATAAGACACTTGGGACAGAAATCGGTTCAGTTAGCAGGACTTGTTAGCATTTAGTGGAACATGGTGGAGGCTAGTCAATGTTTTTTTAAACAAGTTTCACAGATATGGTCAGTCTAGAATAGAATAGAATATATACTTTTTTGATCCCGTGAGGGAAATTCGTTTCTCTGCATTTAACCCAATTTCACCGAATTAGTGAACACACACAGCACACACACAGTGAGGTGAATCACACACTAACCCAGAGCAGTGAGCTGCCTGCCCAACCAGCGGTGCTCGGGGAGCAGTGAGGGGTTAGGTGCCTTGCTCAAGGGCACTTCAGCCGTGGTGGACTGGTCGGGGATCGAACCGGCAACCCTCCGGAAGCCCTAACCAGTACACCACGGCTGCCCACTTTTAAACAAGTTTCACAGGAATGGTCAGACTACTGAGAACGTCCTCCTCTGTGTGCTGACCCACCCATGTTCGCATGAGGTCATGCACATAAAATTTGCTACATGATTTTGCCTGGTAACTAACTTAGCATTAGTTTGTTTGCATGCAACAGTATCAACGTCTTGTCTGATGCATTGCGAGTCAAACAACTTAAGAGTCTTTAACTGAAAGGCCACTTGGCAAATGGTTTGGATCGGCACGTTTCTTACCAGCTGCTAACCTTTGGTTGTAAGAGCACATAAAAATGAATTTCCCAAAGTAGTAAAAAATTGTTTTTTTTTAGAAAATGTGGAGGCTAACCTGTTCCTGGTTTGGTGTCACGGTTGTTAAAGTTATTAGCTTCATTCTTCTTATTTTCATTCAGGACATTTTGGCTGGTTACTCCAGGGATGATGGGCAGGTGCGCTGGTGGGGTCTGGGCTATAGGGGAGTTACGTCTATCCAACAGAAACTTCCGATCATAGATGATCCGGGTTCCTGCAATAAAACACAATATACAGCCCAAATCAAATTATTTCAGTATTGTATTTAAATTATACAACATTTTCAAAAGTCCTTTATTTGTTTACTAAACTGTCATAATACTATTACACTTTAAAGCAACACTAAAGAGTTTTTGTACCTTAAAATAATGTTTCCAACATAATTTCAATGGTTCATCAACTTGTAACAGGATGAACGGCACTCCTGCATTCGTTTCGCAGTCCTCTATCGGCTATTCGCTCTATGTAAGTTTACTAGATCGGGTTGCGGATCTGTAGTTCGATTGAATGAGACATAAGAAACTACAAATTGGACTTGCTTCGATGTCACAATACATGATACTTTCATAAAATCATGCAACATGATCTACCTTGTCTGTTGACATTGTTATTTGCAAAGCCAGCGCTGGATAAACAAATAGTGTGCGTGCGATAAGAGGAAAAGTGCTTTGGTGTTGCTTTAAGAGGCACTGTATCAAATACATACAAGTCAGTTCTTCCGACAACACAATGCTGTGTTCAAGATATTCAAACTCTACACAGAGCCTCATTATGACAGACCAATTTCAAGCAATTACCCATATGCATTCAGAGAAAGCTGTTATTCCATTGCAATTTGACTCTTGGACAGTAATCACTTGACAACAAACATGGGGATTCAAAATTGAACGCCTTTGCCTCGTTCTGAAGAATACAAGTAACAGATTCCATACACTGCCATCAAAATGCAATTCAAGGATTTTCTGTGTCCCAATACCTGTTGCCTAGAAACAGTATACTTAAGTTGGCTCTCAGGGAGGTATTCTGCAGGCCTGGAGTGAGTGATAAATTACCATTACCATTCGTCTTAGTGTATGCAAATGGCCCACAGTCCTCACTTCAGCTGGGCTCAGCTCCAGGGCATAAAACTAAGAGTGGAACTATAGCTGAGCTGAGCTGTAGACCTACAATAAGGGACATTCCACTTCAATCATCAACCATTTTTTAGAGGGGATGCATCCCCTCTATTGAAATCCGGTCGCTTCTTATTATTATAATTACAGTGCATGGAAATGCACTGTATTGTTATTCCTAGGCTTTTTCTTTTTATTATTTTTCTTTTTATTATTGGGTCATTCCACGCCAAATCAACCAGAGCCCACGCACTTGCGTCTCAAAAAAATCTGAAAAAAATACCATGTGTGCCTATGTTACCCAGGAGACACTCTGTAAAATGTTTTTGTGCTAAGATCAATACTTTTCAAGTAACAGCCAGTTTTACAGGGGGAGGGGGGTGTCAAATTTGTTCTGCCTCTTTTTTTTGTCAAAGTTCACAAGCTCATTGCTCAAGAACTAGAATCTGTAGGAGGCTCAAATTTTGCAGGCTGGTGCATAAATAGGAATAGTATGCAGTAAAATCACCACGAGTAGTCTGGATGATCCTGCATGGTCATAGCAGTCCCTCAAAGTTGATCAAAATTTTATTGGAGTTCTTGGCTGGGCTCTGTTTAGGCTTACAGAAGACATATTTTTACTCAAAATAGGCTCTTGATTTTTTTTTCTCTTATTGAGATCAGTAGAAACACTTTCCGAAAAAGCAATGAAGAGAAAAGAAAATCCATCAGGGACTGAACAGCAGACCTCACAAGTTTGAAAAATAATTTTGGATCTCATATTCAGAGCACCCTAACACCTTGTGGGAATATACAAAGATTTTTTTGATTTTTTTTTTGTTAATCTGCATTACCTCTTCTTTTTAAAAACACCAATTTGACTTGTCTTATGCAAATCTTTCTTTTTCATTTTCCACCCTAAACATGGACAAAATGCACCATTGAGATCAATATGTTTTGTCCCCACCCGGCAATTTCAGTGATTCAGTGATTTTAGTGGCACCTAGTGGTTACTCTATACAAAACAAATCTCTCAATAGATCTCTATGGTGCATTTTGCCCTTGTTCAGGGTGGGAAATGAAAAAGAAAGATTTGCATAAGACAAGTCAAATTGGTGTTTTTAAAAAGAAGAGGTAATGCAGATTATAGAAAAAAATATTAAAAAAATCTTTGCATATTCCCACAAGGTGTTAAGGTGCTCTGAATATGAGATCCAAATTTATTTTTCAAACTTGTGAGGTCTGCTGTTCAGTCCCTGATGGATTTTCTTTTCTCTTCATTGCTTTTTCGGAGAGTGTTTCTACTTATCTCAATAAGAAAAAAAACCCAAGAGTCTATGTTGAGTAAAAATGAGTTCTGTTTAGGCCTTCTGAAGGCCTAAACAGAACCCAGCCAAAAACTCCAATAAAATTTTGATCAACTTTGAGGGACTGCTATGACCATGCAGGATCATCCAGACTACTCGTGGTGATTTTACTGCATACTATTCCTATTTATGCACCAGCCTGCAAAATTTGAGCCTCCTACAGATTCCAGTTCTTGAGCAATGAGCTTGTGAACTTTCACAGAAAAAAGAGGCAGAACAAATTTGACACCCCCCTCCCCCTGTAAAACTGGCTGTTACTTGAAAAGTATTGATCTTAGCACAAAAACATTTTACAGAGTGTCTCCTGGGTAACATAGGCACACATGGTATTTTTTTCAGATTTTTTTGAGACGCAAGTGCGTGGGCTCTGGTTGATTTGGCGTGGAATGACCCTATTATTCTTCCAGGCCCTAATTTGACTCTAACCGCTTATCGTAGGAACTTGGTTCAAACGTTGTCACGTAGCTCTTGCATCAAAGTTTCGGCCTATTACTTTTCATATTTCTACGACTCTAACTTTTTTAAATATTAAATAAATACTAAACTTAATTTTGCCATAGACTTAACATTGGCTTTGTGACATCATAATTAGCTTTTAAAGAAATAGAATGGAATCAACTTTGCCAGTGTTCTCTCACTGACTTCAGCAACTTCAATGGAACTTCTTCTCTGTGTGTCTCTCTATTGAACTGGATAGCTCACTTGTCATCTCCACTTTCTTTCACTTCTTTTTCTTCACTTCCTCTCACTTTCTCTATCACTCTCTCTATTTCTCACAATTTTGATAACTTTTCAAAACTATATTTAAAATAACACTTTTTATAGCAAAGCAACCACTATAATTACTTAGTAACAACCTAGCAACCACTTCCATAATGACACCCTGGCAACCACCCTAGCAACCAATGTGATTTCCCTAGCAACCAACCTAGTAACCACTTTTTATAGAATAGTAACCACTTTAATTAACCTAGCAACATCTTAGTAATCACTTTAAGTAGCCTACCCTAGCATAATCCTTGCAATGACTTTCCATGCACGGGTATTTCCTTCAGGAAATGCTTTTCTAGTTAGAGGGGATGCATCCCCTCTATTGAAATCCGGTCGCTTCTTCTTCTTATTATTCTTTTTACCTTTTTGTGCGCGCTATTCAGCCCGAACCGCTTAACGTACAAACTTGGTTGAAACACCGTTCAGTAGATCTTCCAAATATCTACTAGACAATCTATTTGACATTTTTGAGAAGTTTATACTTTTTGAGATATTTGTAATTAAAAGTGTATTTTCCCCCCATTGACTTTAATGGAGAATGTGATGTCATAATGGGCCAGAACTCTCAGTTCCCAGTCTAGTTAGAACACTGCCCTGTGAATCCAACTGTCACTTTTAATCAAAGATTCTAGAACAGAGTTCCACTTTAGAATGTTTGCCTTTAAGCATACAATCTGGCTCTCCCTGAACTACATATCCTATTGAAGTGTTTCCTGTGTGTCAAAATAAAAGTCTACCCAACAGATTGCATCCCCTCGTGTAATTCCTCGGGAATTGCATTTCTAGTTATTATTATTATTCTTTTTACCTTTTTGTGCGCGCTATTCAGCCCGAACCGCTTAACGTACAAACTTGGTTGAAACACCGTTCTGTAGATCTTCCAAATATCTACTAGACAATCTATTTGACATTTTAGAGAAGTTTATACTTTTTGAGATATTTGTAATTAAAAGTGTATTTTTCCCCCATAGACTTTAATGGAGAATGTGATGTCATAATGGGCCAGAACTCTCAGTTCCCAGTCTAGTTAGAACACTGCCCTGTGAATCCAACTGTCACTTTTAAGCAAAGATTCTAGAACAGAGCTCCACTATAGAATCTTTGCCTTTAAGCATACAATCTGGCTCTCCCTGAACTACACATAGTATAGAAGTGTTTCCTGTGTGTCCAAATAAAAGTCTACCCAGCAGATTGCATCCCCTCGTGTAATTCCTCTGGAATTGCATTTCTAGTATTGTTCTGTTCTCCGATTAATCAAGGATCAAGTCAATCAAGTCATGGGAATTATGTATTAGCTTTCACTCCCCTCCCCCAGCTTTAATGTTTTCCTATAGTTAACTTTTAAGGGGTAATATAAAACTATATTTAAATAACCTATATCAATAATATGCAGGATATTCTTCTAGTTATATATAACATGTAGTGTGTGTGTGTTTTTAGGAAAATGACTGTGGATATATATGTGTGTCTGGATTTTATGCAACATATTGGGATATGAATGTGGAGGGGACCCTCTATTCAAATGATGTAAGTGTGAAATCTGTGCACTAAGCTGATCGGACTGTCTCTGAAATCTTGTCATCTAAGAGTGACGTGTGGCACAGGCAAAATGGGCGATTGCCTGAGGTGCAATTTAAAATGTCAAAGAGGTTTGTCTGAGGTGCAAATACAAGTACATGCTTGTGTTGCCCTTTTCCCTCAGAAAAACATTGTCAATCAAACAGTTCACTGCTATGCATAGTCTCTTGGCTGTGCTATTTCATTAGAAAATGACAAAATGTCTAACCAATAAAATGTATGACTTGTTGTGCAGGGATTGGTCTGGATAACTCCATGTGGCTAGCTAGTTTTTCTGTCACATCAACATTCAGAGATTAGCAATATTAATATCTGCCCCCAGTTAAAAGATAGGTTACTGTAAGCCAACACAGCCAACACTATAATGTCTGTAGCACCTAAACAGCTACAATATGTCAGGCATACTTGTTTCTACTCTAGATAATTGTGGTCAGTCCTGCCTAGTTTTATCATTTGCTTGCTATGGTATAGCTACTGCGAACTCTACTATCTTAATAATGCAATTCAGTTTAATTAAGTTTTATTCATATTATAGCACCTTATTATACAAAGGTGCTTTTTAGAGCTCAGCTTGCGTATGAACCTTGATCCTGAGCAACCACTGGCAAGAAAGCAAACAAGCAAATACAAAGGCAATAAACAAAAAAGTCCCTTGAAAGATGGAACTTTGGGCAGAACCACACAAGGGGGGTTGAGGGACTACTGTATGTGAGGCCAGCAACATAGAAAGATGTAGGCCTAGACCTTTACATCAGAGAGGCATGCTAGCATAGGCTACCTAGGCTACAAAATTCATACAGACATACATGCAGAGCTAGTGGAGGAAATGGGGAGAGGTTGCATTCATTTGGCTATAAAAACTCAATGTTTGATTTTATGGTCAAAGTTCAGCAGGCTTGTGGACAATTAACTCATTACCTCATCCAATATCATTTAATTTTTAAAACCCAAGATTTGATTTGCTAAGATGTCATCACTAGCCTATTCAAATCAACATATCTAGAAGAGAATGCAAAGAACAGCGCGAGTGTTCCTCACTGCACACGTTGTGAGGGCTGTAGGCAGAAAGAGCAAAATAATAAACATGTTCTAGCTGAGTAGATAATGACGTAATACAGTATCCGGTATTGCTGGTTTAGTTGGTTAAGAACACAAATTGTGCTGGAGTATGCCTTTAATGTTAACTGTAACTGGTTTCACAAAACCTGACAAATGTCACCTGCAAATGTCGATCTATTGCCAACTTAATATGACAGGCATAGATAGGCCTATAGCCTACTACTACAGGGCCATTTATCGACACAAAACTGCTGAGAGGAATGGTGGTATGACAGGCTTAATATATATCAGACTGTCATCAATTTCATTGTAATAATGTAACAAACAAGCTTCTCAATCACTGCGTTGATGCTTGGCCAATCAGGTTCTTCAAACCGACAGCATAGGCGGCGCAATAATGCTTTGTTTTTGTTTTGAACGAAGCTCGGGTTGTTGGATAAGAGACAGGCCACATAGTTGTGATCCAACAGACTATTTAAGTAAGCTTAACAATCGACAACCAACGCTCCCCGGTTCTCCGACATATCAAATGCACCATATGTTTGCATTACCTCCCGGAGTGGTGGAAAATAAAGTGCCTCCAGGGGTGGTGCAATAATCATGAGGTAGCTGCGTTGTGTCGTTGATCAGCACCGTCCTGGTCGGGATGGCCCGGCTCTCACTAAAATGACGACTGGTCGACATTGCATCGAACAATCACAAAACAAATAATAGCAAACTAAAGATGTTAGGCTATCTTGCGGGAAGTGGTATCCCGGACCCGTCCCCCTCTCTCGTTTCTCTCCAAAAGCCTCCCTTGTTGCTCAGCTCGCTAACCCAGCCTTCAGCACGGTCCCCTCCCTCCACCAGGCAGGAAGCGAAGCGTCTGCGTAGAGGATATGAGGTCATTAGCTGAGGCTTCCAGTGTTGAATTTGCCGTCTTCAACAAGTACTTTTTAATACTAAATGTAAAGCATACCTTTATCATTTGAAACGTTGTGTGCACTACTCGTAAATACAATTTCACGCTGTTAACATATTGCTAAATTATCTGAATGTAGCCCTGCAATATATTTTGATAACTGGCAATGAGTTTGTGACAATAAACACCACGGTATTATTAGACACAAATGTCTAAAATTATTTCCAATCATATCATAAAATGAGGGATAGGCCTACAATGTATCCGTTGAAGCCATAGACCTAAAAGGTTGAAGCCCTAAAAGATAGGTTGATGCAAGTGCACGCCTCTTCCTCTTTCACAACTGCGCATGCGGTCTTAGGTTCTTTCAAAGCCAAGTGCAGCCGTGTACGCTCCTGGTACGCTCACATCATTTACCAGTTGGTAGTCTGAAAACAGCAATAAAGCTAACACTATGAGTTTCACAGTCGAAGAGAGAGGAAATCCAAACACCCTAAGTTTCAGATTGTTTTTCAGTAAGTAGAACCATTTTACAGTGAATCGAGATTTGATTCGTGAGTAGCCAATAGCCTACTGATGGGCCGTAATGTTAAGTTTCCACGTGTCATTCATTATAGTGAAAATCATGTTCAAATCAGTAAATAACCATAGAGATTTGGGCGCATATTGCATCTGGGCGTTCAGTGTGCCTTAGTTGATAATTCAAGGATAAGCATGTTTTCTTCAGCGATATGCTGAGATGTTGCCCGTCCAGTTCAGATGGGATAGGGTGATGTGGACGCCTGTGTTCCTTGACGAGTCAAGGAAGGAAGTGGCGATGTTATCATTTTAATTTGCAGCAGAAACTGCACCTTAACTTTCAGTTTCAAGATGAGAAAGTTCTTTTCGAAATTCTAAAGCAACGGCAGACATTTCATGTCGACATGTCCATGTATGGTGCACACACTTTGCAGTTATTCCAGTGGTCTAAATGAAAGCTCACCAAGAATATTGAATAATGCCTAATCACTGAAGGTCTACGTCACGGTTGGCTACAGGCTCACTCAGATTGAGGGTCGAACGTAAGGTGACTGATATAATTTACCTGTTTTATAGAAAACTCTGAAGGGAAGTACATCTCGCCATTCCATGACATACCTCTCTATGCTGATGAAAGCCAGGTACAGGTTCATGTGTTTAAATTGACTTTTCTTCTTAAGAAGCTGACGGAAAATCTTTTAGTAGCCTACTTTAAAACAACACTCAAGTGCTTGTTTTATTTACCACCTAATGACATTGACCATGTCTGCCAATAGACCATATTGAAATCTTTAGATAAGAGGTCATGTTATAGGGAATGGTAATAAACCTTCCCAGTATTATAATATAACTGATATAACCAGTAGATTGTCTACTTTCTTATCATTTATGATAATATTGACCTTATTGAATAAAGCCACGGACATTATAAGGGATGTGATGTAGCTTACCTATCCCCCATTTAACCAACATTAAGCCGTAGGCCTTTATGGCACAAAAAGTCATTGTATTCTTTGAAGTGTTTGCTGTGCTTGCTGTGCTGAATACAAGGCCTTAACCCACATCACTTTGTCTGTAGAATATTTTCCATGTAGTCATTGAGGTACCAAGATGGACAAATGCCAAGATGGAGGTAAGTGTATCTTTAATACCGTATCAGTAGTAATCACATTGATAGGATGAATAGCCTGGCATTACCTGACAGATATCAGTCCATTGGCTTTTGATTTTGGGGCATGTGACAACTGATACAGGGGAAAATGCCTCTGCACACAATTGGATAGACCTAACCAATCAGAGCAATGAAATATGTGGATCCTGTGGGTAGTACAGCTACAAACATCCCTCTTCTAGACAAATGCATCAATTGCTGTTTTCTGGGTGTTTTTTTCTCCCTTGTTTTAATTATCACACTGCACAACAGATACTCTTACAAAATGTAAACATGTAGGCTAGCTTCTCTAGCCAACAGCCTTTTTCTTTTGTAAACAAAACCATCTCCGGTGACATGAATAAGGCACTGTTGCCCATCTGTGTCCTCTGGTTTGGGCATGGAGACTTTGGGCCAGGTTGTATTCGGGTATTCTCGCGCTCAGAGTTTTTCCTCAATCCTGATGCTCAGTCTCTGCTGCTAAAAAATACCCCTGTAGCATGATTCAGTCACCACCATGTGTCACTGTTGGGTTGTATGGACAGTGCCTGTGTTTTTTACAGACGTGGCTCCAACGTGAGGCCAGCAGTTCCATCTTGGTTTCATCAGTCCAGGGAATCTTCTCTCACTGTCTAAAGAGTTCTTCAGGTGCTTTTTCACTCTGAAAACTCCAATGATCTGGGTTTTGTGGCAGTGATGATGATGATCTCTCCCGTCTTTACACAGGATCGCTTGAGCTCAGAGTGACCTTCAGGTCACCTCTCTTGCTAAAGCCCTTTCCCTCGATTGCTCAATTTGCCTGGGTAGGCAGCTCTAGGAAGTGGATAGTCCTATACTTCTGCCATTTAACAGTTATGGAGGTCACAGAGCTCTTGGCAACTTTCAGTACAACAGAAGGTTTTTTTTTGCAGCCTTCCCCAGATGAGTGCAACAACACATGTCTTAGTTTTGCTGGAAGTTACTTAGACCTCATTGTTTGTTTTTCTCTCTTGTATCTACAGTATTTTCAGCCCTGAGAATTGTAGAAACGTTCTTACCCTTCCAGTTAATGTCCAATCAATTGAATTCACTGAATTAAAAAGTTGAGTAGCATAACAATTGTATTGAGACATGATACAGAAAATACCACACCGTCTTATCTTGGCCTAAAATGGACTGAGGTAACATGGGGGGAAAAAAGGGTGTCTGCTACGCTTGGTGAGCTACTGCTAACAACTGGATGCTTTCGGCTCAGATTTTGAATCTGAATTAAGTTGATGTGCTGTTGTGGTGCGCCAGTTCTGCTTTGCAGTGGACACAATGCACCTTATCTTTTTTTAAAGTTTGAAATGATTAATTCTGAAATTGGTGTGTCAGTAGTAACAGTCAGTATGAAGCAATAATACCTGAGCTGAGCAGGCCACCACATAACGCAAGTGATAGGAATTAAATGAAGCCTGTAGGCGGAGAATTTTTTGTAATCAATTTATTCAAGTTACTTGAGTAATCATTTCAGCCCTAAAAGATGAATACATATTACAAGAACGAAGATACATGCTAAATGTAAAAGTAGCCAGGCAGCACACATTTTACACCACATGGTTATCAGTACTGGATACAAGATAAACACATTCAGTCCAAAGTATTATTCAGGAGCAGCCTGTCGTAGTGTAAGCGAGGTTCAGAGATCAGAGTTCTTGTCTGCGGTTGTGCAGAGCACTGTAGGGTGCGGTGGATTGTGACAAACTGGTATGGAAGGGTTGAAGGCGTGGGAATTTAGCAGCTCGACTGCCTGGGGGGTGACGGAGTTTCGGGGGGCGTGAGTACATTGTTCTGGTAGTTTTCACTTGCTTCCTTCCTTCCTGAGGACAGGAGGTTAAAGAAATGGGATTCATCTCTGCGGGTCTGTGTAGCCAGCGCGTGGTGGTGGTGGTGGTGGTAGTGGTGATTGATAACTGGCCCACCGATGATCTTCCCAGTGGTGTTTATTGCTCTGAAAAGATTGCTGCTTCTGTTGTGCAACTGGTGAGCTACAGTGATGGATGTCTGCACACTTCCAATGGTAATATTCACAGCTAGGATGCAGACGCCCCTGATTTCAGACTGAATATGATACTTGCATTTGAGATCATCTGACTGGTAATAAGGTAGTTTACCATTAAGATGACAATTACTATCAAAGTACACTGCATTTGAGAACTGGTTTTGTTTTCAGCAGATGCACTGGTGATTACAAAGAAAATATAAATAATATGAATATAACATGAAATTTACAACTGAGCTATTTTCCAAAAATAATCGGAAACCTTACCCATGGCTTTTTTGAAGTGCCATGACGATGTGGTATTGGTGCATGGTTTTGGAGAATTTGTATGAATATGAATATACAAGCACCCCCAATGAACGAATCTGGGCACTTTTTCAAGTATGAGAAAATGAACGTCTGGTTGCCAGACCACGTCTCATTTGAGAAGTGGTACAGTAGGTGCTAGCCAGGCTAGCGAGCACCCCAAACCCCTGATATTGAGGCATTCTTAGGATATCTCCCATTCTACGGGGCAGATGCTCTCCAGCTCCGTTGCATTGGAAGGGAAGTGTCTGACCTGCCACCTTCAGGTGTCATCAGACCAAGTTGAGACTAGTTGAAACACTCAAGGACCCTCAGACTGGTCCTGAAGCCTATTGTCCTGGCTACAGTATGTGCTTTGGTTCAAGGTGAACGTCTTATCATCTTACATGGCAGCCTTCATCCTTACTTCGGTTTGGTGTGAGAAACTGAAACCTGAACTATTTTATTTTATCACCTGTTTCTTATTTAATGAGATGTTATTGCAACTATTAACAAGCTGATAATGGATATTGGTTAGTAGTTGGAGTCCTTTTGTGTTTCTAAGGGTTGTTAATATTAGTCCAGTTTCATTTTATGCCCTAGAAGTAGTTGTGCAGATGTGTCAGGTAGGATTGATTTTCTTACCTGGATCTTGTTATGCAGATTGGGGTCAAATAAACAAATAAATTGATAAACTTCTCAGATTGCCACCAAAGATCCTCTCAACCCAATTAAACAAGATGTGAAGAAGGGAAATCTGCGGTACGTGGCCAACGTCTTCCCTCACAAAGGATACATCTGGAATTATGGAGCCATCCCTCAGGTATTGAACGGCTAGACAAAAGGTTCCAACTGAATGGGTCATCTGTGGATGGCATCATGTAATAATGTTAATGAAATGCAAACATTTTTGGAAATAAACTCATGGAACAAACACACACACACACACACACACACACACACACACACACACACACACACACACACACACACACCACCACCACCCACATGCATCAATGGCACTTTTCCACCTTGTCTTTCTTCTGATGACTTTTTGTCCCACTACTAGACATGGGAAGACCCAGGGCACAAAGATAAAGATACCGGATGTTGTGGTGACAATGATCCAATTGATGTCTGTGAAATTGGCAGCAAGGTAATAATGCACCCTCAGATTTTCACCATAAACACACTAGTAAGAGATAATATTTTGATTTAATTGTCACAGATTTGACGCAAATAACGCTGGTATACACCAGTTTTCATCAGTAGTCAGTTAGAGAAAATTTTACTGTGCAACTTTCTTGGAGATAAAATGTCATTGCCTCAAACATTTTAGGTATGCTCGAGAGGGGAAGTCATCAAAGTTAAGGTGTTGGGTGTGTTGGCAATGATTGATGAAGGGGAAACGGATTGGAAAGTAATTGCAATCAATGTTGATGACCCTGAGGCAAAGGACTTCAACAGTAAGTCAATATCAGTGACCTTTTCAGACCACTGTATGAAGTAATGTACAGTATGCATCTAATGCCTCTAAGTTGTTCTAATATTTAAACATGATATTTAAGCATGTGTATATAATAAAGATTGACACCTTTATGCATTGATTTTGTTATTCTGTGCACCAGATATTGACGACGTCCGAAAGCTGAAACCAGGCTATCTTGAAAATACAGTGGACTGGTTTAGACGCTACAAAGTGCCTGATGGAAAGCCTGAAAATCAGTTTGCCTTCAATGGAGAATTTAAAGACAAGGTTTGTATTTCCTTATCTGTAAACTAGGGAAATGAAAAGGTCTTTAAATGTGTATGGATAATGTCATCTCTGTGTATACACTCATTAGATACATTTTTTTTTCTGTATTATAAAACGTTTTGCTTGGTTTGTTTTGTTTTGCCAAATTTCAGGACTTTGCTATTGAGACAATCAAGAGCACCAATGGCTTTTGGAAGGATCTCATCTCTCAGGCGCCCAAAGAAGGGGGGCTGTGCTGGTAAGGAGACAATCATTTTTTACCGCTTTAATTGTGCCTTAGATCATAGCTGGACATATCTTGGCTTATGAAAGTATGTGTTACCATTCAAATGTACACACACTAAGGATGACAAGTTTACATTATATTCATAAAATTACTTCACATATCTATGATTCCTGAATGTGATCTAAAATGTTATGGGCTTGAAATCACGTGTGATCGCTGCACCTTTAAAATATTCCATGTTATTGATTTGTAACATCTTTACGCAGACTGCAGTGTTGATGTCTATTTGTGTCTCTCTTAATTGCAGCAAAAACACATGTGTCTCTGGAGATGGCCCCAACTGTTGCTCCAGCAGTGAAGCCCAAGCCGTTGTTGATGCTGTAAGACCAATTAGCTTTTCTCTTCTTTTGAGCAAACAGACACACACGGACACACACAACCCAAAAGGCTAACTATTTTTGTCTAGATGGCGAGTTTTAAAACCGCCTCCTTCATTTCGATGGTACGGTCAGGCCTGAAACCGTACAAAAATATGAGAATAACATGTTACCAAATATTTTGTGAAAATTCATTAGAAAGTTACACTAGATAGCTTCCATTGATACCTGTTGTACCGTTGTTGGTGTTTGCAAGGTAAGTCTGTTGGTAGTCAGTTAGCTTGTTGGTTTTAGATAAAAACGCCTTATTCACTAAGTGCTTATCCAAAAGCTGTTGGATAAGATACTGGTTGGTTATTTGACCAAGCTCATGAGGAACAGTTTAATTTGCTGATTGATTGAACTTTAACTGAAATGATTCTACACTGTACTTGAATCTCACACATGGGAGGTGGGCATACACGTAGATCAAAACTCCTAAAGCAATAAATCCTCTGGCTCAGACCTGCTTGCCAACAACACTGTTTGCTCCAGGTTTTGTGCTAATTGTAGCCAAATGGGGTGGAATGGGCATTGAATCATGCAGTGTTCAGTAATCTGGCTGTATGAAGAGACCGGTAGGTAGGTAGGTAGGTAGGTAGGTAGATGAGTAGATGGGTAGATGTATAACAATTATTTCTCTGTGTTTGTTCCCTTGCAGACTTCCCCCTGTGGAAAAGAAGAACCCATTCCATGTTCAGGTAAATTTACAGTTGATATAAAGCACTTTTTTCTCATGTGGTGTTTTGTATTTTGTTTTTTTTTTTAATATTATTGAACTGACTTTGTATGTTTCTCATTACAGTTGATAAATGGTTTTACTATAAGAAGTAAATGAAGAAGAGCACTTCGGGGGAACACAAATGGGTTGAACAGATGTACTTGAAAGTAGATTTATTAATCTATATAGAATTGAAGATTGAATGATAAACATATCATTTGTTTAGATATACTGTATGCGAGACAGGAGCCTAACCAATTCTGAAGTGTAATAATAGTTTTCATTTTATTTAACTTTTTGCATAATTAAGCTGTTTACCAGCACAGATAGGCTAATGCACTCTGGGTCACGCTGGCACTCTGTAAGAGAATCTTAATTGCTTTATTAAATAATTTGTTTTGATCGAAGACAGAATTTGTAAAATGTGTTCCATTCTTTTATGAAATCACGTCTGATCGGGTAAAACACATTACTTTTATAAAGCATCACAGAACAGTACAATTATAAAAGAAAACATGGCTACAAAGAAAACTGCATGCATTGCATAGCAGTACAAAATGTGGCCTTGCTCAGTCCTGCAGATTATCTGCATAAATAAATCACATTTGTCAATTTGTCTCTATCCCCTACACTAGCAACTCCTTCAGTGCGTGTGTGTGTGTGTGTGTGTGTGTGTGCTTGCTTCTGTGTTTGTGTACTTCTCTCTCTGTGTGTGTGTCCATAGGGTTTAATACAGGGGTGTCCAAACTTTTTGGCTCAAGGGCCACATTGGGTCTTGGAAATTGACCGGTGGGCCATAACCCCCCTCCCACCCCATTGGACATGTACACAATGCAGTATACATAACGTATATAATTATTTAAAAGATAATAATGACAAGGTCATTTTGTTGTAGAAAATTAATTTGTTAAGAAATACGGTTAATATGATGCTGTTTAATTCATTTAAATGGTGCACTGTCACTTTAAGACTCTTGCCGGCTCCACTCAGGTTGCTGTGCCCTCTCAACATTGCTCAGTAGTGAAACTACTATTGTCTTCGCGTTTTTCTTTTAAACATTACGTTTCTTATAAAAAGGAGATATCAGTTATCAACAATGACAAGCCAGCTGGCGCGCTCTCTCCCTTTCGTGCGCGCTCAAAGGCGTTCCCAATTACGTTATGAGTATGTAACATAACGCAAATTAGATTTGCTGCAATAGAGATTTCAAAGAGTATCATCTCTGTGTAACATGCTGTTTTGATATTGACATTGTAAAAGTTCTCTAAGAAGAGTGTTAAGCAGTTTGCAGTAATGTTAACCACAACGTCGTTGCTGGAAAGAGATAGCGAACAGCCAATGATAAGTGTGGCGGGCCATATCTATAATAAACTAATACATGCTCGGCGGGCCGCATTAAAGTCCCTGGCGGGCCGCAGTTGTGGGGACAAAGAAATCAGAAATGCAGACGTTTTGCTCCACACACTTTTGTTCTCTGCCTTCTAGTGGACACTGTGAATTTTGCTATCCCAGAGGTAGCAATGCAATGCAACTATCCATAGCTTCAATTAACACCCAGATATCTGGGCAAAGATGGCGGGTTTGGGTACTTTTTGTAGGCGAGCTTCAGCAGTCTAAGCAGACTGCATGGTGCCTGAACACACCTGTAGAAAGGTAGGCCTACTGATGAAACCCCAGGGCCAAGCATTCTGGCCAAGCATTCAAGGCAGTGGTGAGGTCTAACTGTAGTGGATATGAGACGTAGCCTATGTGAACTTTTGATCAGGCTCATCTGTGTGATATCAGTAATTATTTTTTAAAGGGCATAGAAGTAGACCTATATGATAAAACAGCTTCCCCTGACCACTCCTAGAAAGGGTTTCTATTTCTGTCATATTTTCCAAAACATGGCCAATATTTCACAAATTCTGCAAGCTAGGTAAACAGCCTATGAGCACAACTATTTCTGAACACAGTACAGTTAAATTCTAGAGGATTTAAGTTTTTTTAAAATATATTAATTATATTATATTAAAGGTCCTTTCAAAGTTTTCACTTAGGCTACTATTAAGCCTAATGATCAAGTACAGCAGCTTGAAGTTTAACGTTATTTGTATTTCAAATGTGTAGGCAACGTATTGAATTCTTTTGACAGATATGACTGTGTTGGAGAATTCTAGTTTAGCGCGCACAAAACTGTTTACAAAACCCGTGGCTCGTATTCTACATCATTCTACTGCTGCGCCTGACAGCCAGAAATAATAACCGTCTCTCATACCACCACCACCATAGACCTAAAACTCGTATGCATTGGGATACAGCTTTTGCAACACTGTAACAACACTGAGTAATTTCACAACGTAAACACGAATACCTGAAGTTTGTAAGCTCATTATAACTTAGCCTACACCACTCGCAACTTTTTGTGCAGGCTCGCGTCAACTTCGCCCAGTCTGGACCTCCCTGTTACGCAGATCCGGTTGAACGTCAAATTCGGACTTGACTGAAGAGGCTGACTGAATTTCGGACGGTGTTTTCTGGTTAGTCCGATAGATCCAGGTAGGCTACGGAAACGAAGTTTATTTCCTTTGATAAAAGTTGTAGACTAGTCGCAAGAAGAGGCTCAACTAGACGAACCACACTCCAGACCGTTATATTTAAGATTTCAGTAGCCTCCGGATTCCCATGCGAACAGTCTAACTTATTTTAGTCGCTCAAATGACCTTATACAGTGATTTTGTCATTTTAAATTTTTCAATTCTATTCCACCGTTTCCAGTATTGTCTGTAAATTACACACAACTATAACAGCATGGACAACGTCTTGTTTTCAGAACTATTGCTAAACGAACTGCACTATGCCGTCTTAGATAACATCATTTGTAACGAACTGCAAAGAGCTGCCCTCAAGCCAACAGTTTTAACTTCAGTGAATTTTCTGAAGCCTAGTTTAATTATTTTGACTTTCTTGATTCGTGTATGCTACCGGGTGCTCAACAGCAGGCCTACTGTTAAGTTGGATAAATCAAAGAGGAGAACATATTTCTGTATTTGTGACATTGACTTCTTCCAAAGCAAGGGACTCTCTGGCTATTGAGTGACAGTTGTGTCTGTGTAGGCTATAGATCCCCTCGGTGTCCAATGTCAAGCAACCACAACTTGTCTATAAAAATAGTCAGTTGCGAGAGACTGTTCACCGGCATACGTAATCATTCACAAAGAAAGTGAATCGCTCTCTGCGCTATAAATTATCTTTCCCATTTGCTTTCGACAAACACTAGGGCAGTACACCAGTGATCAAGAAGCAAAGGCCTACTCAGAGCATAATCCGTAGGCCAAGTCATGCAAAAAGTTTTAAACCTGAGCCTCTGGTTCATTCTGTATTGCGACATATCTCTTGCTGTAAATAAAATGACAAGCCATTTTTCATTAAAGTTTTTTTGAAAACGCCATTAATTTCTGTCCTTTGGAATCTGACCAATCATAGGCCAAGTATCCATGACAAAATACATTGTAAATTTGTTACATTAGCCAAATAGTTATATTTCATCTGGAGTGTTGCATCACTGTAAGCAAGTGGTGCACAAACATGTGTTTGTTTGGGTTTCTTTTCAGGTACCAGCAACAGAAATGTCTTTTATACTTGACTGGCTCTATAGAGGATTCAGCAATGTTCTACAGTTGCTTGGTAAACCAGTACTACATTCATGTTCTGAATGTTTGTCTGTCCTCTTAGTTTGCATTACTTGCAATAACATCAGGAGTTGTTTGTTATATTTACAAATTGACAGTAACTGCATATTTCTTATTATTTAGGTCTCTACAAAAAGACGGGAAAACTTGTATTCCTTGGTTTGGATAATGCAGGGAAAACAACATTATTGCACATGCTTAAGGATGATCGACTTGGCCAGCATGTCCCAACTCTACATCCGAGTAAGTGGTCTCTGCACTCGCCACCGTAGTAAAAACACAACTTAAAGGACATCAGTGTATTTTATCTTAATTTTACTGTTATCATAGCCTCAGAAGAGTTGACCATTGCTGGGATGACATTCACAACATTTGACCTGGGTGGCCATGCACAAGGTAAATATGGTCGTGATCTCTGTGTGTGTGGATGTTTCTGTAACTTGATGTTATTCCAGTGGAAGTGCACACACACAGTGAAATGCTCGCACAGGCTGTTCTGTTGGTGATGTTTTCTCCCACAAAGGTTGCTTTGTTGGTGATTATGTTTTGAATGGTAAATAGGCTTGGTTGTTGATTTGTCGCTGTGGCAGGCAAATCCCTATACCCATCATGCTAGGAATTTAATATCGCTTATGTATGTGTATATCTGAAACATGAATGAAATTAATGCAACGCCCATCCACGCTCATCCATCCAAATGGGGAGTTGACACTTATCAGTGTTGCATAATGGCAATCTTTTTAAAAACCTTTTGCTAATTTGTGTATTTTTTTAAACTCACTACCAGTTCATGGACACGTAACTTTTTCAACTGAGATGCATTTGATATGAGATTATAATGTGAGATATAATGTGATTATATGCCATCTTGCTTCCATAAAATCAGAGGACGACTGAGATATGGTGACCAGTAAATCGGACCAGTACTTTTTAAATTATGTGAGCGGACACACACACACACACACACACACACACACACACACACACACACACACACACACACACACACACACAGAAACACACATCCAGACAAAGATTATACCATCTTTCTCCTTCCAGGCAACCATAATTAACAGGCAAATTATTGCTGTTGCACATTTCATGCTCAAATTTCATGGGAGTCGTGGTGCAATTGGTGGCACAGAACAGGATACTGTTAAATGTTAAGTAACGTGTATTGAATATGAACATTGGATAGATTCATGGGGGGGATGTACAAAACTGAGAAATGGTAGCATTTTTTACTTTCTTTACTCTCTAGGATATGATTCTTTCTTTTAAAATCTACATTTATGTCCCCTAGCAAGACGAGTTTGGAAGAATTACCTACCAGCCATTAATGGAATTGTCTATCTTGTGGACTGTGCTGACCTTGAGCGCCTAGTTGAAGCTAAAATTGAACTTGATGTAAGATTTTTCATTTTGCTATTATTTCTAATAACAGCACCCTGTAATCATTGCACATTCTTTGCTTATACGATAGTAGTTCTTGGCAAGAATGCTCACAAGAATCATCATCTTGTTATCCTGTGTGTGGTAGAATGATATGGAATCTGTAGGCCTACTCGAATGTAAATGATCTCATCACTACATTGGCAGGCCCTCTTAACGGACGAGACCATCTCAAATGTCCCCATACTCATTTTGGGGAATAAAATCGACCGCCCAGAGGCTATAAGTGAAGATGCACTAAGAGGAATGTTTGGCCTTTATGGCCACACAACTGGAAAGGTAAGAAGTCACATCATGATATACTACAGTAGCCACGTTTACATGGACAGTTTTTTTTTTGTCATTCCAATTGAACTATTCCGATTGAAAAATGTGTGCCGTCTGTTTACATGGGGTATGTTCTTTTCCAATCAGGTGCTTTCAAGCGCTGTAGAATCTTTGATCGGAATAGGCTTGTTATCTACTTTTTATTGGGAGGCTATAGCGGACTACGCCACCTCTTTCATTCCAATTCAAATTCTGATTGGATCAGGAATTTTCATTCCAATTGAGGTCTTTTTGTGACCATTTTTATTCCAATTGAGCTGTTGTTCTGTTTCTAATCGGAATAGAAGTGTCCATGTAAACGTGGCTACTGCTTTCTAGATGCCCACATGCCATTGTTGTCTGACCAAACTAAAGTATGAGTATTACACAGTTAATGCAAAAGGAAAGGAAATTGTGTTCACGTTACTGATGGTCTGTGTCTCTACAGGGAAAGGTGAACTTGAAAGAACTGAACTTGAGGCCAATGGAGGTGTTTATGTGCAGCGTGCTGAAGAGACAGGGTTATGGTGAAGGCTTCAGATGGCTTTCTCAGTACATTGATTGATGTTGCCAGATCTAATTGAATTTGTAGCATCTGTCGTATCTTATGTATTTTCCTGAGTATGGAGAAGCCCCTACCTAAAGCAGTATCACATTTATTATTGTATTATAGTACTAATTATTATTGCAAAAAGTTTTAATGATGATGTATATAGCCTATGGCAATTTCTGTACAACCAACATGCAGTTCAGAACTACAACTCTAAGAGTTAATGGAGTGTGCAGCCATCAATGTCATTGTCTATTTACAGGGTAAAACAAATAATCACACCAAGGCAGTTTACATGGCTGGAGTTATTTTTAGGTGTTCATATAGAGTTACAGGGAGACAAGTATCTCACATGCTGTGTAGCTTTTTTCTTTTGTGCCTGTTATGACTGCCAGCACATCACTCGCCCTGCCAAAGACAATTACTGTGCCTTCAAAATATGTATTTTACAACATGCTTGAAATATCTATCTTGATATATACTTGTACTATCATTAGCCTTGTTTGAAAAATTAATTGTTTGAAATAGCATCCCAGTAATATTTATTACTATTTATTTTTGTGACATGGAACAATATACTTAGTATTAAGGTTTTATTTACTCATCCTGTGAATAAGACTTCATTCAATAAGGCCACTGAAAGCCACACAATCCTTAAGATACAACCGGTCAGTGACAACAATATAACGGCGAGGCCTAAACTTAATATGCTGACATGTGTGTCTGCCCATGCTAAAGACCTCATTTTATTCTAGTGACCTAGAAAGGACTCAGGACGAACAGTTAAGTGTTACCTGGTTCCAGGTGCTGTACATGCCAAGCAGTTCTCATTAGTAGGCTATTTGAGTTGAACGTATTCTATTTATTTGTTTATGATGCAAGATTTCTTTTTATATTTATATTTAAATATAATTTTGGTCAAAAATGCTTACTGTACACTGTAAAACCGTGTCTGAACTTCCATAAGCAAAAGTATTGATATATATATATACATATATATATATATATAATTTTTTTGTGTGATGTTAATGTATTGAGTACTTTTTGACTATCAACTGCTTTTGGTATGCAGTTCAGATATGAGAGTACACAAACAATAAATGTTTAACCCTTGACTAAATAAGACAAGGCTTACTTTTTATTTCATAATGCCTGATTAGATGCAGCCACAGCTGTGTGCTAACTTTCAGGGGTGTAGTGGTTAAAAAAAAGACAGTATGAGTAGCCTTATCTGTGAATTTCGTGACCATGGTAAGGTGGAGCACAATGGATAAAACATTCAGAGTATGTTCAATAACGGTGGAGGTTATTGCCTAAGGCTTCAGTTGTTGAACCCCATGAAAACCCTGTGTAATCCTATCACAATAAAGACAGTATGTAATGATGAAAGACAGCATAAAAGAAAAAAATGTAGCCTAGTGTGGTGTCACCACCTACAGTATGGTGTGTGACGGTCACAGTCACAATCAGAGAGAGTGGGCTATGAAAACATGAACGTTCATGAAGTGCACAGGGTAAAAGAACATGAAATAGGCTTATGGAATTAGTAAAGGACCATCTGTAATCTGAAGACAACCAAGAGCAATTTCTCGATTTGCGAGTCCACAAAATGTGATCTGCACCTAGTGGGAACTGAACATTTCAGGTTCAATATTCATCATAGGCTTAGGAGCACAACGTTTAAACAAATTGCTGAAGTTACGATATATGGTCTTTTGGTAACCACACTGTCGATTTCAAGGCAGTGCTGCCTGGAAAGAACAGGGTAGGCCAGAGTTAGGGTAGGCATAGCATTGCTGTTTTGAAGTCGATGGTAGTTTGTTACCTTGATGGTGGGTTCCCAAAAGACCATAAAGGGAAGTTTACATGATAAATCTAACATGGCAAAGATTAGCAGTGTAAAGTGTGTCTATTAACCCTCTGGTTGTGTTATACAGTTACATTTCACAGATGTACAATTTTTTTTTTTTTTTTTAATGAGGCTCCATGACTTTCTTCCCATAGGACATGGATAGTCCTTTAACCAATCAGACCAAAAAGCCTGGTGCACCTGGTGGAAAAGCCAATTTTGTGATTGGTTCCAGCAAATAAGCAGAAGAGATAATGTGCCGGTTTCCAGCCTAAGATGCAGGGCGAAATCCAATTGGCGGCAGATCGGGCTGGGTTTACCCAGTCTGCAAATGTTGATCATTTCCTTAACAATTTGGGTATTTTATTTAACTTTTGAACACCCATGTGAATTCCCTGTCAAAAATGATCAACCATTAGAAGTTAATGGGTGAGACCATTGTCAGTGGATTGAGACTATATTGACCAGACGGACTGTACATGAACTTGTGTACATTCACACCCACCCACATCTATGCCAGCCGCCAACGGGAACCTTTCCCCAATATCATTTCCTTTCCTGAAAACCTTTCCCCCTGTTACTTGTATGATCTTAGGTCAATGAGGCCTGCAGACCATGCACATAGTTCAAACTGGTAATATTCAAGAGGATAAAGGTCTATCGCAACATTAGACAAAATTATATTCTGTACTTCTTATAAATTGTAATGCAACAGCCATTTTTGACAGGGAACACAAAACCAATAAACATGAAACGAACACAAGAGGAGTAAACTGGGGGCTAATCATGGTGCACAATTTCAGTTAGACCTGGCAGGATCTATACAGTAGGCCCGACCTATTGCCAACTTTGTAGAGGCCCTTATACTGTATTTGACAGTGTTATTTTGGTCACTAACACAGACTGGCCAATGATTGCAGATTTTTAGTGGCATGCACACGCCCATTCGTACAGTAGGTTAGCAACAAAGAGAAAACTACCTCAAACGCCCGTTGCACATTTCACAGAATGCACACCGTTGCTGCCACACATTACATTTAAACCGGAAAACATAACCGCAAAATTAGAACATGCCCCAAATTTAACTGGGGACAGCCTTGAAAACAAGCCAATAGGACAACCTCACTCACACCACGTGTCTGATGCGATACCGGAAGAAACCATTCGTTGCAGGTTGTGGAACAGTTCAGACGCGAATGTTTCGAAATATTAGGAAACTTTTACTGTAGGCTACTTTATTCCAAAGTGACCTACAAAATATCGTGACATACAGAACAGAAGTGCTTTACAGCGTCGTTTGTTGAACAGTAGGCTATTGCTACAATGTGTCATCTTTAATTCGTTACAACAGACTAGCAACTGTAACAGCATTACTGTCACTGTAACATTAGTGTTAGACTAGAACACCGAAGGTCATGCAATCTGTTGAGAAGTCGTGTTGTATTATATCAGTGCATAGTTTAGATACAGGAAAGCGTTTGAGTTGCAGCGGTACTGTTATAAGTCGTACAGGGATAGTGGTTTGTAGTGGGGTTCTGTTTAGGTCTCTGGAGAAGGAAAATAGTTTTTCTTCGAATAAGAGCTTTATTTTACCAGGTAGCAGTAGACGTAATCTTGACATACGCGTAGAATATCATGAACCAAATGTTGGAATGAATGAATGTTCAGCCGAGGCTTGTGTCAGAGAGAGACCCGTTTCGAGCCATAATGCTGAACTTTTAATGATAGTCAATTGTCCAGAGTTTCGCTCAGCATTCCGAAATTTATTTAGAGAAACCGAAAAGTGGAGTTTAATAGACAGCGAGGATTCTGAAGCCAGAAACTTTGACGTTTTGTCTTGGTTTGCAGTACTTACCGTGCCACACTGGAATGGCAGCAACATCATTCCTCATGTCACAAGTGGTTCTTTGAAGAAAGGATGCACGGTCATAGCCTGTGGTTCTCCGTTTGGCTCTCAATGCCCCGACCTCTTCATGAGCACCCTGAGCAAAGGAATTGTGAGCAACCTTTGTGGAGAGGACAACGCACTCATACTCACTGATGCGCGCTGTCTACCTGGAACAGAAGGTGGAGGACTATTTGTGAAAGGTGGAAGACATGTTTACCTCGTTGGCCTCATTGTGGCTCCTCTATGCTGGAAGTCCAGCGATTGGATTGGGTTGAGTCTTGTATGCTCTCTTCATGCCATACTCAGAAACATAAAACATTCGGCCTTGGGAAACCAGGCGATCCAGAAAGTTGTTGGAAATATTTCCAGTAATGAGCATCAACTAGGCCCACAGCCCTCTGAAAGTCTGGTCAAAAATCCAACAGTGGCATTGGTGGAGAGCGGCCAGTTTTGGGGATCAGGGATACTCTACACACATCGTTTGGTTTTGACTTGTAGGCATGTGGTGGATGGGGAATCTGTGGTTAAAGTGAAATTTTCTGTGGATGGAAGGTGAGTGCTCTTTGTGGAAAGCAAGAATTGCACTTTAGCACTATTACCAAAGATCCTTCAGTACTATCTGCTCTGCTTTAACCCTCTCTGCTATGACTACAGGACAGCTACAGTACCAACAAAAATAGCCTACTAACTGATAACAAGGTGTTTATAATAATAACCTACTGATAAAGGTTGTGGATCCTCTCCCACCAGATTTCACACTATGATGGGTGATGTGGTGTTCTCCACTAAAGCATCCTCTCCCTATGATATTGCTGTGGTTCAGCTCAGAACTGACCCTCCATATGAATCTGTTCCACAGTTTGCCTCTTTTTTCCAACCAGGTAATCTTCTGTTTCTATCTGATCCTCATCATATCAATGATCCATGATGATCCTTTTTAGTTTCTAAAACTGCAATCATTACATTTGTACAAGCTGTCTTGCAGTTCGACTTTTCTTACCCTCCCCTTGCCATGTCATGTAGGTGAAGATGTCATCGTCATTGGTTACGGTGTTTTCGGTGGGCTGTGTGGGCCGAGCGTGTCCTCTGGGATCCTCTCCAGGGTGCTGACCAATAAGTCCCGGCCTGTGATGCTCCAGACCACATGTGCAGTGCAGGCAGGGGCCAGCGGTGGAGCTGTAGTGCGTGCGGACACAGGAGAGCTCCTTGGTGAGGCACATCACAGGGTGCCTCTCAACATGCCTACTCGATCCTCGATGCTCGATCCTCGAGGGGCGTTCCCACTGATCTATAACTAACACTGGATAGACTATCCCATTGTTTCCCCCCCCCCCATCATTCTTTATGTAGATCAGTGAGGATCGAGGCATCGAGGAGCGAGGGAGGACGTATAAACGCTGCATGAGAGGCACCTACAGCCCCCCAACAATGTAGTGGTTCACCTACAGTGGGAGCATATGTATTTTGAACCCATGCTAAAGTTGACTAAAAAGAGGAATATAAAACCATCTTTTGACGGTTGATCGTAATGCCTTAATTCAAAAAATGAGTAAAAATCGTAAGGACACCAATGCTCTTTGTGATTGAAGAATGTATCGTAAATAAATACATGTTCTTCCTTAACTACAGGGGGCATACGTATTTGACCCCTATGTTAAATTCCCATAGGTGCAGGAGGATTTTTTATATACCGTATATTTATATTTTGTATGTGTCAGTGTCAGCATGGGCTTTTTCCCGGTGTATTTATTTGCTTGTTTGGTAGTTACACCCCAGTTCCATGTCTGAACAGCAGATGGCACTGTGTTAACACATTCTCTGGTCAACAACATGCATTTAGCCTACTCTATATTGATATGATGAAATTCTTTAGTGTTTGTATGTACAGAAGAGTGTTCATTGACACATTGACTCTTTGCATGATGTATTCATTAATTACACTAGTGTGACTTTTGCATACTGAGAGGGGACTTGAGAATTTGATTGGGAATTATTCTCTTTATCTTCCTCCAGGTCTTGTGTCCAGCAACACGCGGAATTTTACGGCTGAAGTGACATATCCACACTTGAATTTCAGCATTCCAGTTACCGTGCTAGAGCCCCTGCTGAAGTGCTTTGCTGTAACAGGCGATACAGAAGTGTTTGAGGAACTCAACAGAGTGGACAAAGGAGTAAGGACTATCTGGAGACTGCAAAATACACAGAGCAAACTATGACCTTGATAATGCCTTCCTCAATTACACGTGCCTTAATATGGAGAACTGACAACTATTTGGAGACGTGAATGGTATTCTTTTATGTCTATATAGTGTACCAGTGTGGTTCACCATACCTTGAAATCAGTGTTGTTCTTTGTGTAATCCATGGCAGACAAAGGACCACAATAATTTAAATACAAACAGTTGATTTATCAGCCTCGCCATGCATTATTGATAATATCTAATATGATATGTAGTCAATCTACCTTATGTGAGAATATTCAATGATACAGAAATGTACAATGACATGTCAAGCCATGGTTCCACTACTCTTTTATTATCAACTGCATAATACTTTGAGTATGACACGGTTACATTGAATTTCAAAGTTTTCAGTAATTTATAGAGTCAATGGAACCAACATAGGCAGGGAGTGAGTATCTACACAAGGAATACTAGACCACCTAAGAAAACATTATGTGCATAATCACACCGTAAACAATGACATGCTGTCTTCATCCACTGATCTCTTGAGTTTCAGACCTCTCCATAGATAACATGCAATATGGTCAAATAACTTCCAGTGATGGAAGAACAGGAAAGAATAGTTTTATCTAAGAGATGCAATAATTCATGCATAGGAATACATTAATAACACATGTTTGGAGATTGTGAGGGGAAACTGTTATTTCCATAAAGCCTTAACAGGCCATTTTACGATTTTACTTTTTTCTAATCCAGTAAACCCTGGAATAGTAACCAATCTGAAGAAATGAGGGTCAGTTCCCTCCAAATATTTGTGGAAAATGTTTTTGTATTCATGCTGGCCAGCACCAGAGCCACCATTGCCTTTTCCAGAGTCTCTGTTTGGATTCCTTTTTGATAGTCAGTTGTATCACATTTCACTTTCATTCATGGTCAGCCAATTACAAAGCTACAAAGCAATACAATGACTTAGACTTCTTTTGTGACACCAGTATCTCAAACACAGATGCCATTTTTGTTGTAGGTGTAAACAAATACAAATAGGAATAATTGGTCCCTTTTTGGTTTCAAAGATTAAACATGTAAATATGAAGCTTTATCTCAAATATGCAGACTCTAATGTTGATATTTTGTTTCAATGCAGAGCAACATGCTGTTATTGAAGTGAAACTGAGATGTGACTAGCTTGCTTTCTATCTGAAAGCAAATAATGGCCTGGGCTGAAGTAGATAACCGAGGATGACTAAAAAGTTACTAATCATTTTGTTTCAGTAGGATATTGATCAAACATTTTGAGACTGATCTTGCAGATATTCTGTACCTGGCACACTGTGTCAAATGAAGAGCTCTTTTCCAAAACGCTATAAATCCATTTTTGAAAATATTAAAAAGTCATGTTATTTAATTGTGTATTTCACTTAATTTCAATAAAAATGCAGATGTTTTGTTTTGATTTAGTAAAGATAAATCCACTAAACATAATCCAATACAGTTTCACTGAAATTACTTGAAAAATAAAATAAAAAAAAATTATTTGTGAAAATGTATTAAAATGGTGGATATAGCGTTTTGGAAAAGAACTCTTCAAATCATTTAGAGAGAATAGCCTCCATGCATGACTTAGATGTATGCACAAGTTTGGAGAGAAAATTCCAGATTTGAGTTGATTGTTGAGGTGAAACAAGTAAATAAAATCCCCTCAATGAAAAACAAAAGTCAAACAAGGATGCTTTCTTCAAATTGTAATGCTATTCTTGTTGTATGAACATAACAACTGAATAAACATAATTCTGGCATTCTACTCAATTTCAAGATTGTTCTCAGGAGTGCCCAGACCTTTGTATACACCTGTATCATTAGATTCATGTTGAGGAAGCCAGCCTGTCAGCACTGGACTTCAACAGAATAATCTGGATTTTAAAATTGATAGCAACATAGAGGTCCACACTGATGTCTGGCTCTTTATTGTAGAGCATAGTGGCAATTCACTTTTGGTACACTAGACGTCAAAATGCAAATGTGATGGATGCCTTTCATGGAAATAGTCATGAAGGTTTGAGACCTTCCCAACCTGTATCTGTGATATTTGCGGTATCATTAACAGGACGTGTAAAGGATATGCTGTGTGTTGGGGTTGTAAATTATGAACTGTGCATACAATGGAGCCCTCCTGTCATAAGACCGGTACTTACACTTTGGTGTCATAGTTATCTAGTCCTCATACACTCTGGAAATGTTAGCCACCACAGAAATATCATTTAAATGTACAGAACTCTAATAGTCTCCAGAATCAATAACAATAGTAAATCTACAAAAACAATTTTTTTCTTCAAAGGTGCTATGTGGAGTCTTTTTTTTTTGTTTAAAACATTCAAAATTACCTTGAAATAGCAACAGAATGTGAAGAAACAACTATTTTGATGTAACGTCAAAAGCACCGATGCTCTGTGTTGTCCACTGAAGTTAGTGGCAGGCCTGCTCTCTTGTAATACCACCGTGGACCATGTGTGGCGCTGTATTGAATACAATGGAAGTCAATGGAAGAGTGCCTCGTAGCTATGTTCAAGACTATTTGAATCCTACGGAATTCCACATAGCTCCTTTGGGAGTGTAAAATATAAGTGTAAGGGTCTGATTCAGTAGTAGAGGCTTCTAAAGACAGCCGCAAGAGCGGAAAACATCTTGCACATAAAATACAATGTAAAGTCATGAAGTTTCACAAGAATTTAAGACAAACATATTGAAGTTCTTTCTCCTGTGTCCTATTTCCACTGTAACTAGCCTATGTCCTGACCTCACACCAACCCGTGCTGCTCTTGAGTGTTGTAGTAGAAAGATGTCCAGACGATCACTTCCCCAATCATCATTTTGTGTCAAGAGATTGAGAGCTGTCCCTGTAATGCTCGCTAACAGAGAGCTTGGTTACGTCAAGCAGCCATTTGGAATTTCTACCAGATGTATCCTCCATCGTCTACTTCTCCCACCTCCTCCTCTTCCTCTTCCTCCTCAGCTTCTTCAGCGTTCTCTTCTGCTTCTTGTTTGTCCTCCTCGTCCTCCCAACCCACCCCACTGCCAAAATCTCCTGAGTACGCCACCACTTCATCTGGAGAAAGAGAGAGAGAGCGAGAGAGAGAGAGAGAGAGAGAGAGAGGGAGAGAGGAGGAGGATGTGGGTAAACAGGATTGTTGCTATTGCAGCAAAAAATATATAATAGCAATAGAAAATGCAATAAGGTCTTTACTCTATACCTAACACACCATGAATTAGCCAGGGGCCAACAGCAAACAAGACTGCATGCCTTTGATTTCGTGGTTTTCAGTCTCAGCTTTTAAAACCTAGCCAGGGGCTTTCATACTCATCACCTGCAGGTCCAGTGCAGCCAGTTGTAATTAATCTTGAAAGAACCTCTTTATCAGAGAGACAACCAGTCTTTTAGGATGCAAATGAGGCTGGCTAAACTGAATGTGGCACTTGGTCCCGCGTTTGACTGCAGAGCGATATTCTGGTGGATAGCCGCCCTGTCCAGAGAAAAAAGGGGGTGTTGTGCTGCCTGCATGGGTCTGTGGGAGGCTGCCCACTGCCCTGCCTGTCTTACCACAGTCGGGGTTGCCATGGACGCGGGAGCCCATTAGCTCCCCTCCGTGCGGGTCCACACACCAGCACTCCCCTCGGCTCTGGTCACACTGCAGCTTACGGTAGTAGCCGTCCTCGTCACAGCTGGGGATGTAGGCTCCTGATCAAAACGCACCCCGCACAACACACACACACTTGTTATTTACAGCAGCATACGCAGACACGCAGACACACACACACACACACACACACACACGCACACACGCACACACGCACACGCACACGCACACATGACTACACATGGATCTGTGACAGATCATATACATACAAGTTAAATATACATAATGCGGTGAGATGTTACGGTGGCTGTCTCCCAGTCTATGAATAAATATGCATAATATACAGTAGATCCGGTGGAGCCTGCAGATGGCTTTGTGTCGTGGTGGAAGTGGTTAATCATGTGACGGCTGCCACTGACGCTGATGACGGGCACACGTGACCTTGAGGAGCCTTGAGGGACAGGAATGAGGTGTGACTACGCTGACACATGCACATGTGCTGGGACATGACAAGCCATTAGCAGCCAGGGTCGTCCTCACTCAAAAACCAAAGCTATCCATCTGGGGGAAAGATCACTGGTCTTGCCCGTGGTTGCCATCAGTGTTTTTATGAAGTATCAGAGAGCATCTCCGTTTGGTGGTGGTGGTGGTGGTGGCGGCAGCGGCGGGCACGGAGGCTGGCGGGGCGGGCGCATCTGTGGCATGTCCTTGGAGAGTCCGGCGCGCAGCCGAGCCAAATATGAGGCGTTGTCGGCCGCTGCCAGCCGCGCACTCTAATCCCCGGGCCTGATTAGGCCATAATCCCAGCCGCGTGCTTGTCATCTGTTTAATGAAACTCCTCCGCCACTGACTCCTGCCAGAGCCGCCAGCTCTCCATCTCTTCGCTTCGCCCTTTCCTATCTCTCTCTCTCTTTCTCTCTCTCTCTTTCTCTCTCTCTCTTTCTCTCTCTCTCTTTCTTTTAGTGCTGTTCTTCTCTTTCACTTGCCTCTCTCCATGTATGCCGCTTATCTCAGTTTCCGGTTTCTGCTTTGTCTAATGTGTTCCATGCCTTTTTTCCTTCCTCTCCCTCTGAAGCCCAGCCGCCTTTGTCTTCCAGCCGTATTCCCAATTCTCCATCTCCATTACGTTCACCTCCATGCTATCTTCCTTCCAACCTCCATTTCTGCGTTGGCCTCCCTCCCCCATATCACCCACACACACAGACACAGATACACACAGACGCCACATTACAAATACACAGGTGTGTTTGTCGTGCCCTAGATTGTGGCTCCTCCTCCATCATGTCCCCATCTCCCCTCTGGGGATTCCGTACTTACCCAGCTTTCTCTTGGCACCCTCTTGCACTTGGAGCCTCTGCAGCTCAGCCAGACAGGGAGGCTCTATGGACGGAAAAACAACCCCAGTGTTCAGAGCAGGGAATCGGCGCACTTCACATATCACCCCATAGGATTTCACTTAGAATTGGTTCACTCTAAAAGACAGGTGAGATGAGTAAGGGCAGTCCGCATAGACTGAATATAGACCTATATACACACACACACACACACACACACACACACACACACACACACACACACACACACAGTATATACTGTATATATATATATTATACAGCCTATGGGGCATTCAACATGAATGAAATAGTTCATAATAAATTGGCTAATAAACCTCCATCCACAGACACAAGTTTTAAAAAAGCGCCATGCGTTAGTTATGCAGTCTTAGCCCTGCTGGTAAAGTCCGATCAGAAACACGGCCAGAATTTCTGCTCCAGTGCCCAGTACAGTCCCCCAGCGAGCTGAGGCAGGGCAGGCTGTCAACAACACACAGGCACGTTGTTGCTCAGCACCGGTGATGTGGCCAAGCCGCCGCAGAATCACACGGGGAATAACGGTACACGACACGAGCGCCGAGGAGCCGTGTCCATCACTGGGCCATGGAGGGAGGACACAAGAGGGGCTGACTGGACACAGAATCACATAAAACACGAGCCCGGACACTAGCCGAGGTCACACAGACATGTTAAGTCCACTCCACGGAGAGTAGGAGTGAGGCATATGTCAGAGATCCACATCACGCTGGGAGACGTGGGCACACATACAAACCCATCTCTCATTTCTCACACGTACGTACAGTACACGTACGCTTACATAAACACAAACACATCCGTGTCTTACGTCGAACGAGGTAAGCAAGCATTGCACACACATATTTGTGTGCACACAGCAAAAACACATTAGTCGGTAAAGCAGATCTCTCGGTAGAAGTGCTTATCTTTTTTCTCAATTGCATGGAGAGTTTTCTCGGAATCACTCACAATAAGAGATCAACAGTCAAAAGTAAATCAAACTGTGCCACATGTCCCGCCCCTTTCCCTATTCTCTGTCTGGAGGGGGTTGGTGTGTGGCAGAAGGAGATGAAAGCACTGGATTACTGTAATCCAAACACACCACATATGGTTCAACTTCTCACTCACTGTTTGAGTATATTTAGAAAACCAATTAAGAGAAATACACTGGAGGCTAAATGAATTCTGCTGATGTGGGGAATACATGTAGTCTCCCCAAAAGTCTTTCAGAGTCGGCATCTACAGTATGACTCATTTCAGGTGAGAGAAATAAAAGCACTCCAACTACTCTTTGTAGCCCTTTTGGCCATAGCTAACCTCTCCCTCTTAAAGGGAGAGCCTCTGAACTCATGTTCTGTGCTGGCTGGCAGTAGAATGTGGGGTTTCAATCAGCTCTGAAAGTGGCATCTTGCAACGTGATTGTTGGCCCTTGGACAGGGACTCACTCTCTCTCCAGAAGCACAGGCACCACTCAGCCAGGGACACTCTGCCGTCGCGGTACGTGTCGCACGAGTTGAAGAAGGGTCGGATGCAGATCTCGTACTTGTCCAGGTTGATGGCCGCCAGCTCGGCCTGATCCAGGTAGAGGTCACCGCTAGTGTCCAGCTTGGAGAACATCCAGCCGATGGAGTCCTTGCAGGTGGCTACCAGACTCCTGTCTATGACTGGAAACAATAGCACTGTCACTGGAAAATTAACCCTGTTACACGTTTGTGACAGCTACAGATTGCTATTTAAGGTTAATCTCAACTTCAATATTTTTATTTAGCTTAGTTTAGATAATTTAGTTTAGCTTAGTTTAGTATGAATGTATGTCTGTAGAACACATTCAAAATTATGACATTGGTGGGGGTTAAACTGCAGGCTATGGCTAGATTCAATGATGGAGTGAGAGGACAGGAAAGAGGCGGAGCAGGAGAGAGGAGGAGGAGGAGGGGGGGCAGAGGACTACTGGCATGGACTGTGTGCTCCGAATGTGTGGGCTTCTCACCGGAGCCAGAGCTGGCTGCTGGGCTGCCCGTCGAGTTCTGTTTGGCGTTGCCCTGGAGCAGCTGGAACCAGTCCCGCAGCCGATCGCCCAAATCAGCCAGGTCCTGCCCTGTACAGCTCTCTGATGGGCGGAGTGGGGAGGGAGACAGGGACACAGAGAGAGAGAGAGAGAGAGAGAGAGTGATAAAACAACAAAAAACCACAGAGCTGTGCGATTTTGTCTGCAAAAAAAGCAAAGGAGACAGAGAGCGTGAGTGCAACAGTGTTTTCCACTCAATTCCACACTCTCTGTTTACTAGTGGGATCTGGGATGCAGGAGGACATGGGGGGGGGGGGGGGAGAACACAGCAGGAGCATGTCCTGGTGCAACCTCAATCTGACACAAGGCTCTACGGCTCCTCGTCGCAAAATACCGGGCCATGAATTTAATATCGTACAAAATCTGCTTAACCATTAAGCTGTGATTGTGTGTATCGTAATTTCAATCTCCCCCGTTGTCAGGGTTCATCTTGTTCCATGAAATTGGACATTGTGGCATTTACAGTTCATCTAGTACATGAGCCACAGTGCTCACAGATATCTCTTCAGACAAGAGACAGAGCTGGAGAGAGGACAAGGAGAAGATGAGGAAGACAAGATGTGTATTAGAGACAGCATAGAGAAGAGGAGGGAGATGTTTGTTTTGGCTCACAGCATTACAGTGTGGCATAGAGTATTACAATACTAGTGTACATTCATAACACATACACTATGTTTTTATCTATATTTTATACATTAAGCAGACCTATATATGCAGAATATGTGCATAATTTATTTTGACTAAAATGAGCACATATTTGAGAAGTCTGCGCTGGGTTGTGATCTGTACAATCTGTTCATAGGCTGCAGGAGAGATACAGTATGCGTATGTGGTCACCACACAGAGGTAACACAGCGGCGATAAGCACATGTCTTCCAGCAGCAGGCCGCTGGTGGCGTGGACTTGCCGTGCTTGCTGCTGTCTGTCTTGTCGGTGGGAGGGGCCGGTGTGGCACAGGGACAGGAACCAGAACACTTCACGCTCAGCTCCTTCCCCATGTGGCAAGCCTGCTGTTCCAGCTTACACTGCAAGTGCACACACACACACACACACACACACACACACACACACACACACACACAGACAAAAGAGCCCACTGTAAACACATACTACACATGTGAAAAGAAGCAAACCTATGCAGAGATGTAGAAAAAACTAAAAAGACATAAAGTCCTCTGCGCTCCTGAGAATCAGAATCACTGTCTGGTGCATCAACGGGAAAGGACAAACTGTAGTGAAGAAACAATGTTCACCGGAGCAACTCAGGTGTGAGGTTTTTGATATTTATTAAGGTGCCAACATAGTGGACTTATGCAGAGGTGTGCTCTAGCCGTGACACCTGACCGCGACCATAATAACAAGTGCCATTAATCCTCCTGAGTGCAGCGCAATGACGTGCAGCTGTAACACGGCTCAAACATTTACAGCGGTTACTGCAGGAGAGAACAGCTCACTTAGACGAGACGAGACGCCACGGCTCACTGATGATGCCGGTGATGAAACATAATGTCCCCTCACCACCTCATGTTTTCAACAAGGTCAGCAGTAGAAGACACGAAACATAAACCAACGACCGCTCTTTGTGCAGTCTCCTCTGCTGCGGTCCAGTCTGACTCACAAATTCAACACAGGACTGCACGCCATCTGCACAAGAAAAAAGCTCTGCGCCTCTGAATCCCTATTGTAACCCCTGCCAAACCTGTCCACATGCTGGATTTGGTTTGTGGGCAATATGGACCAGAGAAAGCCTATACAAATACCAAATGAGCCTTTTGAGACCTGGCCTTCAGCATGTGTGGTCCACAACAAGCCCTCCATGGCAGGCCCAGCGCAGGGGTTTTGTAGGAGTTGTGGGTAAGGGCAACCACAGAGCAATAATATAGTACTGTGGGGTGGCCAGTATAGTGCCCACTGTGGGCCTACCCACCAGTAATATAGTGCCCACAGTGGGCCTACCCACCAGTCATTTGGGTACTGTGAAGAGCATAATATGCTGTCATCGGCTTTTAAAGCAACAGTCTGTAGATGGGTTGGTTATTGGAAGCTATTACACTCTTTTCTACTAAAAGGCTAGATCATTATGAGGGGAGTTTTTTGTAGGCCTACTAGACCCATGTGCAAAGCTATTATGTCTGAGCTTTATGCTTTTCAATGAAATGAGCTTTAACCAAGTCTTTATACATTTTGTTTTCATAGAGATGTAGAGAGCTCACAACCATTAAAGATCTATACAAGGTCCACAAGGGTCTCGGTTTCCCTGGCACTATTTCAATATTGTTTGGAGAATATGCTGATTCACTGGATATTGTAGATAGACAAACAGAGGAAAAGGGCGAGTGAGGGAAAATGATGGCAAATTTATCAGGACAAGGCATGGCTAAGACAAGGCAATGTGCAAGGTACCTGTAATATTACGGGCCCTTATATGAAATGACAGGGAAATTCTAAAATCTAAAATTCTAAAATGTATCACGCGCTTACTGTATATTAGCCCAGCAATGAGAATACAGGCTTTGTCCATATAATATAAACATGTATTTCAGACCAAGATGAGAAAGGTGTGGAGAGGTGTAAAGCGGCATTCATAAGAACAATAACGATAACGATGACTATAACCATAACAATAAAAACGTTCACACTGGCCAATGATAAGAAAAGTTTCTCTTCGTGTTCATGAATGTGATGTCTAAAATATGATGGATTCTGATTGGTTGTTGGCTTTTTATCGTTCTCAAAATCGGTCTGATCGTGATTCCCAACGATATCGTTCTTCATGTCGTTATCATTATAGTTTATGTGTGAACGTCGTCATTAATATTCATAGTTATCGTTATAGTTATCATTCTTTGGATGGGCTCATAAAGAGAGAAAGGGGAGTGTATAGAAAACAGCGGTGCCTTACCTGGGAGGCATAGTTATGGCCATCAGAGCCACACACAGGGGCCGCAGTAGAAACAGGGCATGGGCTACAGCTATGCTCAGACTTCACCAGCGGAACTTTCATTCTGTGGGACACCAGGGAATGAGGAAACAAACACAAAACAGCAGCTCATCAGTACTAAAATGCTGTATCAACACAGCCCACAGAACAGCAAGAAATAGAATGAGCTAAAGCTAAAATTAGGGAAACAGCTAGGACCTATAAAACAATGTTACACCACTATACCACAGGGTGCTTTACTATCTATCACTGCTCACTTTTTTTTATCACAGCTTTAGCTCTGGACATAATCTTCCTATGTCTAATGAGAAGGGGTATTTTGACTTTGGGCAAAACCATCCCATAATTACTCACTCAGTTATATCTCAAGATGGAACCATTATCGAGCAGGGATGCTATGTAAATGAGTTATGTTCTCGGAATATTGACTGTGTAATTAAGAATGAGCAAATACTGAAGGATCCCATGGGCAAGCCTCAGAGGTATTCTAAAAGAGGTAGGCTGTGGGATATTAAAGACCTCAGGGCTGAGTGTAGGAAAAAAGGCTTTAGCTGAGGAGGGGCCGCCACTGGCAGAAATCAGCACCAGGTTAAGATATCAGCGGAAAAGATTGTGTGTGGGTAATGAGCTCTGCCTTCCCTCCTCTTCTGCTTTTTATGTTCCTCTCTCGGCACTCGATGGGTGAGTGTGTGGCTAGTTACGGATTCAGCAGGAGCCGTCTTCCAAGAAAGCACAATCGCCAGCGCCAGCGAGCTCTAATTTACTCTGGATTGATGAGCGTGGACAGCAGTTTACTGTCTGCATGTTAACGCTGACCCACGGATGACACCCACCTGTGCTCCAGCTTCTTGCGGTTCACGCACACGGCGCGCTGGGATCCTTGAACCACGCAGACCTTGTGCTGGCTGCACTTTACTTTCTGACACGGGTCCTTTGTGGTGTCCACGTCTACAGGGAGAGGTAGAGAAAGAAAGAGGGAGAGATTCAGCTTAAGAAAAGCAATCCATTCTCCCTTTATCCATCAGGGACCTGGAAGACTCATCCTCCCCTCCCTTCCTCCCTCTCTCTTCTCCTCCCTCCTTCAGAACTGGAGCGTGTGTAATATGTCAGGGATGCCTGCTGGGAGCTCCAGTGGCAGCGATGCTACGTGCTATACCTCCCACTCTTCAGTCTTCCCTCTTGCGCGAGGATGGTCAATATGGTGCCCTGACGGCGTGTGCTTGTTTGATAACTTGACTCAAATTAGGGATGCAACGGTACAGTTTTGCCACGGTTCGGTTTGTATCACGGTTTTTGGGCCACGGTAACGGTTCGGTTTCAATATATCAATATTATCTTGGCTCTAGCATACAGGAGGTTATATTTGCCTTTTCTATTTCAAATCAACAATGTGCTTCTACTTACACTTGCAGAGAAAATATTAAATGCATAGCCAGACACAGATGAAGCAGAATCACAAAAATGTATTATAAGAAAAGAACACCATCATTGCCTCTGTCATAAACAGGCAATATTATCCATAGTGAAGTGCAGCATAAAGTAATGTGTAATTATTTATTTAGCCTATTATACCACTGCTTGGTCAAATTTCCTATTGTGGTGCGCTATTTGAAACGTGCATTATTTTTCTATATAGGCTACCGCACGGCTATGATGTAGTTCCCTTCTTTTGGGCTTATTACACTTGAATATTAATTCGCCAATGTGAATGTAACGGTAAAAACAGCAATGTTGCATCTAAGACAGCGGCAATATAGTAAATGAAAATGATAGTAGCAGTGGTATAAGCGGGATAATCAACTACGCGCCCTGTGCGTTTCTAAGAAAATAATGCACTTATCGAAGTGTCCGCCTGCGGCGTCGGGTCCGACCTTACCACTTCGAACGTGCATTATTTTCCTATAAACGCACGGCGCGTCGTTCATTATCCCTTACCTGTTGTCTTACAGAACATACAGCCCTTTTGTAATATTAAGTAGGTTGCATAAAATGTAAACTTTAAAAGTCACTTTCAACTTCTCTCTTACACACTTCGTACAGTTCAGGAATCTTACTGCTGAAATGCGTGCCGGAGGGGATATTGAAGCGATGATCGAGAACATTTATCATGTAGCGAAATCCCATACCCAAAACCACCGTATAGGCAGGGCATCATGTCTTTTCCTATGAACACGCCAATCGCATTCGTTATGTCTTTGTGTTTTTGGGAATTATAGGAATATTGTTGCCGAAAGGCTGCAGCAATGGATGGTTGGGTTTTCGGTGGCAAACCAGCTCTCCGTGCTGCTCCACTTAAGGTTACAGCCGGGTGATGATGGCGCAAATGGGCCGACATGTTGGATTTGTTACCTTTATTAGGTGATCGTTGTGAAGCAGTGCTTGCACACTGTTCTTTGTTTACTGACGGTCTTTTTGACTTGTTCGTAAGCTACTTCGAATGTCGCCATGATCGTGCAGCCGCCGGTAAAGTTTGTTTCTTCTCACATGACTCCTTCATTTGCATTTCAACGTGCTTATTGGGTCTTGGGAAATTCAGTAAAATTCTGATTGGTTGTTGCAAGGTTGACGAGAGGCAAGCTGAACAGTCAGAGAAAACTCATCCCCCGGGTCCTAAGCACTCCTTGTTATCGCTCCCAGGCTACGCGCGTGCAATAACCTTGTATTAAATAAAAAGTTTAATGTCGCGTATACCGAAATATTGCGGTTTAGGTGAGTCTATTGAACCGAACAGGCCAAGCCGAACGGTTCAATAAATTATTGAAAACCGTTGCATCCCTAACTCAAATGCGAAAATCTTTACACCAGTGCTCCCAGTTGGGGGGGGGGGGGGGGGGGGGGGGGGGTTCAGACAGCTCAGTGGAGGAAATGGATTCTTTAGGTGGAGCTTCACAGCAGAGGAGGCGACTGCATGTACCCACATCTCATCATTCACACTCTCCCGACCTGAAAATACTCAATCAGTGAATGGGCAAAGTATAGGCTACCCAACAAACAATATATGAGTCTGATATAAACAGCTAGCAGAATCCTTGAAATCCACTAACCATACGGACAGTAGTTTACTGACATCAATCATTTGAATCACATAAAACAATTCAGTAATACTAAAATAATGATGGGATTATCCAAAATGGCAAACCTTCAAAAAGTGAAAATCTGATTTGGGATGTAAATCCGGTTGGAAAAAATGCTGTATACAGCACAAATATTAGAGCTTTTTTCATTTCAAACTCTTGCATAATGCGATTGGAAAGGCCCTGATTTATCCCCAGTGATACTTTTTTTTTTTTTTTTTTTATCTCTTCTGATAGTCTTTGCCAGTGAAGGAAGAGACAACAGGCCTACAGTATGCCTTGTGACTATCCAGTGTGTACAGTAAACAAACTCAGATACCAACCTGACAATTACATCATCTCTCCTAAATGAAAGGCTTTGGGAATTAACCTCTTCTTCTTTTCTGTAAACAACTCAGGATGGTTTGATGGATGAACAAAGTGTCATCGAACGTAAAGAAGAATGAGCCTCATATTAACATAACGGTCTCAAGAGGATTGGAATAAAACAGTATGATGTCGTTACCATAGCAACAGGCATGGCAGCACCACCACCACCACCACTATCTCCAGGCACAGAGAGACTATTTCTGCGAGGTGATTTGTGTGCTCCATCGTGTCTTTTGAAAATAGAGAACCCCTCTCATCACTCTCCCTCTGCTGCTCCCTGTCCCCTGAGTACATCTCGTAAAGCGCACACGCAATGGCTGCCGCTCATAAAGCACATAATTAGGCTCCCTGCACCGTGCGCTCGTGCCAAATCTAGCTTAAGGGGAGTTGGAAATCCCAACAGATTCCGTGTCGACCACCATTTCCACGCCGACCCCTCAACCACCTCCTTCATCCGCTGTTTACACGCGAGCGTCAGTGGCGCGTTGTCAAAGGGAGAATTACCTCTCAAGCGGAGGAAGGTGAAGCTGGCTGGAAAGCCCTACATGATGGGGCTACTGTAAAATGAACTCCAGCTGTTTTAGTGCGCGGTGTAACTTTAGCTCACTGACAGTTCATTAGATATGCTGTGTTCTCTGCCATGCAAGCCCGGGCTTTATTGCATGACCAGAGAATGGGCATGCAATTGCATCAGCCTGATAAACATCCTTAAACCAGCATAATGAGCTTTCATGAGGATCTGTTAAAGCTTTTGTGGATGTAGGACAAGCAACATTGTTGTCAACATCCATAGATGAGGTCATACAGTACAGTGGATGCCTCACACATCTGGTTCCCCAAAACGCACGAGCGATGTGGGACTGTGAGGATGATTACTCTGGACGACGCGAGAGCATGTCAATACTGTAATGGACCCGTAATATGGGGCCATGAGATTCTCTGAAGACAGGGGAAATTCACCACAACAACCACCCTGCCCTGATATGAGTTAACATGAAGACAAAACCAAAATAAAAGCAAAAACAAAATATCAAAGTATCTAACCTCATAGTTTAACAAGAACAGACATGTTTAGTGTCACAGCCATTCATGTACCTGTGATAAAGTGTCTTGCGAAGAGCAGTCTGGCTCTGGAGACCAGAGGGACCACTGAGTCATAATACTGCTGGACACACAGGTCCGGCCCTCCCTCTTCAGATGTGCTAACAAGGCCTGGGGGCCACCGATGTTGGTGGGCAGACTTCAAAGTGCAGACATCACACTCACTTAGTCATGTCTGAACGTGACAAATCTTCCCGCTGCCCTCCTCTGCTGCCTCATTAATTCTGTCATGGAGAAGAGGGGCAGATCAATGGGCTAAGGTGAATGGGTCTCCTTGTGCTGAGCGCTGAGGGGATCAATGCCATTAAAATGCTGCATCCCCAACGGCTCATAGCCTACCGAGCCTTCCCTGCCAGGGCAAATCACTTGAGGCAGGGAAGTGTAGAGAAACTCGGCTATAAGCGGGTAGGCAAAATTAGCTAATATTAGGACTGCAGAAATATTAGAAGGATACAGCTGTTTTTTTTCCCTAATATGGGTTCTCAGAATAGAGGCAACACAACTGTATTACTGGGTGATTCACAGTTTTAAAAATCAAAACCCATTGCAAAGCCTAGAATTTATTCAAAAAAACTTTTACGATGTGCTTGAGACGCCCATACTTGTGAGAGCTTTTGGGAGACTCACAATCTCTCATGTAAGTGGATTTCTGTTTCACAGGAAGAATGCCAGTGTCACTCAGTTCTAAATCATGGCCTCAGGGCTCTTAGCAGGACCTCGCTAGAGCTGGCAATTACCCACTGATTACATCTGAAGATCTTTGCTAATGGACTTCCTCTCTTCTGAGGACTTCATGTTCAGTGTACATCAAGGACAGAGGAGTCTGATTTGAGGTTGGTAACATGGAATTAAAATGGATATTCAACTTGTACAACTTATATCTCTCTATCATAATTCTTACATTTTGTTTTTGTTTACAAAATATCAACTCCTGTAACAATTGTATTTTGGTAATGTATCAGGGCCATTAATACATTTAAAACTGTAAAAAACTGACTTAAAACTGTAAACAAGATCATACATAAAGATGTAAATGGCTATAAATGTCTAAAGAAATATGGACAAATACTTTTATTCAAATAAATATAAAGAAATATATATCTTTTATCAGTCCTTCTGAGTTGTACCCTGGAAATTCAGAGTTCTCGCGAGAGCACAATTTGAATTGTGTCTGCAAGATACTCTGGCAATGAGCAATGATGTACGTTACTTTTACCCCAGGCATCGGGGGGAACCAAAAAAGGAGTGGGTGAGCTAAACTGATGACAACAGCGCTACAACTTTCGTTTTTGGTCGTAGTGTTATCAAATTGCGTGCAGTGTGATTTTCAAATGCATGCTTGCCGCCCCTCGAGTTGGGCCATTTTCATTATTCGTGGCCAGACCCTTAATCTGAAAGATTCCAGGGTCTGGTTTACTACCAGGCTATCTGAGTTGAACTGTTGCTATAGATACGGAGACCTTTTGACCGTTTAATCAACATACACAGCACACTTTACCACTAAAGCTCCACCCATCACTGTGTATTCACTGAGGGACAATACAACTGAATGTGTGAGATTGCTGGTGAGTGTTGATTACTGCTGCAATTACCAGTGAGTGTCAAATTGCCTCATCTATGTCAAAGCACAGTCCTCACCTCTGATGCGCACTGTTATTAAACATCATTAGGTCCTGGTATTCTGTGGCACACACCTCACTCAGCATAACGCTATCCACATCTCTCTCTCCTTCTCTCCCTCTCTCTCGCCCTCTCTATGATTAGAAGGCATAGAAGCTTTCCATTGTTTGCATTCTAAATCCTTTGGCAAACAGGATGAAAATGAGGACAGATTCTGAGCAGGCAGAACACACATGACGGTTAACACAGAAAACAGAATTGGCTCCATACAAAGGACTTACTCTCAGTTGAAACCTGACCTGCATCCCATGATCGAATGTAGTCGTCCTGGGGGAAGGAGAGAAGGAAACACTGACATTCAGACAGTATTGAACACAATGGGAAGCACAGGAAGAAGCAAAGCTGTGCCTGCAGCTCTGCATGTTCTTCTAATTGGAGTACCATAGTTTAATGTCATTTTAGAGTGCTGAACGAATGTTAATATGATATAATATGTAATGCTTATGTGTTGCTGGAGTTTAACAGTAAACCACTGTCAAACATCTGATATAACACTAGCTTCGGTGCCATTTTGTGTTTAGCTATTGTTCAAATGAGAAAAAGAGTCTTCCAAGGTCTTATTATTAAATAGGCTATATCAAAGAACAATGAAGTGATTGAGCATATTTAGAAAATACATATTTACTGACCTCCACTTCCTGAAGAAACGCGAGGCACATGTGAGGAAGACAGAAGAGAGAGATGAGTCATGTATTGGGCACACAAGTCCATTCTTCCCAATAATTCCCTTCCCTAAGGTATTATCATTCTGACTGCTCACACTATTTACACTGTTTTTCCAGGAAATGATGATGGCTGTTTCTGCAAATTATTCTGCTTGTGCAGACAACAGGCTTTACAGGAAGGCTGCTCTTTACACAAAACAGGGTTTTCGACCCTGCAATTGCAAGTTAGAGCTCCTTCCATTAGAAATCGATAGAATTAGACATTGGAAAACAAATACAAACAAGGTGAATAAATGGCTTACTTGGCTTATGTTAGTTACCCCACAATAAATGTAAACCTTTTTAAATATGATGATGTTGTTAACATCACATGAAATACATCACTGAAAAGACCTGCAATAATGCTCGCTCATAAAAAGAGCCATGTTTTAGCATCTTAATACGAAGCCTGTCCATTTGCAAATATCCTTGCATGCACTCCCGGGATCGGATTATGACTTCTTGAGAGGGGAGCACCGAATAACCACTCCGTGTCTCAGACACGAAATATACGAATATCCTATTTGATGGAGAGGATTACAGCTTCAAACTTGTCTGAACAACCCAAAATGATGAGACTGTTCCATGCAGACGATTCAGAAAGTTTAAACTGACACTCACGATGAGCATGGCTTTTGACTCCAAAGCCCAAGAAAGGACATATGATCTCAGATCTGGGATCAGTGCAGTTTGGTGATTGAAGTGAAGATTGAGTGATGAGACCAATGCAAACCAATGAAACTGTTTACACCAACCAAATATAATGCTGAACATAAACACACACAGATCAGACATGTAAGATTTCAGAAGTCTTCACGGCAATATTTGGATGAATAAAAAGTTCCATTCTGTTTCAAGATTCTACCTGTTGTATGCCTACAAAGCAAAATAAAGACATCAGCCTCAGAGGATTTCTGGAGTGCTGTCACTCTTGCACCCCCGAACCCTAACGCCCCCCTCAGCTGTTCTGTGGCTTACGTAGAGTGCAGTGCATGGATGGAGTGTCATTATGATCTCCATAGACAGCAGATGCAGTGGCGTTATATGCAATGCCAACCCAGGCCCTGACAGGCTCAGCTCTGGACTCCAGCCCAGCTCGGAGCAAGCCCGCGGAGGGCTGCGGTTCTGGGGAGCAAGGCAGTCGTGCCTACAGAAGGCAACGGCATTCTCAGTGTGCCAGCAGCACAGAGCCCGCTGCTCATTTGTTAGATTAGCAAGAACAAAACAAAGCACACGGATATATTGTGAAGTCAGTTTGCTGTGAACTCTCACATATCCTGTCTTTACGTGTATTCGTAAGGACTGTTAGGCAACTGCAGTAGTGCTTGAAATGGTTGAGCTAACGACAGGTGGACTAATGACACATTCAGAGGCTATATGCTGCACAGAGGAGCTGATAGCATCTACAGACTCCTTAACAAGGATCTGCATAGCCTCCTGTAGACCCCACCCTTCTCAGCATCAGATATGGCAGACTTTATACCCCCTCGCCAGGCCAGAGAAGGCTGATTGATGATCCTCCAGATCTCCACATGGCACTGAGTGTGTCGAACGGGCTCTCCACAAACTGCACAGGGCCTCAGAGGTCCTGTCAGCATGGGCTTGTGTGCGTAGAGTGCATGGCGTTTGTCATTTTCACCTAACTCTTTGGCTCACAGCTGACGGTGTGTGTAAATAGAGTTTATATGAGTGATTATAGCTCCGCAGAATCTTTGTAATGTGGTTATGTACAGGATAGCAGGATATAATGGAGAGAATATTAAAATAAAAGCCATTGCATGGTTTTGTACAAAAGCCAATAATGTATAAAACATTATTTCCATAAATCATTGCCACTGGTAACTGACATTTTAACCTAACTTTTACATCAACCTCAGACAAATGAAAGGCATTAAGTCCCCAGAATGAACTGTAAATGAGATATTCAAACAATAAATGGTACCGTAGAACCCTAATTCACCCTGCCGAAATTGCCTTTTTCAACATTTACCCGTAAGAGCAATTCTACGTCTTCCCACAGCAACTTGCTCATCACCCTGGTGAACAACACTGGGAAGATGCTTTCTATTCAGTGGTCTTGATCATGACTAAAGTTTTGCAAGGTCTCTTGTGCCCTGAAACAGATGAGTCATTTCTATTTCAGAAAAGCGCCCTCAAACCACCTGCTGGGGCTCGCTCTCACACCATCTCACACACACTCAACTGTTCACACAAGTCATCATCACACACACACACACACACACACACATTTTGTTCTTGGACACTGCGCACATGTTGTTTCCAGTTAACTGAGAAATGTAAAAGGGGGGGGGGGGCACTCTTATATGAATAACTGTGAATGATTTTTATTTCTATGTGAGTTTTATGTGTTTTCTCAAATCATATTTTTTAGTACTAATTTGAATGCATTATGAGGCATCTGGCAGTGTGTTGATTGTATAGCTGCAGTGTCATCTCCAATGTGTGCGGCTCATTCTTTATTGCCAATTGAAAAGCCGTGTTTACAACTACACCCTCACTATCTCATCGTGCCCCAAGTTGCCTTGTGAATGGCGGCAACCCCATTAAAAGCACAGGGTGAAAAAGCACACCATTAACCACTCAGATGCATTTGTGATCACCTACAGTACTCCCCCCCATCTTGAACTTTATGGCCCATACCTGGCACCGGTGCTGAGGTGCTGGCCCAGGGGAATGCCAATTGTGTCCTACAAGGTCATGTCCGACACAAGGACGGAGAGATGGCTCATTCCTGCAGGCCAAAGAGCCAGGCTGAGGGGCCAGAGGCTGACAGTCGGCCCTGGGGGACTAGTGGAGGGGCATGGAGCCAATGACACTGAGCTCAGAGAGCACGTTGCAGTCTTGCATCCCAGTATGCCATCACAATCATAAGAGAGGTATACCATGAGGGATTTTGAAGGATGGATCTTCCTGTACCAATAAACACAATGCAGGTACAGACGTAGTCAAGGCAGACAGACCATAGAATCTGTTGCATTTGGAGGCAAATATTCAATAATTCCTGCAGTGAAAATACTCAAGTTTTACTCCAAAGCAAAATGTAAGGCATGCTTTTTCAGATTAGTTCCAAATGAATGGACCCGTTTTGCCAAGAACAGCAAATTGATTAATCACTAATAATTACTGACAAACACTAATACCTCTATCGTGACATATCCTGTAATGTATACATGGGATAAAAGGAGTCAAAATGTCATGCAGCACACATTCAGTAAGAGTGAATTACTCTCTAAAATCAAAATTAAAGTGCCACTGCTGTGGTATTTAAAATGATTTGTGTTCATTTAACATTCCGTTCAGTACCACCACTGCACCACTACGTTGTCTGTTTAGGTGGAATTCTCTGTTCTTCTTCTTCTTTCAAAGGACACCAGTGTAACTCATTTCCCCTGCACCTTTTTTCCACTAGACTCTTGGATAGATACAAATCTTTCACTTCTCAGAAATCTTTTCTACCTTGATGTTTGGACATTCCAAGAGTCACTGACTGTATGGCAGAGCCAGCCCAGAGCCGTGCCTTTGCAGCAGTCTCCAACTAAGCCTGGCCCACCACTCTCTCCACCTGCACTGCAAAGATAAAGCCTCCCATTGGACAGGAAGTGGCTGTAGCCCTGGAGTGGACGATAAAAGGCCGTTTCCCCCCCCCCCCTCTCTCTACTCAATTAAAGTCCACCTACTCTTTTTGGTGGTTCGCCTAGATGTCCTGCAGCAATGGCTCTACTTGTCTTTGTCAGATGTCATCTGAACAAGCTTTATCTGTCCTCCACATCGAGCCTCCTCATGGAGGCTTGTTCCACGCTTTTCAGCTCGTTCGATCGAGGAGGTCACATCCTTAGCGCTGGCTTTAAAAACAGCTGCACCGCACACATACAACAATGGCATTATGGGACAGCAGCAGTAGTAGTCAATGGCAACAGCTTTCCTTTATGTCCCATTTAGCTCTGCTGAGCAGGAGCGTGAATAATACACGGATACACCACGGCTTTAATAGCAAACTTGGCTGCCTCGTCTTAAATTGCATTATGCCTAATTATCTCCTGGCATGCCGTGGTGAAACAGGGGCCGAGCCACCTCCACTCACACACACACACACACACACACAGCCCACACCGCACTGAGCGCCGCTGTGTTTAAGCACATGCAGGACATGGAGCTCCAGCAAGTACACGTGGCCAGCCCCTGTCAGCAGCTGTGGTCACCCAGCGTTTGACATTCAGAATTGGCCCATCCCACGTCGAGGGTGAGGACAGGCTCCTGTGTGAGTTGAAGCTGCTCTGGCACCCAAGCCTAGCTGCTTAGATGAGCTTTTCGCTTCTTCTTGTAATGGTTTACGTTCGCATGCCACAACTCAACTGCAGCGAGCTGATATGCCGCTACAGCAACAAAGACATTTGAGAAAGACTGTCACACTATTCTGACATCTTGGGAAAAAAACCTTCCCCATCTTAATTAAGAAATCCAAGCAAAGAAAAGTCGTCCCCTTGAGCAACAACAGAAACCCCCCACCCTAATCTCTTCTGTGCTGAATTTTTAATCAGATGATAATGACTGGGGAACCGAGAGACCGTTTGAGCATACTCATGAAACATTTTTGGTTCATTAAAAATGTAGTGGTGGAATAACAGGTGCAAGCCGACACAACCTCTCCTTGGCTGAAGAGAAGCACAGCTTTTTAAATGAGCTCCTGCTGCACAACACACTGCAAGAGAGAGAGAGAGAGAGAGAGAAAGAAAGGGAGAGAGAGAGAGAGAGAGAAAGGGAGAGAGAGAGGATTGGCCGGTTCTGTTGGTTGTTTGTTTTCAGTGGAACAGATGATAGATCCAGTCATGTTTTTGCAAAAATCTTTGTCACAGAGTGGTTAACGTGAGAGGGAGTAGAACTGGATGAAGTTATTCTATCTGAACTGCTGTAATGCTTTTACATTAAGATGATGAGTATGAGATGTTCATTTGCGCTCACTTTCTAGAATGGTACAATAAATATTTATTTCTGTTAAAAAATAACTGGTTCCTTCTGAGTGATCATCACTACTGTACATTCAAAATTCGACGAGAGCATCATGAAAACATAAAATGGCAAATATAAGATACATTTCATAAGAATGTATAAAAGATACAGTATTTTTTTTGCCACAATGACCTTGGTGCCAACCCTGTGAATGCTATAGCCTTGGCTTTTATTTGTTTTTAAATGAAGTGAATATCTACTCCTGGCACAAGTTTCCTTGTTTCATCTTCTTATGGCTGCATACATTAGGGGAAAAAATAGGCTACTGAGAAAGGTATATATTCGGGAGAATATGAGATATGATGAATCTTTAGTTGCTGGACCAACGCTGATTATTTTAGTGAGATTATCTAAAAATGTTAATGAAAAAAAAAAATATCAATAAACAAAGATTTTCAACATTAGCACAGTCTGAATGTAATAAGACTGTATTACATGCTAATACACCATAGCAATTAGCATTTATTTTAGGTTAATGTATACATTCCCTTGCATTTGTTTGTCAGACAGGAGGCTTTTGATGTGCCACATAAAAGTGTTTGTCTGCCAGGAAACATAATGTATACTGTACCCTAAACTGACCTAGTGATGTCATGGTAAATAAATTCAGCGGCAAACCATATAAGGGCACACATTATGTATTCATACTGGAAAAGAATTCCCAAGGCAGGATGATATATGCATGTCTCTATTTTAGGCTCTTGTTGCTTTGCTAGTAATTCAAAGATGCAACAACATGCAACATTCAGTTGTTCCAGGGATTTCAGAAATGTTTGATGTTTGACTATTACGATAGAGATGGGATGAAAGATTTCCTGGGAGAAAGCGCAAAATTATTTCAAACAAACAAACAAACAAAAGATAATAATGCAACCCCGACTGGGACTGACTCATGAATAAGTTTATCAAAAGTTTGACCGATGGACAATGTGCTCTCGGGCACTTTTCAGCCGTAGTCCCAAGATTGTAAGTGATCTTTAGATCAGTTCCATCAGATTATTTTCTGGCCTTTGGGGCTACAACAGAGATGCCACCACCTAGTCATCTGTAAAATGAAGCGCTAAGATCAGATGATCAAAGCAGTCTCTGGAGGAAATGTACTGTATTGTACAGATGGCATGATTCTCCTCTGGAAATCCGCTCTTTTTCCACAGTACACAGACCAGCCTGGATATGACAGCGCTCTCAGGGTCCATCAAAGGAACAAATGCATATCCAACAAGACAACCCCCTCACCTGTGGCATGGCAACCATATAAGAAACAAAGCAATATGTGTCATTCAGTGGAATGCCATGCTGTCTAAGACGGTATCTGTCATCACTTTCTCCAGGAAAAGTCAGCAGCATCCCCCTACATAGGCTACAACGGCCACAGAAAACAACAGCTGCCAAGAGGACAGAGCTCAAAGATGCCTTTGTGAAGACAGACAGCAAGTCAACAATCCATCTTGTTCCCATTCACACTCAAAATCATGTCCTGCATCATTTAACACTCAAAGCTTTGATTATAGGCCTACCTTTCCCCCCCATGGAAGGCCTTTTTGTAATAAATTATGGGCACATAATACTCCATGAAGCCTGCAAATCAACTGTTTTCCTTGAACAAGTTTCAATGAGTAGAACTCACCAAAGCACCTTAATCTTTAAATATCTCCCAATATGATCAATTTACTAGGGGTAGCTTAATCAATGAAAAATAACGATCAACGTGCATCGCTGCACATTGACAATCAAACTGAATCAAACCTACAGCAAAAATCCAAAAGGTCACAGAAATACTATTCACACATCACAGCAGACAGGCTTGAATATCTTGAATTATGTACAGCGTGTCAAAACTTTTTCAAAACAGATTAATTTATGGTTTAAATGTGTGCATGTTAATGGACAGCATTGTCAAAAGCCACCTACTCAGTCTCCATCAATAATGTATCCTTCAAAATAGACACACGGTGTTGTGTTTGACCACAAAGCACTGTTTCCGTTTAGAAGCGCTAATGAACTTGTGGAGATGAACGGTACACTTGATGTGAGGGGATGCTGCCCATCTGAGCACAGCAAAGCTAATGCATATTCGGACAATTCACAGTCAATTTTCTCTCCAATGCACGACGCAAACTTACATCTCTGAAGCGATTCCAGTGTTTGATCTTCCGACTGTATTGGGAAATGGTGGATAGCCACTGCTCATCTCCCATGAAATTCCCCTTTTTCCCGGTTTCTTTCGCTGTCTTCACTTCTCCTTGTGCAGAAGAGGCGTTTATCATTACAACCGCGACCAGAAGGCACCTTAAATTGATGACCTCCACCATCGTTCGGGGCTTGATGATAGCTTGGTCAACAACGAACGCTGGTAAAGATGTTGTTTCAGATGAAGGAGATGGATACTGAGTCCACAGTGAAATGTGACCTGATTACGGGATGCTCTCTCGTAGGCTGCCGTGCACGAGAGAGTCAGAGGTAGAGAGAGAGAGAGAGAGGGAGAGGGAGAGAGAGGGAGAGAGAGAGAGAGAGGGGGGATCAAGTTCTTGAAAACCCCAAACAACAACAACCGTGTCTTATATGCTGTAGGCTATATGTTGATCAGAATCATAGCCTATGAGTCAATGCGCATTGACTACTTTAATGATTACCTATTGGTCACGATAAGAGCATCTCACTCTCAGGGTTGTGTGCCACTGCACTGCGCGGTAGGCTACAGACTGCAGCCTGCGAGATGTTGTGTAGGCTGTTTTGAAATGCCAGTGGATGTAAGTCATTATGTTTCTTGAATTAATCCATTGTCTAATGTTGTTAAGTCTAGATATTGTAAATAAATGCACACATTGTTGGTTCATGTTCCTCTACTGAGCTTGTGTTTCTTGAAATTATTCCAGCAGCTGAATAAGAATGAAACAGGCTAAAAATATTCATATCACATAGCCTACAACAACTGTGGAGGAAGGTTTGATTACTATGATGAAGGCCTATTAACGGATTCCAGCGCTGATGCCATGCTGGTCCATTTCATCCAAAGAGAGCATACAAATAAATTAACTGCTGACAGATTTTTCAGTAGCCTAGGTTCAGCACACATTTGTGAGTGAATAAGACATTTATAAGACAATATAAAATTACTGATTTAAACCATATAAGCTGTAGTAGGCCTACAACAAAGGACTGTTCATGATGTCATGATGTTCCCTTTCCTGGTCCTTTTGCTTTGGGGATCACCTAGTGAGAGGTTTTAGGTTTAAAAAGAGTAATTGTTGAATTTCTTCTCCGCTAATTATATTATCTTATGGACAATTAATTTCGCAAGGCATATAACATGCAGACCTGTGTCACCATGCATCGTTACTTTAAATCCAAAGATATCCTGCAAAATATTGAGCTTATAGGTTCCAGAGCACCACGTCTCCACAGGATTTATCCAACATCACAGCTCTGTCTCCACCTCTGGGAGCAAGGATCCGTTTCTGCCTTCTCCAGCAATAAATCAGGCCCTGAATGCATGCTGCAATGTTTTTGTTAACAAACAAGAACTGAGGCACCTGCCCAGACAGAGACAATAAAATAACACCATGGGGGCTTCCAAAAACCAACTCCGCTAATCATTCTCTCAGGGGGTGCCTCTCATTTGGGCTTTTATACGTCCTCTCTTGCTCCTCGGGCCTCGATCCTCACTGATCTGATGGGGCAAAAACAATGGGATGGTCTATCCAGTGTTAGTTATAGATCAGTGGGAACGCCCCTTGAGGATCGAGGAGGCATGTTGAGAAGCACCTATGGTGATAAGCTGGTGGAACTGTGTAGCCTACTGTAACCTAAAACATTCTAAAAATGATTGGCGGGCCACCTACCAATCATTGATCAGTAATCAGTTGTTTTTCACACTGATGTCAACATTAGCAACAGTGCATGCGGAACTGTAGAGTGCTTGAAAGACATTGCTGTGTAATCCCTGGGAATCGAACCCGTGACCTTGTTGCTGCTACTGACATCTTATCAGCCGAGTTAGAAGGACACTGTTTGGATTCAACGGCAGCCGCAGCTACAGAATAACTAGAAGAGGTCATTTCTCATGGAAGCATGTGGTTTCTATGGTTACAGCTGAAAGCAGCACTGGGACTCCAGTGCCACCTCCCTCTCACGGCGAGGCCCATTAAGAGTCCAGCTTGCCATTTCAAAACACCTCTCTGGCCGGTCATTCAGACACACCTGCACCAACTGCAAAACATCACTGGTCAAGGAGGACGGGTGATTCATCTGCAGAAACTAAAACTGAAGGGCGTTAAAAAATCATCTAAGGTGCACAATCATTAAACAAGCACCAATCCCTTCTAGCATCCAATCACGTTATTGTCCCTTGTCCAGATACATTTCTTTTGAATTAGCCATTTTCTGACTTGATGTCCATATCATCACATCAACACTTGTCTGCAAATATATGTTGAAACTAAGATGATGTGGTTGTAAAATGCAGAGTTTGAGAGAATAAACACGATTGTCCAAGCATCCCTGTGTCAGTGTTACATCTCAGTGGATACATCAAATCAAACATTTAAAGGCAATTCAGCAATCATTCATCATCAGATCAGTGGCTCACTATTGCCCTCTAGTGTCTAGTTGTCATTCTGACACACGCACACACCCCTTACATATGAGAGAGAGAGAGAAAAAACAAAAATGAGAGAGAGAGTAAGGGAGAGAAATAGAGAGATATTTGGACTAAAATGTAAAGAACAAATGATGACCTAGGCAAATTTTGTTTTGGTAATCACACTGTTTGCCAAACAAATAACAGGACTGGACTGCAAAGATCTGGACATCCCAAACATGTACTCTTTATTTGCCAAAAGCTGGCTATGCTAAAACCATACATGTAAAAGTAATGATTCATCAATTCCATTAATACAAAAATGTATTTTATAAAATGTACTTTTCAAGCAAATTTTGTGCAGAACTCCTCATGGATTGGCATCACATGATTATACTCATGAAACTCAAAACAGACTGAATTGAAAACAAAATTAAGATTCAGTGTTAATAAATATAAATTTCAGATTCAGCAATTACCGGTATTTCAAAATTTTGCTAGCTACAACCATGTCCATAGGGGAACAGTTAAACAAGAAATTACATACATTTAATAATTTAATCTCGGTTGCGTCCCTGCAGAGTCCAAACACTGTGTACATAGAGGTCATAAAAATCATATCGTTTCTATTGGCTCCATTGTCCCAGAAGGCATTGTGGTTTGAAGAAAATCTACTACATTTTCAAGAGAGAAATGGTAATATCAAAATGCTTTATTTGAGCAGGCTAATTTACCATCTCAGATGACTGATGCCTATATTATGCGTTCCTCTACTGTAGATCTCCTCAGCAGAGACCAGTTTGTCCATTTCTGAATATGACCGATATCCTCTCACATACTCTCTCTGATTAAAGCAAGGGTTGACAATGCCCACACATGAGCATCACTTGAAGTAAATGATTTCTGTGAACCGCTTCAACGCCTCGCTGAAGGCTTGAATACAGCCAAGGTGTTACCTTAATGCAGTCAACTCAGATGTTGGGAAATATAATCAATCTGTGAAGCAGAAGAGGCATTTAATTACATTTGTATTTTGTATGCCACTTAAGTATTTCAGGCAACATAATACGGAACTTCTACAGTGGTCTGATAACCGTGGAATACATACCTTTATTTCTGTAGCCAGTCTATCCATGTAGCAAAACCTGTACGTCTGAGAGCTTCGAGCAGCTGGGAGTGCCCATTTTCTGGGCTCTTTGGTACAGATCAGAATCTCCAAAATAACGTGCCCTGTAGAGAAGGCCCTCCTCTGAAACATAGACCACAGGTCAGGGTCACAGCAGGCAATGTCAGGGCAACGTGATGTCTACCTGCAGTGGTCAATTATTCCTCTGCTCAACCCAAACATTGTGCTACTTTTTCAGGTTATCATCTACATCTAAAAGATAACATGTCACAATATAGTGTACAGGTATTGCATCAATCAACTGAGATTCTGACACAATCAAGAGGGGGTGAGGCCTTAATGGATAGAAACACACAAAACGGGAGACTCAGCTGGCCATTGCCCTAAGCGGTGAGCTATATGCCGGGTCTCCGAGCTCGTAGTTTTGTAAACGTTGTTAATGTTAATGTTCTTGCCATGTTTTCAGTCTTTAAACCTGCCTCTGTCTGCTTGCATTGTATTTCTCTTACCACATGACCATGCATGATGGCAATGCACCAGATCACAGTAAGAGAACAATTCAACCCAATCTGCCTAATTATGATCTTTTAAGAAACGACCTGTTTAATGAGTTTGACCATGACAGAGTCTATTCATAAAAAGGCACTGTGCTATGTCTATCGTACAATTCAGAATCTAACATAGGCAATGTACAGCATTATCACACCCACAGCCGTCATAACTTCCCACAAACTGTATTCTGAGAAACAAAAAATGTGTCAAAATGCATGCGCTACAATTGTTGTCACTCCTGTGTTTAATACTCTGTAAGGCCTCCCTTTGCCAACAAACCAACTTGTAATCTCACATGGCATCTCATTGAGTCGGAGATTACAAAGTAACCTATGCTGTGTAGACTGACTGTGCAGAACTGAGGCACCTGCCTCTGGCCAAGCTCGAACTCACACACTGCAGTACCTCGGATTGGGAGGCGAGTGAGCAATTATCCTGATAGCTATTCCTCTGAATATAATTGAGATGTTCACATCCTCAACAGGACTTACTCTGTTGCTTCTCCTTCCAGCAGTTGTTCCTTAAGTTCGAGATGTAATCCTCCTCTACACTCCTCTCAATATTCTTACGGTCCTTTCCAGTGTACTCCTCTGTGAACTGGTCAGTCACATAGTAAGGCACCTTCAGAGTGTCAGTCTGTCTCTTGTTTACATGCCCCAAAGACCTGTTAACAGATATATGTTAGTGTCTGAAAAAACAAAACAAAATACATATGCAATAGTCGTGGACAACCGCTCAATAACTGCTACAGCATTTCATCAGAAATCAGGAAACATCAAGTACGTCTACACAAAGAAAGTACATGCAGAAACTCATCAGGTGAAGACTTACGGGCGGTAACTGAGGCTGTAAGGGGGATCGGACACCATCATTTGACTGAGAGTAGAGACGATAATGAGGATGAGGATGGGCATCAGCTGAACAAATAGGGCCAGGCCTCCCTATCGAGGGACAGATTGGTATTTAGTTGGCATCAAAACAGGTAGGTAACCCATACCTAATTTCTCCAGTGGCATGCACATTTTTGGGCACCCCTAGTAAAAATGTCTTCCTGTGAATGCTTATAAGGGAAACGTTTTTTCAAACTGTAAAGAAAAAAAACTGAAAACACAAAATTGTGGAAAAAGTATTTTTCTACTGTACTTTTTAGTTATTAACGTAAACAAAGTATTGACATACACAAGTGTAATTCTTTAGGGATCCTTTACATGTTGTCAGACACTATGAATATTATTTAGAGCCTGTCAATGGTGAAAATATTCAGTTCACTTTGCATGTTTGTCTAACAGGATTCCATTGTAGAAGTGTGTTGTAGTATTCTTTAGCTTTGTTTCTCTCCTGAGAGGCCACAGGTAACAGTGATTTGAGAAGGACTAAAGCCTACCTTAGACTGAGAAGATTTGGGAAAGATTCTTGAAAGATTGTAGTCTTTTAACTAATGCCCCTCATTCAAGCTTTACTCAAAAGACAATCTTTCAAGAATCTTTCCAAATCTTGCCAGTGTAAGGTAGGCTTAAGGGGTGATGTAGGAAACGACATGAAGCGGAGTGCCTAAAACCCGCCCTTAGCTATTCTAAAATCACTGTAACCAACAGTCAGATACACATCAAACTGTTTAGGTACAGGATGTTAGCTTTCGATACAGATGTGTACCAAATACAGACTTTAACAGTCATCAACAGGCAACATTTGTAAGTTTAGTTAATTAACACCAAAAACATATAAACAAAATACTATTCCTGCTTATATGTGTTGAGCAGTATTGACTGTGAATGTTAGGCTAGCAGCAAGCTTACTGTACCAAAAACGAATTGTGACTAGCACGGGTATGTACTGAATTGTGATTTCTGTTTACGATTGCACCCCTATCTAACATGATTACTGCATACAGTATATATGTGCCAAAGCTTCATTAAAGGGATGGTTCGGAGACATTTCACCCTAGGGTCCTTGCACCATGACCTCGAGCCAAACAGCATCCTGAGTGGCTTTTTTCCCTTGGTCATGTTAGTACGATCAGCTGAAAGGCTTAGTGCAGGAACTAATGGACCCAACGATGTATCTCGTAAATTACACCATTATTAAGGCCCAGAATGGTAGCAACCTTCTACAGTAGTACAAATAGGTTCTGTACTCATAAAAGGCATTGGGAAGTTTGTTATGACTTTTTAAGAGCTTCACATCGTGGAGATCTTTGTCTGTGACTATCGTTACCAAGCAACAGGGAGATGCAGCAGTTGACTATGGCTTGGTGAGGTAACACTAATGGAATGCTGTTGCAGGTGTACATTTGCAGAGTGCCACACAATGGCTTTGAGCACTCATAATCCAAGACCATTTTAGAAAACTGCTGCATTTCCTACACTAATTGAACCCTTGATACTAAGTGAACTTCTTTGTATGTGGTGTGCAATGCCCTGATGAAGGTCTAAGGACCGAAAGCTTGGTAGTAAATGCACATTCTTTTTCTGCATGGATCAAAGTGTGCAGAGATTTTTTTCCCTAGAAAACTGCTGCAACCCACCTCTCTCTGGTGCTCTCTTCGGTCCGCTCGGGGCTGATGGCCATAGCGCATCCTGCCATTACTATACACATGAACATTACCTACAATAAAAAAACAGAAATGGCATGTTATAAGTGTAAGAAAGCCTACTACAACCCTAAACCTTTACAACTATGCTTAAGTTTTAAAATGAGAAATTGGCATGGAAAATCCAAAAAGAAATGATTTCTGATTGGAAATTCACCGGACGGAAAGCCACCTCCAAAGAACATATTGAAAAGGTCTTCAGGAGAAATGTCCGCTTCAAATCCACGATGTGAATGTCCATGTCTGGACGGATGTACTTTCTCCTCTCCATACAGGTCATATTGTTTCCTTTTCTCTGCATTACTCAGTACCCCATACGCGTTCCCAATGGCTATAGCAAACAGGAAGAATAAATAACAACGTTATCAGAATACCACATTAAAGATTCTTAGGAAACAGGCATTGCAACTTGGACAAGTGGAACTTGGAAATTGACGTTTACCTTTAAAAGCCTCGGTGGCACCTGGTGCATGATTCTTGTCTGGATGGAATTTCAAGGCAAGTTTTCTATATGCTTTCTTCAGATCATCTTCTGCTGCATCTTTGCTTACTCCAAGGATTTCATAGTAATTTTTACAATTCTTTATTCTGCATTAAGCAAATGACAATGAAAAAAGATGTTAAGTAAAGAGAACACGTGATCATTCAAACACAAAGAGATACCACTTAATGCTAAAGCATATAGACTAATTACATTTTAGGTTTTACAATTACAATTAAAAAATGTGTGGCCGGAATAATTTAGGCTGGCTTCCAGGCTATAGAATATAAAAACTAAGAGAAGAGATCACATTACTTCTCAGGTCAGGGGACCCCAATAATATAACTCAAACGGTAGGACCACATATCTAGTACATCAGTTAAATGTTTAATGTTAAAAGTCTAGAGAACTTGGTTGGTTTCCTTCACAAATTATTCCCATGGAAACGGAAATATTCTTTGTGTGTACCATACTGTACCTCTCGGTGGAAACAAACTATTCAAGCAATTCTCAACATGGCTACTGTACTACTAGTTTGGGACAACCCAGTGTAAACAAACGCATCAACAATTGAAGTGAATTTAAAAATGACACCAAATATTCAGCCATTTAGTTGGTTAGTTCAGCTCATAGACGGCTCTTTAGGTCAAGAGAAAATAATGTGGCTGGCCGCAATGTCGAAACTTGGATGTGGCCAAGTAGTGGTGTCCAGAGTTAAAACCCTACTTTTACCCATTATCCATTCTTATGCTCATTTCCAGAACTAGACACCTCGACTGTATCTGTACCAACTGTACAGAAATACGATTTCATTTAATTTCAGTGTTCAGTTGTCTGTCATATTTTCCCATCTTTCCACTGCTCCATTTCCTATCATCATCTTAAGTTTTATTCCATCACTTGTACATAAAACATAAAGCATACTGAATGCACGATAAATAAACGTGAACCTTTTGACAGAATCAAGCTGTTCTGAAGTGTATGGTTTGGCAGAGTCTGTGGCACTTTCCCCTGAAGTGTTAGCCTCTGTTGCATGGCTCCTGTGTCTCACACCCGTGTCACCACTGTCCCCACAGCTGTTCTCCTGACTGGAAGGTCTACCATTCTGTTCGATTGTTTCAAGTAAAGCTGTAACAAACGGACTTGCTGTTATTCAGCTGCTTAGATTATTACATTACATCTGTGGGCTACCACTCGTGCTAGCTAACATGCTAGCTAAAATGCAGCACTAACCACAAACATCTAGCTTCCTAAATATGTCATTTGAACATATATACAGTACTGCCTACATTAATTTAACATTAGCTAACGTTACCTTTGCTTTAAAAGGAGTGACAAATAGCTTCGAGTTGGATTATTTTGGACAGACATTCGGTATGTGCTGGCCAAGATTACCAACCACATATGGAAAACGTGGATGTCGTGGGCTTAAATATATTTAATTTATGATAAGTATCTTTGGTTATCTGTAATTGAATCTGAGACTACATGAAAGTTACTTAGTGTCAATTTGCTGACGTTAGCCTACCAAACAAAGTAACGTTGGCTAGATTTTGTAACATTATAGCTAGCATAGCTGGGCTGGTAACGTTAATCACACTTGCCCACAGCAAACACAAGACATACACAAACATATTTTCTAAACATAACATTTGAAGCCACAACACATCTTTAACCTCCAATATATGACTTGGTTGAAAAGCTATAACTTTGGTCATATCAACTTAAACACAATTTTCAGGTCGGGTAACGTTAACTTCACTTAGCTGCGCCTGCGCATGTAACAGGAATGACCCTTCTAAAGCTCTATTTCCGTGGTGTCATTACATACATTGAGCTTTGTTGGTAGGAAACAGTCTTTGTGCCTTTTCAAGAAACCTCCGAGCCTTATCTGGATCATCATTCCTCAGTGCTTCGATTGAAATTTCTATGCAGCGTTCAGCTTCGTCCTTGTTTGAATCCATCGCGACAGCGAAACTGTTTACTGGTTGAGGGGGCACCGTAGAATGACGTTCAACTAGCGGCAATGTACGTCATCAATAAGGGACAACTTTTAGGTGGATGAGCATAGGATGAGGCATGTGAGAAGTTTCCAACAGTGCGACAGTGAACCTTCAAATTGATCAGTGACCAGTTTAGTTTTTTGTTCGAGGTAAGATGGCAAATATATCTCAGATGTATGTCAGATGTGGTCATTTCTCCGTTCGAGTAACATGTTCTTTCCTTAAGTGTTTTGGGAAACATTTGCCTCATGTACGTTGGGATTCAAGTCGTTGCATAGGCCTACCGTCTTCCAAAAAGATGAAACGTGCCAAGTCTAGAGAACTCTTGAGATCACAAAGCCTGTCATGGGAGGAAAGGCTGGCTGACACTGTGACCCCCCTGTGGAGGTTGAGTTATGAAGAACAGCTACGAATGAAGCAGGACCAGCAGCAGATGATCTTGCTTGAACTTTCAAAACAGCTATCTGAGATGTCAGGTACATCCCTTAATCTCCCTAGCATACCTCTATTACCTATAATACCATCTCCAGTGAAATATCATTACCGCAACAAATCGACCTTCTCTGTCAATAAAGGAATTGATGGAAACCCAAAGACTGTTGGATACTACATTGGGAGTCGAGGCAAAGTTGTCTGTGTTAATGGAGATCACCTGTTGAACATGCCCGAAAAACACAAATTGGTTGCTAGATGCTATGAGGGCTTTATTCGGCAGTCACCCCTGAATCCTTGTATTATTTTCAATGATGGAGGGCACTGGCGAGAGATTACAGTGAGGACTAATGCAGCAGGTAACACTATGGCCATTGTATATTTTCACCCTCAATGCCTAACCACAGAAGAGATTTGTATTCACCAAGATGCTCTCGTGGAGTACTTCACAAAAGGTCCGGGGTCTATTTGTGATCTGGATTCCTTATACTTTCAGAAGAGCTCCATGACCCGTGTTAGCCACCAGGAGTCCCTTTATCAGCTCCTTTATGGACAGCCACACATCCATGAGGAAGTGTTGGGCTATAAGTTTCGTATTTCTGCAGATGCATTCTTTCAAGTGAACAGCACAGCGGCAGAGTCTCTCTATCAGACAGTAGGGGATATCAGCCATTCCACGAAAAGTGACACTCTACTGGATGTCTGTTGCGGAACAGGTGCCATAGGGATATCCATGTCCTCCAGGGTGCAAAAGGTTATTGGCATTGAGATTATCGAACAGGCAGTGGCAGATGCAAATTATAATGCCATGCTCAATGCAGTGTCTAACTGTGAGTTTTTAGTTGGAAAAGCTGAAGTAGTCCTACCCAAACTCTTACCTTCTTTAGGGTCTGAGGGTGGACTCACAGCAGTGGTTAATCCATCCAGGGCGGGACTTCATTATCGAGTGATCAGAGCCCTTCGTAACCACCCCTCCATTCACAGACTTGTATACATATCTTGCAAACCGGATGGAGAGGCGATGAGAAACTTCCGAGACTTGTGCTGCAGCTCTGAGCCACAGAGGAAACTCACTGGGAAGCCGTTTGTACCCACAGCAGCCATCCCTGTGGACATGTTTCCACTGACGCCACACTGTGAACTGATTCTTGTCTTTGAAAGATGAGACTGGACACTTAGAATTAGCTTATGCTGTAAAAACTTCCCTCTCAACATGACAACCATAACACTTTTAAAGAGGCCTAGAGTAAACTGTGCTGTACTTATTCACAGAGAAGAATGATGATTAAACCTGTGCACAGCTTAACAGGATTGAGAAATTGCTATCTAACCTGTCTCCACATGGCAGGATTTACTTATGTGGATAATAAAGTGTATGACTTAAACTGTGAACCACTGTTTTTTTTAGGAAAAACACATATGTGTTTATTGATTGTATTTGCTGCACCCTCTCAGAAGTTTGTACCTATATTTAGGTTCTAAAACCTACAAAATATTGTTGTTAAATTCCATGTTTTCATACATTTTTGCACGTCCATTCATTTTATGTAAGCCCCTATACGGAAGTGCAGACTGGGGATATTGAGGGTTTTGTAAAGTTTAGCCTACAAACTAGTCGCTTTTCGGCGAAATTCGCCCTTTTTAATCAAAATATAGGCTATGATAGTCTGGAGTGAGATTAAATCGTCGATTCATGAGTGATATACTGAGAAAGCGATAATACGTAATGACAGGCAACACGTGATTGGTCTCTTTGTGCTATTTTTGCAGCTCTACAGTATAGTTTCTTACTTTCTGTTATGTAGCCTGACTGCAGCAGGGAAGTGTTTTTGACCATTGGCACGATGACGCATTGTGGCAACATTTTTCCTCTGATCTCGTTGGGATAAATGAAAGACTTGAGGTGAGCAATAAGTAGGCTACTTGCAAATTCACGCAGCTGGCCGTTTTGAATTATTTTGCGAAACAAAAATGATCCGCACTGGGTGCTATTCTGAATTTCTGAATTCGGCCTAATAGTTTTAACTATTGTCTTAGAAAGTTATTAGGCTACTTGTTCACGAGTTATGTTTTGCCGATACATGACGTTCGCTGAGACCCGCCCTTTTAGATGGATATGTAATCACTGCCTTGTCACGAGAGGTGCAGAAAGACACAATATGTATGAGGGATAGATGTATTTCTTCACAAAAGAGATATCACATAATACTGGATTGAAAAGAGATAGTAATAATAGACCAGCCGTGATCATTAGGCCACATCCACAGTCCCAGCACACCAGTGTTTTTAATTCTTTCACCACATCCCTTTCCAGTGTATTAATCAAGCATGCAGTCTATCATAATCTAGGTGCTTGATTTTATAGACATGTTGAAAGGGATGAAACATGAATAGATTAGGATTTTTTTTTTAGATTGTAAGGTTGGCAACTCTGAAAATGCGTTCTCCAACATGAAGTTAAGTTAGAACTCAAAATATCAAACATTAATACAATATAATATGTTAAGTTAAAAATAGTGATGGATACCACACGCGTACAAAAACTCTTTTTTTCAAAATCTAGGGCCTTGTAGAAAAAATACTGTCTTAATGGTCCTGTCATACTACTGAGAACATGTCTGTCTTCCACCCTATGTTTGGGCTGCCTATAACATTTCATTATATTAATGCCCAAATATGTTGTGTGTGTGTGTGTGTGTGTGTGTGTGAATATTTTACAATTTTTAAAAATCCATTCTTATGGAGCCTACAGACTTTGAACAAAATCTGAGATGGTGCAGCTACAGCTCACATTAACTGGACCTGGACTTCAATCTTTAAGATGTTCGTGCAAATGTCTTTGCTGACTACATGGCCTAAGGGATAGGCCTAGATGTGGAATAGATACCAGATACTACATTGGTCTCAATCACAATCACAGGTTATCAAAAGATAGGCCTAGATGTGAGTAGATATGATCTTAACATTCCTATAGATTTAGCCCAAGTTCCCGATTATAATGTTTTTGAGCTTTGATCTGTAAGGAGGGGTTTTCCTAGAGCTTGTGAAATTATATGGTGGTTGATTGGTTTATACCAGCAAGGTAGTAAAACATTGTATCTCATGTTCAGTTATGGAAATATATCTGAGCAGTGTATTACAATAAGTGGTTACTCAACTGAGATAGTGACTGGAGGATACCCATGGGGTGATTGGTACAGATGAGTCGGAGTGTTTGAGTACACAGTTGGCTAATAATAGAACAACAGCAGACCAAAGAGGGAGTGCAGGAAGGGTTTGGTTCTACTGGACATCATGTGCCCTAGTTTCAGCACTGTTGCTGAATTCCCCTCATAAGTGTTTCAAAATGAACTGAAATAACACTTTGAATGTCATTCACTCAAAGTCAACCCGCTGAAAAGAATTTAGTGCACAGTTTTACCTTATGAGGCCTTGTATGTTAGCCTTTCTTTCTTTGAAGAGGACTAGCCTACATTATGTGGTGACATTGGAAAAAAAGACAAATATTTACATAAATTCTGCATAACATTCTATGATAGGCTAATACAATAACAATTGTTGCCTGTGTGGATTATTTTCACATAGCCTACTCCATTCTACATCCTGGTGACAGCCATATATTTGCATTACATAGTGTAGGCTATTTGAATTGAATGCAATATTTTTGACCAAATAAATGAACAACACAAGGTGGGAATTTACGGTGAACTTACTCCAAGGAAGCGCTTCAAATAAAATATGGACACATGCGGATAGAATAGCTAATTGTATAATTAAGCATAGCCTGTATGTTGTAGACATGCAATGCGTTATTTTGTGGTTAAGTTCATCAGAGTTCAAACAGTTAATCAGCCTAAAATCAACTTTTTGTCTTATCAGCGATTGTTTGCCCATCTTTGGCGAAATCGTTTGGGCCACCTCCTATCTGTGTAAAATTACACAATTTGTGATAACTGCGAGGAGGTGGTCCAAATTAAACACAGACGCAATCGTGAATTGTCCATGCCATCGTCCGAGAGATGTTGTTACCAAAGCCGAACATGAACATCAGATAACCAGGCGACCAATGAAACTGGCAGACCAAGGTGGCATCCATTACGCTTCAACCAATTGCGATCTTTAAAATCGACGTCTGAGGAAGAGAATCGGAGGTAAGCGGAATTCTTCAACAAGGACTGTATAACGTTACTGTGCGTTCGTTGTTGAGTTGTAACGTTATATCGAGCATCTACATCAGCCAAAGGTAGGCCTAGTTGCTTAGCGTTTACAGACTATTTCCACTACTGGTTGAATCGCCAGTATTTAGTCTGCATCCGTGTTGTATGGTAGTCCCCAGGAAGGGGAAAGACCCACCCGTTTCTGACTGTGGTCCTCGCATAGGCTACGTTTCTCTACAGCACTCGTCTAGCTGTTGTATTTCACGTGTATAACCTAATATGTGGTCATTTGTTGCTTCCACAATCCACAGTGAAATGACGAGAAATTCAGAGTTCACTAAGAATACTGAAACAATGACTGAAACCAGGACAGTGGAGGATGTATTTGACGATACTTACATGGAGAAAGAGGGTCCAAAACCCCCACGGCAAATCGTGTGGAGAAATGTTATTTTAATGACATTTCTGCACATTGGAGCTCTGTATGGACTGATAATTGCACCATCTGCTTCCATTCTAACTTTACTTTGGGGTAAGTACGTCACATTCAATCTGTTTTCAATTTTCAAACTTCGATGTTTTAGCCCGTGTGGATCCAGTGTTAAGTACATCTGTTCAAAACTATGCTGAGTAATGTTTAGAAAGAGATGACATGATAGGCTATAATGAAAACGGTTTTGCTCTTACGTCACACTGTTCGAGGAAACACTATAGGCAAACATTTGTTTCATTTTTGGTAGGTTGTTACACTCAGTCTTGCGATGTCTATCAACCAATTAGGGAAACGCAACAGGTTTTGTTTAGTTACATTTGTTTCTCACTGTTCTCAGCCTTACCTTGTAGGCTAATGTAGCCTAACTGAGTGATAAGCCTACCATTCATTTAGATGTTGAGGTTTTGCAAGATGGCATGTAAAACAACTTGGTGGCCATTTACATAGCCTATGCTATACATTTTCTGTTTGAGACTGTTAGAGCAATGTTAGAACAACTGTTCGAAGAATGCACGGGACAGAATGTGACTCGAGTGTCTAAGAAATCATCCTGCCAAAACTGTGTCGCACTGTTTCATACATTTTTGCATTGCCGAACTGCATAATATTTCAGGCTGAGAACAATGAACAATTGCCCATTGCAATAGGCTTTCTATTGTGGGCTTGTCGAGCTCACAACAGTCACAACAGTGAGGCCTTCTTCACTGGTCTGAGGCCTTAAGAGCTCAAAGCAGTGTCTGACCACACATAGAAAGACATTCAGTACATAGAGAGACATTCAGTTGCGAAAGAGGAGACCCCCACCCACACCCACCCCAGTGAAAATGGACATAAATACCCAAGAGACAGCTATGTTGAGAACATTTATGTAAGATATTAATGCTTCTCCCCATCCTCCCACAGCGGTTGTGTGCTTCTTCATCAGTGCCCTAGGAGTGACTGCTGGGGCTCATCGGCTATGGAGTCACAAGTCATACAAAGCCTCACTGCCTTTGCGCATCTTCCTTGCTTTTGGAAATTCTATGGCCTTTCAGGTAATATAAACAAGTTAAACATGCACAGCATCAAACTATAACAACAAATCAAGAACATGTACACAAAACGGCTATTGATACGAAAGTGGTCTGGTAGAACAATGGTGTAACTTTTTACATTTCTGATGTGCTTGACCATCCAGAATGACATCTATGAATGGGCTCGAGATCACCGAGTACACCACAAGTACTCTGAGACTGACGCAGACCCTCATAACGCTGTCAGGGGCTTCTTCTTCGCACATATTGGTTGGCTCTTAGTCCGTAAGCATCCAGACGTGATTGAGAAGGGGCGCAAGCTGAATCTTCATGATCTGAAAGCAGACCAAGTCATCATGTTTCAAAAAGAGTGAGTATGATGTGAGTTGGAACTGTAATGCAGCCATTAAAGTGGTTGTAGTATCGGTTATGAGCCCCTTCTAAAATGCCAGTCAATAAATCAGTCCACACTAGCACTTCAAGTCTTTGAATTAGTACTATCTGAAAAGTGATAGTAACATCTGTTGAGGTTGGCTTTGGCTGTGCGAGTTCTTCGAGTGAGAGAAGCAGTGTGAGATCCTTATTTTCATCTCTTTAAAGAGGAAATGGTCGTTGGGGTCATTATGCACCTCACATTCTGATTCACTGATAAGGCTTATCGCAGCTGTGCCAGAGCAGAGATCAGCCCACAGGCATTCAGAGGGAGGTGCATTGTCACATTGCCTATGCTATCAGATCCTGCCCCGAGTTGGGTCTAAACCTCCCTCGGAAGAGGATTAGCAAGTCTGATGTCAGCAGTCATCAAAACATAATTCATTTGAAAGTACAAATGGTAACTTGTTAGCCACTGCAACTACTCGATTGACTGTGTATTGAACTTCTTCCTGGTATATTGTCGTCATACTTGATGCACAACAGATGCACGGTTTTGATAAGAATCTCTGATTGTTATCAGAATATGTTTCCCACCCCAATGTCTTCTTTTTGGTAAGCACAGTGGCAGAAACTGTACATGGTCTGAATCTGTACCATCATACACAAACACTTGTTACCATGTGACTTTTTTTCTTCTAGACATCTATGGAAAGTCTAATTCTTGACCTATTGTTTTCCTCCTCTCCTGTCAAGGCATTACAAGCTTTCAGTGTTACTGGCATGCTTCGCCGTTCCCATGTTCGTGCCTTGGTACCTTTGGGGTGAATCTCTTTGGGTGGGCTACTTTGTCCCAGGACTCCTGAGGTACACCATCGTGCTCAATTCCACATGGCTGGTGAATAGTGCGGCCCACATGTGGGGGATGAGGCCCTATGATCATCACATCAATCCCAGAGAGAACAAGTTTGTGGCCCTCAGTGCCATAGGTATGACATTAACATTTCATGTATTATTTTTATTCGTGCATTCTTGGCATTATGGTAATATGAAAATGGAATGCTTACATGATTACATCATAAAATATTGCCAAGTGTTGAGAAATGAGTGCTCAGAAACGCCCTTAAAGATGAACAGTTATTAGAACAGCTTATCATAAGTCAGTTAAATGTAACTATAAAAATGTGTCTGTCATCCATCCATTTGTCGTGCGTTTTTAGGATATCCATACTACTGTTTATGAAAAACTTAACTTATAGTGATTTCTAACTGCTTTCCTTCCATTTCATTTCCAGGAGAGGGGTTTCACAACTATCATCACACATTTCCTTTTGACTATGCAACAAGTGAGTTTGGTAGCAAGCTCAACTTCACCACCGCTTTCATTGACTTGATGTGCTTCCTCGGCCTGGCGAGTGACCGCAAGCAGGCCTCCCCAGAGGTAGTCAAGGCCCGTGTTCAGCGCACTGGCGATGGCAGTCACAAGACTGGCTGAGCAATTCTCAGATTTGAAAACTCCTATGCAGTCACAACAGGCCAAAACCATATGTGAAGCTATATATTCACAGAGTTTGTGAATGGATTTCAAACATGCATAGTAATGTCTCCAAATCTTATCTGAGATTAAAAAAAAAAAAAAGAAAAGAAAACAAAAAAAAGGTGAGCCTCACGAACTAATACTGGTAATAAGATATATATATTTTTTGGCATTGAGATTGACAGTGAGAGTGGTTCGTGGAAAGGTGTGGCTCTAAGTCTAGCTCTGGAAAGGCCCTGGAAGTCCGTGGTTAGGAGGCCAGGTGTCTGGAAGTGACACTCTGGTGTATCAGTTCCACTTCGACATAGCACTTTCTTGTTAAGCATTCAAGTCTGTTATGGATGTCATTCCAATGCTATGCAATATATACATTAACATATATGTGCTATTAATCATTTTTGGCACTTTGAAAATGTTGTGAGAGATTAGTAGTTTTACATGTGAAGCTTAACATTGAGAAGCTTTGCATATAGTGTCATTTATTACCCTTATTTGGATAATGGTGTGATACTGGTTTGGATTTTCATTAATCCTTTACATCATCCATGAATAAGGAAGAACTGCAAGTATTGATTTACAGTGAGATTGATTTAATGTTTTTTTTCTTCTTCTATTCAACTGTTGCACCAGTCAACAAACATACGTGCTCAACAGTCAAAGAGAAAGAATATTGCTTGGTGCTCTTAGTCTGTTTGTGATTGGACGGTTGGAATTTATTTATTGATACATTGCACAATACATACCTCTAATTATGGATTGTACCTGATTCAAGCACAACACAAGATGATCAGATTTGAACTGACTTGTCATAGTGCATTGCACCACTTGGCCTTTATGGTCAAATCGAAAACAGAATGGAAGATTTGAATACGGTAATATTTCTTGAAAAAGAAGTATACTAATCTCTGCCTATATTTCACAAAGGGACATAGCCTGTCCTTCGGAGAAATAAAGATGGAAAAGATAGTTGTTTGTCGATATATTTATATGAACATATCCGCAAGAAGTTCTTCCTGTTGCCTTACCAAATAACATATTATTATAGGTGCCTGATTATAGTAATAACAAGAATGATTATCCACCAAAAAGACCTTGGGTCTATATCAGACCAAATTACTTACCATACATTACCAAATGTCTTAATTAGTCCAGGTGAAGGCTGTCACAGATGAAATGACACCGTTTTCACTGAGGTAATGATGTACGCCTACATCATACCTTTACATTTTAAAGGACCACATTGTTATTCTGACACAGTAATGGCAAATGGTTAGTGATTTGTTACTTTTGTATCTTTTTTTCCCTGTAAGAGTAGCCTATTTTTTATAGTGTTGGCTTCTTGAGTTTCCGAATGCCTTAATAACTGGCACATTTTGAAAGAAATGTTGTGTTTATTGTAAGTACCAAAAATAAACAATTTTACATGTAAATCTGTAAAACTTGTATTGTGACTTTTTGCTATTATACAATTAATTATTTACCCTCAATAAATTGCTTACCTTAATTATGCATTTACTGTGTCACTTGGTAAGTTGTCTCCATCTTGTGGTAGAGAAGTGAGTTGCGCAGGTCATAGTCCTGTGGCAAGATATCCTCTACAACCGGCTCTTTTTATATTACACTACTTGTTGAAGAACAGCTCAAGAATGTTGCCTCTGCCTATTGTTCTTTCATTTGTTATTTGGAGTTGAGTTTAAGTTTGATCATTACATGTAGGGGGACTAGAGAAGAGGATACTGATGATCAATTATTTCGCATTAGTTTTTGCTGAATGCTTACACTAAAAATAAATAATTATTAGACTAAAGCTAAAAAAAAAAGTAGATTATTGTAGCAAAAAAGGCATCAACGGCAAGCATGCATGCAACACACAGCATGTTCAATGCTGCACTTAGCTTGCAATTTTGAACCACATTTATTGCAAAGCACTGATCTGTCTAAAGCCAAACTTCATCCGATTAATGAAAATTCCATCATTGATATTAGAAATGCAATATCTAGTTAAGATACAAAAAACCCTCATGAAAACATACACATGACAAGTCATTGAGCATCTATCATTTGACTATAGACCACAGGGGAGCTCACCACTTTTGTTAGAACTTTTGCATACATGGAGAGTATATGGAGAGAGTGAGAGTGCTGGAAGGTGGAGGACAAAAGAACAAAGAAGGCTGCACTGGGGAAATATCACCTTGCGTGCTATTGGTCTGCAAGGATGTACCACCTATACTGTATTCTAGATTACAATACTGCATGTCCAGCAATGACACATCTGGATGCACATTTGCAATAGTTGTGCAGAACAGACCAGAGTCGTGCAGGTTGTTTGTCTTCTGGGATAATGTTGGTGTCCACCAGGCTACTTACTGACTCATCAACCACAGTATACATGCACAGTTGTAGGCTACTCACCCCCTTTCCAATTTTACAAGCTGGCCAAGATATTATTTTCCAGTGTTGTAAAGTACTGTATATGACCACTGTAATCTGTGCAATCTTCCATAAGCCTGCATGAGTAAATATAATATAATAATAATAATAATAATAATATAAAACTAGAGACAGTGTTTTGTACACCGGTGTGTTGTTGCTGATTTGAAGGAATGCAAATGTATGATTTTGTTGCAAGAATGGATCAAAAACCTAAGTTTTGATTGCAGTTTCACTTCGAGAAGTGAGTTGTTTTGCTTTGACTTATCTAGCATGTGTTTTGCGCCAAACTCAGCAGAGCATCAATGAGATGTGGCATAAATGGCGAAGTGTAAATGAGATGTGGTTCCAGGAAAGAGACGTGGTGACAAGTGCAAATCAGACAAAAGAGACCAAATGCAATACGGTAAAATATCACCTGGGTCTAAAATGCAAAACAGGCGCTTGAAGTTTTGGAATCCCTTTAAATGAATTGAAATTCGAATGGATGTGATCCCCGTGGGGTCACAGGCGGATCTGCGTTTGATTTTCTTTAAAATCTGGTGAATCTCAAAAGACTTAATCCAAAAACATCCCGCAGAACCTTGCAAATAACTTTCTCTTAATCCTAATTTGCACACAAGAAGACAGGCGAATGTCAAAGAAACAATTGCTCAAATGAAAGGTCAGACAGGGGAAACCACAAAAAAGGCAAATGACACTTGAATATGCGCTATTTGATATAGATATACGCAAACAAGCATTCTTATCATGTCGGTGATGCACTTTTGAATTTAGCCTATTTGTGACGCTTTAATGTCAGTTCAAATGTTGTGATTGATCTTTCATTTGCTTAGCCTATTTGAGTAGTGACAAAATCCCAAGCCTGAACTAAATAACAATAGCCTATAGCCTAGGCTGAAAGTAGCCAAAGGCCTAGCAATAATAATAATAACAATAATAGTAATAATCTGATGATAATAGTCTATAATAATAATAGGCCTAATGGTAATAATAAACAAATCGATCAAGTAGGCCTAAAATGATGCATGGTGAGTCTCGACTGAAATATGAGTCAATAAACTAGGCTACATATTTTCATTGAGAATGCTAGGTAGTCTGTTTTTATAATAGGCCTAAATAGTTTTAAAGGTTGGACCAAATGGTATTTTGATGTCGAGAAAAGCCCAGCATATCACGTTAAATTGCAGGCTATCGTAGCCCGTGTGCCTAGGCTATGTGAGACGTTCATGCATAAGTTTAACCCGAATGATATCCTCGACTGTTCAATTGGCATAAAGACATTTTTCTATCAGGCATAGCCAATCTTGAATCCACGACGACGAGGTCCGTCTAATTAATTGATGTCTTTCCCACAAGTCTTTAGGCTAGGCTTGCCAATCGAAATAATTTTATGTCAGGCGCAATGGCTGTTGTTGGATAATATATATATATATATTTAAAATAAATTATTAAAAGTTGATATATAACTATTCTGGTTTCATGCCATTTCGATTTAACTGTTAACATATGGACGCTTCCCAGCTATTTCTCTTCTGGAAACCCAGGGTGCCCGTTTGATCATTTCAAACTCTCCGTGCTATAATAGACCTGATTGGCTGAAGGAGTAAGACGGGGAAAATCTTTAATTAAGCAGATAATCTCTTGTTGGGATGAGAGCAGCTCCATTTCAGAACCCCCCTTGGTTCCCACATGCGCCCCTTAGCTTCCTGAGGTCTGCATGTAGGTATATACCCTTCTTGCAGAGCGCTCGGGTTTACGGCACATAGCATTCTAATTCCCTAAATCTCAGGATGCTTATGCATTTAGAAGTCTACTACTACATTTTCATTTTGATGACTCACGTGAGGTCCTGCTGCACCTGGTAAGTAAAATGATGTTCTGTCTGATTTCATTGTTTCTTCACGTCACGATTTTACAGTAGGTTTCATAGATAGAAATACCCGGCATGTGATTGCTCAAGCAGTCGATGATTTGATGAAATATATCCTTTTTTATCCTGTGTTTTTATATTAGGAGACCTAAATCATTATGTGCTGACAAATGACGCGACCTTGTTGTTTTATTGATGAGTTCCATGTTGAGTATTCAGTGAATCAGATTTAGCTTTGTTGTTATTTTACTCAAATATTAATTTACAAAACAATTTTGTTTATAAAATGTGTGTTTTGCCTTTTCTGGCACATGTCCTTCTTTTCTTGTAGCCTATAAGTAAGCAAGTTATCTATTGTTTTAATCAAATCAAGACGTTTGAATATTTCTGTGAGGTCTCTAAACTGGGAGCTATACATTTGACAAGAATTTGAAAGAAAGGGTAGACTATTCACAATGGAAACAAGTAAAATGTTTTGCATCAGTGTTGCTGTCTGAGGATGGGTGAGAAACATTTTTGAGTTAATGGGCTGCTCTGTTTTCCAGGTCAGTGAATAATTTCCTGATGACTGGCCCAAAGGTAAGCCAACTTCTTTTGATCTTCCCTGCTGATCTTTATCTAAAGTACATCCTTCAGATTGCTTCACTCCTTTGAATTTATGTGTGATATCTATTGAGCTTGATCCTCATCCACAAAACAGAGCAGAATTATCTGAAGTCCTGACCTGTACCTCACACACCAAACCCCCATTTGTCCAAACTATAAACCCTAACATTCTTATCCATTCACTGCGGCATGTAAATCATATTCTGGTTTGAAAATGCGGGACCATGACTCTAGGGATTGGATCAGACAGGGCCCTCTTCCTTAAACACACTTGAAATCATTCACTTTATTGCATTCTGAGTTGTAGAATGGCAGGCTAAGACTCCTCTGGTGGGTGGTCATCATTAGCAAGCCAGACACCAGTGAATGAGGTTGAGGTTCAATCCATCCAAGGCCACTTGAGACATATTAGGATATATCTCTCAGACTGAACAAGCAACCTGTCACTCAAGATGAAGCAGAACTCTTGATATTTGGAAAATAATCAGTATGAGCACTTGAGAGTCTCCAAACCCTTATTAAATAATTATGATCTGTACGGTTTTGCGTATTAAATCTGCCATTAAACCAAACCTTTTGGTAATCAGTATAGCAAGGCTTTGAATGATGACAATTAAAGTGAGAATTCAGATGTTCTTTTTGTTTGACCAAACATTTGAAGTAATTCCTTTTGTGTGTGTCTTTATTCTTTAAAGAAATGGCAGTATATCTCTAACAAGACTGATGTTGTTGAGCTAAAGGGCTCTTCTTGTAACCCTTGTGATTGTTCCCCCTTTCAGGCCTATCTGATCTACTCCAGCAGTGTTGCTGCGGGGGCTCAGAGTGGGATCGAGGAGTGCAAGTATCAATTCGCCTGGGAGCGCTGGAACTGTCCAGAGAGAGCACTTCAGCTGTCCACTCACAGTGGCCTCAGGAGTGGTGAGAAAAAGAGCAAGCAAACACATGCTCCCCCATTAATATGGACCTAAAGCTTTGCTTTGCATGCAGGATTATCATACCATTGCATCACTCAGGTTATTGGCCCAAACTGAAGAGCGCATCTCTGGGATATCTTCTATCAAAAGTTTAAAATTGCTCAGAAGAACTGAAGACATTTTCTCACATCTAGTGGGAAAAATACCATTTTTTTGCTATTTGAATGTCCAGCATCCTTAAGACTCAAAGAAAAGTGTATAGTGTAGTTTTGTTTAAGTGTATTTGCTGCGGTCTGAACAAATGTAACAAAGCTCAGTTAATCCAATCACAAATGCAAAAGAACAAACACTGTTTACAGACAACGACAGAACAAGATTATTCCGTCTTTTGAATATTGGTTAATTCCCTCAGGACAAAAAGAAACCAGGGACTAGGAAGGGATATCAGAGAGGCGTGGAAGGTGAAATAGACGCCTCGTCAGAAGATAAGGGGTTTAGGTCAAAGGGCTGCCTCAGGCTCCCTTCAGAGGGCATTCCTGGAGTGCCACGGAGGGCAAAGTGAAGCTGTCACAGTCCAGAGCTGACCTGCTGTCTAATTGTGCTCTTTCCCATCACTTGCACCTTTTGCTATTGCTTTCTCAATTCAAGTGAACATGCCGTGCAACTGCAGCAGTGCAAATGGTCAATGGTGCAATGGTATGGGATAATATAATTGTGTGATTTTGCCTGTGTGCTTTAAGACTGATTTTTATTTAATTTTTTTTTTTTCCACAGCAAACAGGGAAACAGCATTTGTCCATGCTATAAGTTCCGCAGGTGTTATGTACACCCTTACGCGCAACTGCAGCCTCGGGGACTTTGATAACTGCGGCTGTGATGACACAAGAAATGGCCAACGAGGTAAGGAAATTAACTTACATTCGGCAGGTGTACTCAAAATGTATAGCCTACCTTAAATTAACTTAACGGCGAAGCCTAGAAGGCTATTCTATTCTTGATTAGGTTTCTCATTCATTTATCGTCTCTTAAAATCCTTTAAAATTCCTAAAAGAAGCAACACATTAATTATTTCCCGCTGTTTTGTTTCCAGTCGTGTAGTCTAAGAAGCAGATTAAATCAAATCTAACCCAGACTCTCTTTGTGTCCTCCACTGACATGCAGGGGGCCAGGGCTGGCTGTGGGGAGGCTGCAGTGATAACGTTGGCTTTGGAGAGGCCATCTCCAAACAGTTTGTTGATGCCTTGGAGACAGGGCAAGATGCACGAGCGGCAATGAATCTGCACAACAACGAAGCTGGACGCCGGGTAATGTTTTCATATTTGTAAATAATAAAAAATAAAAAAAAACCTTCCAACTCTTCAGACAGAAGGTAGGCTCTCCAGTAGCTTCTATAGCCTGATCTGAAGTCTGGAGAGCCGATTTGAAAGGAAGGCGCGTAATAAGTAGTTGTTAAAACTTAGTCTGAGGTGGGGCCATAGACTTAGGAATCTCACTTGGCCACCAACAGAATGTATAGTGTCCTTTGAATCATTATTTTTCCTTTTCTGAATTATATCCTACCACCCAAGAGTTTTATTCAGTCTGTTATAAGCAAGGTGCCACTCGTCCAAATCACAGTGTGTGCGCTGTACCAGAAGGGCCTATTTACAGATCCTGAATGTCTTTTATGATGAGACCTCAACTCAAGACTCTTGGGATCAGTGATGCAAGCTTAATTAGAAGACCTAAGGGGCCACACATAGCAAAGCTTCTGTATAATGTTGTTCCCAAACAAGTGTTTAGTTTTATTCTTGCAATAAGGTTCTTACATTTATTTTGGCCTTTGTTTCACTTGAGAAACCCAGGGGATCATGGCTATGCAGCTGAAGTGGTCTTTGTTTTTGCTGCCGGCACTGCCTCCTCCGTTTTTGTCAGATCCCCATGGCACCTGGAGCATCATTGTAACAGAAAAAATACCAGAAAGAGACCCTTTTTTATGTCCTCTTCAATGGAATTTCAATTGGGTCCACTCCTAACAGAAAACATGTTGACAATGGTTATACTAAATAAACACGCCCCTTTCCAGAGCAGAACAATCAGACCCAATGTGAATCCTTGATACTTACTCACCTTCAGTGAAAATGCTTTAGTCTGAGAAAAGAAATGTCCTTTTTCAAGTGACAGCTGCTTATAACGACCAAAGTCAGGATATATTGAGTGGGCACAAAAAGCTGAAGAACAGGAGAATTGAACCTTGAACTTGGCCCTCTTTCACACGTTGAATTCATCCTCTTCTCCAGCTTCAAGCCATACACTCAGTTGGAAGCTGTCTTTGTAAAGCAAAATGCATACAACTGAAAATCAAACATTGACATAAAAGCAGTAAAGGCCGTGTAAAATAGTCGTTCACATAGATTTGTACACCTATAGATAGTGGAATCATGAATAGAAAAACATTTTATAGGCACTGGTGCCTTTGTGCCTTTTTTTTTTTTTTTAATACGAGACATGTTTTGTTCTCCAGGCTGTTAAAGGTACCATGCAGAAGACATGTAAATGCCATGGAGTCTCTGGGAGTTGCACCACCCAGACGTGTTGGCTGCAGCTGCCCGAGTTCAAGGAGGTGGGAAACTATCTGAAGGAGAAGTATCAGAAAGCCCTGAAGGTGGACCTGCTCAGAGGAGCCGGCAACAGTGCAGCCAGCCGCAGGGCCATCGCCGAGACCTTCAGCTCCATCTCCCGCAAAGAGCTGGTCCACCTGGAGGACTCCCCTGACTACTGCCTGGAGAACAAGACCTTGGGCCTGCCAGGCACGGAAGGGCGCGAGTGCGTCAAGAAGGGCAAGAGCCTGAGCAAGTGGGAGAAGCGCAGCTGCAAGCGGCTGTGTGGCGAGTGCGGCCTGGCGGTGGAGGAGCGCAGGGCGGAGATGGTGTCCAGCTGCAACTGCAAGTTCCATTGGTGCTGTGCCGTCAAATGCGACCAGTGTCGCAAGACTGTCACCAAATACTACTGCGTGAAGAAGGCCAAGAAGCCCAAGAGTGAGAGCAGCGGCCAAAGGAAAAGTCTCAGGCTCAGAAAAACCCACTAAGCAGCAGCAAGTCGACAGCTTCTGAGCTTTCCATACAAACGTTCCATTTTGTTTCCTCTAAGATAGTATCCCTCGTATATTTCACAAAAACTGTAAAAAAAAAGAAAATATGGGAAAGAGTGTAAACTAAAGGGTATGTTGAAGTTTTGAGAGTATGGGGGAATAAGCCTTAGATATATTGGAAAGCTTTGCATAAATACGAGAAGCATTGCAAATATTAGTTGTTTATAGGTACAATAATCTGAATATATTTAAAAACTATTTTTCTACTTTTCTACAGGACCCCATTTATAGATGTTTACCATTTGAAATGTGGGAACACTTTTTAAAATGTGGGAATTCTCACTCTATAAGATGACACGAATAAACAAACTCTATGGACTAGACGAATAAAAATCCATTTATGTTTCCATTTCCAAAATTGCCATTTTTATAATAATACAGCAATCAGAGCCTCCAATCAATGTGATAGAGGCACCTGCAGGTGCCATAGGGGAGAGAAGTAAGTTGTAAGCCCCTCTACAGTCTGTATTTAAATGTAAATAAAATGAAGCACTTTGTTAATTTATTGCACAGTCTGTAATAGTTTACTTTGTTTCATTCATTTCCAGTTACAACACAAGATCATCAATCCAAAACAATTTAATAAACCTGCTATACAATATTATTTCTGGAGTTATTAAGAATTATTCACATGCTGTTCATTGTTACTCTTACATTTAACTGAATTAATCAATCCGTCTAAATAGTGAATTGACAGTGAACTTACTTAATTGCTGAAGGCTTTATGGAGCAGATACTTTACAGTTTCAGAATTAATTTAAAGGAATAAATGTGTTTCAAAGCAAGTTAAACATATTTATACAGAAGATCATCTGAGTAATACGCATCAAATAATTTCTGCATTGTTCATTTTAGTTTCAGATAACCCTGGGGCAATGACACAATTAGGAGAGAAATGTTTAATTACAGTCTTCCTTTTTCACACCTTTCTCATTTTCACCTTTACAAATTCCTTCTTTTTATGTCATTGTAATCTTTAAAGAACTCTCAATGGCCTGGCTCTTGCTTGCTTCTTCACTGTTTAATACTAGTTTAATTAACTCCGTCGAGACAGAGGGAAAACATGAACCTAGTTGCCCTCAAATCAGCCTGCCTCTAATTTTGTATGCTAATCTCCTTTTTCACTCCACCATCATGGGAAAAGAAAAAAAAATGTTGGGAAAACGTGGTGTTGCCTGCACAGGGCTTCCTGTGGCTGTTTTATTCCTGGCCCACCTATTTGGCTCTTTTCACTCCTCTAGGGCTTCCTTTGCTCGATTTAACAATGAATGCCGAGCTAATCAGCTCCCTCGGAAATGCGCTGCTGCTGGAGAAGCTAATCCCCCCTCTCCTCCTCCTTTCAATGGGGCTGTCGTCTTCAAAAGGACTTTGGGAAAAGGCTTTGCATGGATTCACACTGTTCGCTGAATAGAAGTTAGTTCAAGTATTGTACCAAAACAAGTGGGTATTATAAACAAATACTTGCCAGCAACCAACCCACCTGTAAAAAAAAGTGCCAACCCTTACAGTAGCACATGGCAACACAACCGGAGGCTCTCCAAATGTGATGCAACCTCAAAGAGATTAAAGGCCCATTGAGCTCGGGGCAGCTCATTTCTCCACCACCTTCTTCATCAGAAAGTGTCAAGGAAGCCCCTCGTTGACATCTTATTTAAAAAATAATGGTCAAAATCAAAACCTCCCCTTGACACTATTACATCCATACCCTATAGGTTGAGAGCCATGCAGTCAAAACATTATCACTGTTGCTCCAGGTTAAACAATGTTTCAATTAAACAGATACAACATAGAGATATATCAATGTCTGAAATGTTGCAGTTGTTGAAACTATTCACAATAAACTTAAAGGCTAAAAGACACAACGAATTTAAACAAAACACTAAACACACTATTGTGTGCATTAATTGTTGTCAAAGTGATATAATACGTTCATTCAACAGAATATATTCAAAGGCAACTACTGAGAAATGAAGTATTCAATTAACAAGCATGTGTAACATGCATGCACTTCATGTTTATTTAATTAAGGATATAAGATCTCAACTGAAAGAATTCTGTGAGTTTTGGATTTTAACAAATGCTCTCTCAGGGATGAGTACAACATGTTCATGAGCAAAAACTTGCGACAAGTGACCTTCAACCTTGTGGCTAAACTTCCGTGCCTTCTGCGTCCAGACTGAGGAAGGGTCATTAATAGAAGGTTGGCCTTGCCACTTGCAATTTGCACTCAGGCATGAGGCAGAGGTGACTGAACGAGGTGACACTTTAGATGAGGGGTATAGAAGATTAAGAAAATGTATGTTCAAGACAAGAATGAATTCTTTAGAGATCAGTGGTCAAACTTCCAGGAGTCACAAATTGGAATTAACAGAGCCATGCTACTTAAAGGTCTTCTATAAAATCAACATGCTTGTGGTTGTCTGTTGTGGAATAGATAGCCTAATCTATGCATGCATATCATGTCTCAAAAAGAGTTCACACTATACATCACTTTGGGTAAAAATTTCACTCACCAACCGTCTTTACATCCTCTCAGAAATGGATGTTGTTTTTTTTTTTCTTTTCTTTTCTAAAGGCCTGGTACCCAGCTTCTGGCCATTTACATTATGGAAAATATGTGAATCAATAAATGAAGCAGCCATTTTCTGAGAACATGTTGAAGGTTTATTCATCCAATAATTTGTGACAGAATTGTTAGCTTTTATATTGTATTGTATTTGTTGACACCAGTAGAGAGCATTGAGCAGAGGGCCAGATGTGAAAGCTTCACATTATTGAACATAGAAATCAATGTATCCCAAATAATACAAATGTTATCAATTTGGCTGCAACCTGTGGCAAGTCCACAGAATACAAGGTAAGTCCCTAATATGTTCTATATCCTGATGTCTAAAGACAATCACAAGGATACCATTAGTTCATTGCTATTAGTCATGGTAGAAAACTACCAATGCTCAATGGGCACTTCAGATCCCCATAAGAACCGGAGCACACCAATGTTTATAGAATGTTTAATACGTGCAAATGATGCTTTGCATTTTGAGGTCAAGTGTGTGTGTGTGTGTATGTGTGTGTATGTGTGTGTGTGTGTGTGTGTGTAATTTATGCTGCAACTTTAATGTCTCTCTAGCGGGGGCATAATACAAGCCAGAATTCTGGAAGGAGACATGGAAAGCATGGGGATGGGGTGGCGGGGTATATGGATAGTAAGTTCTAAATAAAGTTGGGATTATGTCTGGTCATCTTTTCCTTAAATTGTTGTTAGAATTACATAAAAAAGCTTAAAATGTTTTACCATGTTGTAAGTCGCTTAGGTTTTGGTTCAGCCAAATGTAATATACAATTGTTAAGTTTGTAAAAATAGCCACCAAAATACATCACAGGAAGAGTGATCAGACAGAATGGCTATCTAGTCATAGAATGTACATGGTTCTAGATATCAACAACTGTTGCATAATTCTGACTGGAGACAATGGGACTTTTGATGTTTTGAAAAAGATATTTTCATCTGCTGATATTGACATTTTCCTCTGTATCTGGACCTAGAATCCAGTGTTTTTCAGTGTTAGTGGTGGTAAAACTAGCAACGGCATATTACATAGCCATAGCACAAGTATATGGATGGGACTTCAGCCAGAACCCCACTAGATTGGAGATTGAATGTGGGTTGACTGGGATGGTTTATAGTGACTTTCACCAAGGCATCGAAACTATGAGCAAGATTAAACAGCACAGATACAAGATCACTAAATACACATGCATCCCTTTTGCCTCTGCTTGGAATGGCAAACCTGGAGGATCTCTCACCACCTTACAAAGTAGCCTATCTCTTGCTTGCCATTTATCCTAGTTGAACTGAAGGAAGTAACTCCAAGCTATAGCTGGTAGATAGCCTTGTGTCCAGTAAGCCAACCATCACCACTCCCCTTAATCTTACAGCACCCTTAAGGCACTGTCCTAAAGAATAGGACACTTACTGAGTTTTTGCTTTGAAGGTTACCCCCTTCCAGCAAGTGTGGCTGCAAATAAGGGGGGTGCTAATTTACCATAACATAGAGGTAATTGTTATAAGTTAGACAAAGGGGGTGGCTGGTCTGGACAACTTGTTTGTTCTTTCATTCTCACACTTCAAATAATACAATACAATAGCTGTCTGAGTAACATGACTTTGAATATCACACAACCAAACTGGTTGATAAAATTCCAGAGCCCTTGATAGCATTGCCATTGGAAGCAAATTCCTATAGGAAAACTACTAGTAAACTGGTCCACACGCATGCTCACAGTCTGGCCTTAGGTGGCACCTAAATAGTGGGCTGCAGAAGTGGAGTGGAGTGGAGGAGTGGAGTTTTCACACGGTTAAGCTCCCAATACTTCAGATACATTAGGTCTAGTCGAGATGTAATGAATGGTAAGAATCACGGTTGTGCTGTGCCTCAACAGTGTAGGCATGCTCACAACGATGAATGCTGAATGTTTTGGGTGTGCATATGCTAACCTCGGATACATTGAGTCATTAATAAATGAATTGATCACTACACTGGCTGCACTAATTCGCAATGGTTTTAATAGGCAGCAACTCTTTTACTACGGGAAGAGGCATGGGACAGTGACTGCAAAGGAGGTCACGTTTGTCTATGTTTATGTTTATATTTCAAATCATTGGCAGATTTTAACCAAGGACCAAACAAAACGCATAAAAAAGGTAACTAACCCCTCCTTTCAGTATTCAGAGAAACTCCACACAGTGTTTAGTTTCTTGTCTGGGTAGCATTATTCATTCACAAAGAAAATTGGTGTCTGTAAAGGTTGGATTTTTCCTCATTTTATTACTTAAGCCATTAAAATCAATTTCCAAAAGATGATTTTATATTTCACTTTTTAGTGAACTTTAGCATGGGTGCCAACAATTTCAGCCATGACTGTAGCTTATTGCGTGGGTGCATGAGTTTCAGTACGAATCCACTGTCTTAGTTTGTAAATGAAGTGACACAAAACAAGGGTGGACAAAGGGGACGTGCAGTAGGCCAAGTTGGTTTAGTTTTAGAACTGGCTATGGCTGACGAGCTTTGAGTATGTTCATGAAAGTGTCATGTGCAGGGGGGCGTGACATTAAACTTTGAGTATGTGCACGAAAGTGGCAATGACTGACATAGGCTACGAGTCTTTCTATCACTGCAACATTCACACTTCCCTTTGCGATTCAATACTTCATGGTATTAGGCCTTATCCTCCTGTGTGCCTGCCTCTCCATGGTGCTGTCACGGTGAGAGCGCGCCCTCTGGTTGGTTTGGAGCACTTCCGTTGTAGGAGCTGTACTTGCAGCGTTTAGTGTTTTGCAGCGTTTCTCTATCAGTAGCACATTTCATAAAGATGCAGCGTTTTGTGTTTTGCATCATTTCTCTATCTGCAGCGCATTTCATAAAGATGCATTTGTCTTTGTTTCTTGCAGTGCGTTTTTTTCCATTTGTACCACGTTTCTCTGTTTGTACTTTTGTTAATTTGCATCGTTTTGTATTTGAAACTGTTTTCTTTAACTGAGCGCGTTTGGCCCTTCTCGGCCACCGTAGAGTGGACACTGTGATCTTTGGTAAGTAAAGACGGCATACTTTGATCTAACTAAAGCCTACCTTGCACTGACAGACTTTGACAAGATTTTAACTGCCCCTCATTCAAGCTTTACTCAAAAGACTGCAATCTTTCAAGAATCTTTTTCAATTAACATCCGGATCTCCTTATATGGACAAAGATGGCAGCTTTGGTTCCTTTATGTAGGTGAACCTCAGAGGTCTATGCCAGACCGAACTTCCCGACCTCAAATGTTGTGGGTGGGGATAAAGTTTGGTTGGCACCTAGGTAGGGATGTAACGATTACCGGTGTGACGGTAAACCATGATAAAAATGTTGATGATAACAATTACCGCGTTCATTTTGAATATCATTATTATCACGGTTGATACTACGGTGTGGTAACCGCGTGTTTAATTCCTCCCAGCTTCATCCGAGCCTGCTTTTGACACAAGCTGGAAGGCTACTATGAAACACAAGTTTACACAAGTTTACCTTACTAATTCTGTTTTCTAATTGATGGATTTAACCATGATTCGGATAAGGCTACACCTGCTTTTAAAGGGCGCAACATTTTCACCCCAAAACGTGCGCTGTATCATGTAGCCACTCTGCGTCTTTTTATGTAGGCCTAGGCTACTACACGTTCACATTAAATCTAGGCTATTCCACTAACGTTATCAGGAGAATGCCGTAAGTTTTATGTTGAGCGCTGGGTGTCACTCATTGGATATAACAGATATACGAAACTCCAAATCATAAGTTAAGCTATAAGCAGCCAACATTTCCAACCAAGGAAAAAGTGAGCACAATGCCACGGTAACCTACCTACAGTAGGCTATGGAATTTAGTTCATTTAGGCCTACTGTAGTGTTTAATTCAATTTCCGAAAAAAGCTACACAGCCTATTGGCAATCTTTTCCATCAACTATCCCGTTAGCTCACGCGTCATGTCTATCATTAGGCTAATGTACAGTAGCCTAGTGCTCACCAAAATCATAGAAGTTAACATTGCAAGACACTTATCTTTTCTATGATCCCAGCAATATTTTCTTTGACTTGTTGATTTTTTGAACATACATTTTATTCAATGAAAACGGATATCCTTGAACTATGCGTGACTACTTTCCTAAAACCGAATGAAGGTTAATATAATTAGGCTACTTCACGTAGGCTATCTCTTAAAGTGACAGGCTCTCAATTAGACCTACACAACACCCCTGTAATGCCATTAAAGACAAGTGTAATAGTTTAAAAATCAATATGAAGTATTCAAATTACTGAATATTTTTATCTATAAGTAATTATGCAGATCCTAACATATTCTAAACTATTAGCAAAATATATAAAGTTTATGAATTCAAAATATGCAATAGAAACAAGACAAGCCATTTTCTGTGTGTGTGGAGGGTTGAGCAGAGACTAGGATTGCCACTGCTGTGAATGATCGGTATCCTGCTGAAGGTAATAAGTAGAGATGCACCGATTGCAATTTTTTGGCCGATTCCGATTTCCGATTTTTCATAGAATTTGACCTGCCGATACCGATTTTAGCCGATTCCGATTTGCATCTTCTAACCACTTTACAGCACACAAAATTATTTAGAGTTATTTTCTATCCTTTCTTTAATACAACATGTTAATATAGAAATGTAATCAACTTATCAATGGCTGGTAAAAAAAATGTGAATAGACAGATTCTTCTTCAAGTCTTCTTCAGCTGCAGTAGGCTAGGCTATTCCCAGTGTGGGACATTCATTTCATACACTACTAATAGAAATGCACTGTAGGACTACTATTTTTTTCTTCTCACATACAATATCCAACTGTAAATATCTTCAGACTACTGATGTGTATAACTGGAAAGTTTGTATAGGTGCTACATAGGCTGAGATGTTGGAAAATTACAAAAAACTGATTTTGAGATAACAGCCTTGAAACACAGCCAATGGCATGCATACTCAGTCTACTACACTCTTCTTTGAACTTTCGCGATTGCTTGCGGATACAAAGGAAGTGTCCATATTTGGATGGCATAACGTCATGGAGGAGAAACACAGCTTTCCAACGACACCACACATGATATGTTTTGTATCACGGTCGCGATAGTGTATGACATGTTAGAATGCTTACTTTTGGCGAATTTAGAAGAAACATACAGGCGTGAGTAGACAAAAGGTAATGAAATAAACCTCTAAATGTGTAAATCGGACTTTGTTGTTGTGTTAGTGTGATAGAATACATGCTAAGGTGGCAAACTGAAGCAAAACAATGTTTATTCCTGCCGTGGCTATGTTGCTGCTTGTTGACAGCGCTTGTGGTTCAGCTGTGAGCACGCAATTAGCGGCAAAGACGGGCGGTGATGTGCGCTGTTTACGTAACCTAGTGACAGCTTAGTAAATTCCACGCAATATGGCAAAGCACAGCGTTCGCTGCATAGAAAAACTCAGCATTAGCGCTTTATCCAGCCCTGGGTGTTAGCCTTTGCTAGCTTCATCAAACTTTGCTAACTCAGCTGTGTGATGTTGTTACAAGTAGGTGCGAGTGCATTTGACCGGCATAAAATCGGCATGTCTCAGACTGACCGGCCGGTCGCCGGTCGTGGCCGATCACGTGAAAATCGGCCGATTCTGATCGGCGGCCGAGCGATCGGTGCATCTCTAGTAATAAGGGTTTGCCTATATTTTTAATGTAAGAAACACTTTTTAAAACTAAAATATTTCAGCTTGTCTACACCCATCAGCGCTTTCTTAACATATTGTACACACAATTTTTAAAATACCGCGATAATACCGAAAACCGTGATAATTTTGGTCACTATAACCGTGGGGTTAAATTTTCATACCGTTACATCCCTACACCTAGGCTAACTGTCTGTATCTTGGAGAATATACCCAAATAGTAAGAGGCTGGCAGACCATGCCAACAGCAGTCCGCTATCTGCTAATCTGATTTTGCTATCTGGGTAGGTCAAAGGTGTCGCCTGACTATCATGGGTAGGCTATGCCTACAATTGGCAACCATTTTTTTCTGAATTTTATGAGACCTGTGTAAATGTCAAATTCAAAATCACTGCATTCTTTACATTAGTAATCATATGCATGTGACAAATAAACATCCTTGTAGCCTATCCTAAATTCTTCAAAATGTTGAATGACTCACTCTTGCACAGGAGAGCTGAGCATGCCTCTCCAAGTATGGTGTACACCCAACCACACGCAAGATGGCGCTGTTCAAGTAAACGGTCTCGAAATGATGGCTGCTCTTTGAGGGCTGAGCTCCCGTTGTTTGGGTTGCTGTAGCAGACTTGTCATTGCTGTGTTTACGCTGGACAGTCAAGTGCAGTGCGGGCGCCGTTCTGTAATAGCCCAGTTGGCGAGACGGGCGCTATAACTGGTCCGCAACTCGCTCTCAGGACAACTGGAGAAAACGAGAAGGTCTATTCACCCTGTTCTGAACTTAAACGTTACCTTCTTACTGTGCAGACATGGCAGCAGCAACTGTGGTTGAAGCTGATCCGACGGCGACCGACGGGGGCACAACGTTTTCTGAGGTCCTCAATTCGAACTGGACAGAAAGTCAATTGCGAAAGTACCCTTTTCAAACGAGACCTATCCCCAGATTATCTCATACAGACCCACGCGCCGAGATGCTAATAGATAATGAGGTACTACGTTCAATGGAGATTTGCTATTCATACTAAGGTTTGATGTAATGACTGCTGTTAGCATGCTAGTTGACCAGCTAGTACTGCTGGCGTTACTTATGGCTTGTCCGCTAATTTAGCTAACGTTAGCCATCTGACATTAGCGAGATGATGACTTGACTCATGATACATAACGTTATTATATTAGGAAAAAGTGTAAGGACTTATGTTTGCTAACAGATAAATGTGATATCCATGCATAGCTGCTATATTTGCTAAAGTTGTTTAGGTAATAACATCGGCGTGATAAGGTGAGGTCCGGAAGAATTCCAATGCTTGACAGGCTAAAACTAGGTAGATAAACAGCAAACTAGTTAGATAAATAGCAAACACTTCCACTGCTATACACATATTTACTTGAATTAAGAACGAAGGGTCTGTGGAATACAGTTCTTGACATATCCATAATGTTTTGATTGCTTTGATAGACGGTCAGACATTTCTGTTATTTGAACACCTAACGTTAACGTGGCCAGCGTTAGCAAAGTTAACCTAACTTGGGATTGTTGTTTACTTTTTATCAGTGCGTTACTGCTATTTGAGTAACGTGAACATACTGTAGGTTTGAAAGAAGACGTTACAAGAGTGGCGTTCATTGTTATACATCCAATTTTGTGTTTATGTGCCTTAACGGGATATCTTTCTGCAGGTCTTATCAGTCTAACGTTACCTGTAAGCTAATATTAACGTTAGTTGTCAAGGTGCATAATAATGGCTCTGCCAACTAGTCAGTTTCTCTGCATGCTTTATAGAATAGCCGGTTCGGTAAACGTATGATATTTATCCAGATGAACCTTTATGAAAACAAATGCATGTGGGCACGGTGACGCATCATAAGCCTAGCACTACCAGTTGTGTTGGTAGCAGCTACCCTGGATGCTGTCACTGCATCATATGCTATTTAGTTTAGTATTGGATTACCAACCACATGCACATGCAAGTCTCCAGCTGGCAGGCGTTTCGGCATTGGATTGCAGGAAGTACGGGCTGTTTGCCTCAGTAAAGAGCAACGGTAGAAGTTTTGAACTGGTAACCTTAGATGTACTTTTGGCACAGTGCAGTAAGCACTACCGAGATGCTCAGAAACACAGAGAATCATCTAAGACCGAACCATGTTTTTTTTTTTCGTGTCATCGTAGCACTAAGGGTACACCTGCGTAGTAATCTGTCACACTGACATATATCTGGACAATGTTCTCGTAAAGCTAGTTGAAGTAGTGTTTGTGTGAGCCATGCTCGTTTGTAGCGCATCTCTGAAGTGGTGGCGTAAAGAAATGCAAGGGATCTTGCCGCTAGATCGCCCACGTGTTGGTGGAGTGTACGTTCCTTTAGTCACGTAGCACTCACTGCTTACTTTTCTGGCGACGTTTGACTGTAGGCCAGAACAAGTAGGCTCATTCGACTTCAAGCAGTGCTGCGCAGATCTAGTTGAGTGTGATGCATGCTGGACTTAAACATAATGCAAGCATGTAGTATAAGTAGTTAGACAAACACAATGGAACGAGTAGTAGGCCTATGTGTTATGAAAGTAGCATACCTTAAGTTTAAATCATTTTAAAAGCTTAAATAATAGGTGAACACCAGCCAAATTCCATTTGAAGGCCTATAGACCTATGTCAGACACTCCCAGCACCACACCCCGTTTTAGGGGAAAACAAACTACTCAGATAGTAAGCACACGTTGGCCCAAATCTGGTATTGGCTGGCAGTGTCAGTGGTGTAATTTCAATTTCACTTCTGTTATCAATGCAAGAAAATATTAGTTTGAGGTGCCCCCCTGTTAGATATTTTTTTTCCCTTTGCTTTCGCTTCTCCATCAAGTTGCATTAAACTTGTGCCGGTCATTTTCTTACAACACTGTATTAAAGACAATACACATTCATTGTCCCCATTGCCCTGTGCCTCCCCTGAGGCTCTTTGGTGCCCCCATGGGGAGGCCTGCCGCCTGTTTGAAAACCGCTGATGTCAAATCAAATCAAATCAAAATCAATGTAGGCTATGTCTATGCTATAGGTTATGTGATTGATTGGTCCGCACACTGGGTATAAGCTCCAAAATACACTTTTTATTTTAATACATAAAAGGGCCTGAGGAAGATCCCACTGGAGGATCGAAACGTTGCCTTTTATGTATTAAAATAAAAAGTGTATTTTGGATCTTATACCCAGTGTGCGGACTAATCAATCTCATTGTCTACCACTTTTGTCCAGCACCTGGATTATTGTTTCTGTGGATGTGCGCACCTCAACCAAACGCCTAAGCTATAGGTTATAACATTACCATGTTTCAATGATGAACATAATCTACTTGTGTTAACTCTCTGCTGTGACTCCGATATGTATGTTGATGTTTTGCGGATTATGAATGATTTACTATAGAAAGGTCAACATCGCAACAATGTTACTCCACCGGCCAAAATGATGTTAGCCCAACGTTAGTAAACATCATGCCAACAGCTGCTATGTCGTTGAGCCAACGTGGGGCCAATGTGTGCTTGCTATCTGGGTAGAGTCTACAGTAAAGGAAAAACAAACACAAAATGCAAGATCAGGAGCAGTCACATTTTATATAGTTTTTAAATTCACAGGAGATTCAGTCTGTTTACTAACGTGTAGATGTGACTGACTCTCTGAAACTGAAACAGAGATCAACCTAATTCGTTTCCAATATACTGTCTAGGACAAAATTAGCTCGTAGCGCATGTTAACCATTTACCATTTACTGTAGCTCCAGTGTAAAACCGTGAGTTTGCTAACTGTGCACCTTCAGTATACATAGCCAATTACCTGGCCTTAGTTGATGAGGTGACATGTAAAGTAAAGATCTTGTGTCAATAACCTGGACACACAGGTAACTCCCACACCAATCATATAGTGTTTATTTATATGTACAAAATCAAGATAGCCAAACATGTTTGTTAGTAGCGCATCTTAACATGCCAAAACCCAGCTTGCCAGGAAATGTAAAGGCATTGGCCATTTATAACAGTTCAACAATGACTTTGTTATACTTTTGTCTTTGTCATTTAACTGGGAAGAGCAAAAAAATAAGAATGTTTTTGTAGTCCAGCATGCATATAGATAACACAAAGTTATATATGTTTATTCGTTTTTGCTCAGAGAGTTTCCTTTGCTCACCTTATGTCGGTGCAGCACAGTTGGTTTATATACAATTGTATATAAATTCCGCTTTCAGGGGAAGGGGAGGTGTTACAAATCAAAATTCCTCGATATGCCAGTCTAACGAAGGTTGGGGGAGATATGGGGAAAAAATGGAATGCCACAACACACAGAGAATTATAATTTACAATTACTTGAACATTGAAGCTTAGTAGCATAGGCCACATCCCGCCGTATCCCACATGTGTCTTTGATGTCAACACATTTTATTGATGGTGTGTAGGTCTAATTGAGTTCCTGTCACTTTAACACTGTCTTGATGGTGTCTAGGTCTAATTGAGTCCCTGTCACTTTAAGACGTTTGTGAGGGAGGAAAGTTTCCTTATTGTTATGGGCTAATGATGTGTGGATGCAATTCATAATGTTTTTTAATGTAATCAGTTAGAATAAAGGTTTGTACATCTCCATTGGAAAAGCCATTTGTAGAATAGTAGCCCTGCATGAGTAGCCTAGTCGATATTGACAAGCAGAAACATTGTTCATTGACTATGTGCTAAAATGTGACACATATCACCAGGATTAATAGAAATAACCCTGCTAGTGTTTGTCTGTTCCAATGAAGCTTAACCTCCTGTTCCACCTGTTTCAGGAGCCTGTTGTCCTTACGGATACCAACTTGGTATTTCCTGCACTGAAGTGGGATGTAAACTACCTGCAGGACAACATTGGAGATGGAGATTTCTCAGTGTATATCGCTGAAAACTATAAATTCCTATATTATGATGAAAAGAAAATGGCTAATTTTGAGAACTTTGTACCGAAGTCCCAACGAGTTGACATGAAATTTTCTGAATTTGTCGACAAAATGCAACAAACTCAACAACATGGAGGAGAAGAAAGGTGCGAGAAGTTAATCTTTTCTTTTTATATCACGATCTTCAAATGTATTGTGTACTGTATTGTCTCTCTCAGAGCATGATATAGCCCATTTGTTATATAACATAGCAACAGCAAAAGCATATTTGGGCAGTAGAATCAACTAAAAATTAAAGCTGCGAGCAGCAATGTGGGGGCCAAGCTTTGGAAATTTGGAAAGACAACCCCCCCTCCGCCCCTCCCCCTGTGACCACCATAGAGGAGTATTTGTGTGCTTTTGTCTGGGCTTGAGAGAGAGAGAGAGAGATGAAAGCGTTACTGAAAAATGAGCTGACTTTCTGTGATTATAGCGCCCCCATAGTGGTCAAAAGACATGACATGGGAGAGTGGGCATGTGCAAATGGAACCCCCCCCCTACGACCACCATAGAGGAGGGTGTGTGTGCTTGTGTCTGGGTTAGAGAGCGAGAGATATGAAAGCATTAATGAAAATTGAGCTGACTTCCTGTGATTCTAGCACCCCCCTAGTGGTCAAAAGACATGAAATGGGAGAGTGGCCGTGTGCAAATGGAACCCCTCCCCCCCTACGACCACCATAGAGGAGGGTGTGTGTGCTTGTGTCTGGGTTAGAGAGCGAGAGAGATGAAAGCATTAATGAAAAATGAGCTGACTTCCTGTGATTATAGCGCCCCCCTAGTGGTCAAAAGACATGAAATGGGAGAGTGGGCGCGTGCAAATGGAACCCCCCCCCCCACGACCACCATAGAGGAGGGTGTGTGTGCTTGTGTCTGGGTTTGAGAGAGAGAGAGATGAAAGCATTAATGAAAAATAAGCTGACTTCCTGTGATTATAGCACCCCCCTAGTGGTCAAAAGACATGACATGGGAGAGTGGGCGTGTGCAAATGGAACCCCCCCCCCCCCTCGACCACCATAGAGGAGGGTGTGTGTGCTTGTGTCTGGGTTTGAGACAGAGAGAGAGTGGATGTGAAGAAAATAGGCAAAATTAATTTCTATTTTTTTTTGTTTTTGTGTGTGTGTCCTTGGGATGTGTTCCTAAGTCCACTTACCAAGTTTGTTGTCGATAGGTGAAAGTGTTGTTTATTATAGCGCCCCTAGTGTTCAAACGTCACCAAATTTAGTGAAGGTCCTCCGGATGTGCTCACAAGTCCACGTACCAAGTTTGGTGTTGATACGAGAAAGTTTTACTAATTATAGCGCCCCTAGTGGTCAGAGTGCACCAAATGTATTGTACGTCCTCAGGGTGGGGTCCCAAGTCCATATACCAAGTTTGGTTTCGATACGTGTAAGCATCGCTGAGATATGAGCCTACTTCCTGTTACTACTTCCTGTTATTTCTCATTAGGTTAGTGCTTAAAATTATTGTTTTACTGATAATATTACTATTCTCCCTAGTTTGTAATTGTTCACTGTTAATTTGATTTGTATTGTTATTTGTTTGTATGTCGCTTTGGACAAAGGCGTCTGCTAAATAACCATAGCCATAGCCATAGCCATAGCCATAGCCATAGCCATAGCCATACTATAGCGCCCCCACAGTTGTCAATGGGCACCAAAGTTGTTGAGGCTTCTCTTAATTGGGTTCTGAGCCCATGTTCTAAGTTTGGTCTTGATACGTGAAAGCCTTGCAGAGATATAGGTTCACTTCCTGTGTGGCGGCTTCGCCGCCAAATTGGATTGGCTGTTACAGGCGAGCACTTCCGTCAATTGTTCCATAAAGCAATGCAATGATAAGTCATGGTCTGAAGACTGTCTGTGCAAATTTTGGTGAGAATGGGATGAAATCTCTGACCTGTGAAACTTTTTGAAAGTTTTGATCTTGGTCTATTGGTGGCGCTACAGCGTTTGTGGAAAAGTCTTGTTAATTGGTGGGTGGGGCTATACCTATTGCGTTAATGTACTGAGCAAGTTTCAGCTTGATAGGTCTAAGCATTTTTGAGTTATTTGCATTAATGTTGTTGAAAAATTGATGAATTTTGACCTGTTGGTGGCGCTGGAGTTTTGGGCTCTGGGGTCTGAAAATTGAGGTATGTGGTCATTGGCTTAGGGAGAATAAGTGTACCAAATATCCCAACTTTTTACTGTATGGTTCTTTGGTTACATAGAGAATAGGTTCACATGCTGTTTTTTGGTGCGTCACCAACTTTGATTGGCTGTGACAGGCAAACGCTTATGAATATTTATTAACAAAGTGATAAGTCTTGAGTGGCCTTGTCTGAAGGTCATGTGTGACAAGTTTGGTGAGAATCGGATGAAATCTCTGACCTGTGAAACTTTTTGAAAGTTTTGACCTTGGTCTATTGGTGGCGCTACAGCGTTTGTGGAAAAGTCTTGTTAATTGGTGGGTGGGGCTATACCTATTGCGTTAATGTACTGAGCAAGTTTCAGCTTGATAGGTCTAAGCATTTTAGAGTTATTTGCATTAATGTTGTTGAAAAATTGATGAATTTTGACCTGTTGGTGGCGCTGGAGTTTTGGGCTCTGGGGTCTGAAAATTGAGGTATGTGGTCATTGGCTTAGGGAGAATAAGTGTACCAAATATCCCAACTTTTTACTGTATGGTTCTTTGGTTACATAGAGAATAGGTTCACATGCTGTTTTTTGGTGCGTCACCAACTTTGATTGGCTGTGACAGGCAAACGCTTATGAATATTTATTAACAAAGTGATAAGTCTTGAGTGGCCTTGTCTGAAGGTCATGTGTGACAAGTTTGGTAAGAAATGGACAAAATGTGAGACCTGGGTAACTTTTAGAAAAATTCAGCCTGACCTGTTGGTGGCGCTGGAGTTTTGGGGTTTGTTGTCTGTAAATGTAATAGATTCGTGCAAATTTGAAGTTGAATGAGTGTGCCAAATTTCAGAACTCTGGAGTGTATGGTTGGCTGGGAAATGGGCAATGTGTAATAATAATAATAAATATAGCTGCAAGCAGCAATGTGGGGGCCAAGCAGTAGGCCGGAGTAACCACGGCAACTCGACGCTGTTGGCTCAATGCGGCAATGAGACATATGGCCGTAAGCAGTCAGAACAAGTTTCATGTCAAACACGTCAAAAGTTACAAGCCAACTTGCATTTTTGCTAATTGAAGCTATCCTAAAGGTCAAAGGTCACCAAATTTCTTGAGCGTCCTCAGGATCGGGTCACGAGTCCATGCACTAAGTTTGGTTTTGATAGATTCAAAGGTTGCTGAGATATGAGCTCACTTCCTGTTTGGTGGCTTCATACCCTCGAGGTCAAAGGTCACCAAATTTATTGGGCTTCGTCCCAATTGGGTCACAAGTCCATATACTAAGTTTGGTGTTGATAGATGCAAAGGCAGCTAAGATATGGGCTCATTTCCTGTTTGGCGGCTTCGCCGCGAATTTCGATTGACTGCGACGGGCAAACGCTTCTGTCAATTGTTACAGAAATCACAACACTAACAAGGCATGGTCTGAAGATGGTCTGTGCCAATTTTGGTGAGGATCAGTTGAAATTTGTGACCTAGGGAAATGTGTTAGTGTTTTTGATTAAGTCCAATATGGCGGCCGAATCAATTAGGTTGATGTCACAAGTTGTCATCTGTCGACATAAGTATCTTCCAAAGTATTACTAGACATCACTAGTACATTGTAATTCTAAGCACAACAGCAGTTATAGGCCAAAAAGCATGTTTCTGAATAACAGCGCCTCCTAGAGGTCAAAGGTCACCAAATTTCTTGAGCGTCCTCCTGATGGAGTCACAAGTCCATGTACTAAGTTTGGTTTTGATGCGTGCAAGGTTTGCTGAAATATGAGCCAACTTCCTGTTTGGCGGCTTCGCCACGAATTTCGATTCGCTGTTTTGAGCAAACGGTAATACTTCCGGAGAAAAAAAGCAATTCGTTGGCAAAACATATTCTGCGGATTCTCCACGTCAAGTTTGGTGTCGGTCGGACAAAATTTGTGACCCCTGATACATTTTGAGTGTTTTTGACAAAATCCAAAATGGCGGGAAATCCATCATGGCGGAAAATGACGTCATAGGGTGCGTTGAACTCGGGCAGGTCCAAGGATTCCAATGATACCTGACTTTTGAAAATCGGATCAACGGGTCAAAAGTTACGTGCATGAAGGCACCTCTAACTTTGACCTGTTGGTGGCGCTAGAGGGTTCGAGGTGCCGACATGAAATTTGGTGACATGAATAATGGGACTGTCCCTAATCAGTGTGCCAAATTTTACAACTTTTCACCAGTCGGTTCTATGGGCTGCCATTGACTCCCATGGCGGATTCATAATAATAATAAATATAGCTGCAAGCAGCAATGTGGGGGCCAAGCAGGCAGATCAAAAGGCCAGAGTTGCCCTGGTAACTCAATGCTGTTAAGTCAGGTATGTAGTTTTAAGCAGTCACAAGAATTTTGATGTCAAACAACCCAAGATTGCCCGAGATGCAAGCCCACTTCCTGTTCGGCGGCTTCGCCGTCAATTTCGATTGGCTATTGCGGGCGAACGGTTTAAGATATCATTCCGAAAAAGCAAGGCCTATATTAGACTCGGGCTGAAGATCATACGTGTCAAGTTTCGTGCAGATCGGATACATTTTGTGACCTGTGGAAATGTTTAAGGGGTTTTGATTAAATCCAATATGGTGGCAATATCAATTATGTTGATGTCACAAATTGAGCTGGGCTAGCCTAAGGACCTTCCACAGTATTACCAGACACCACTAGCAAGTTTTCATTCCAAACACATCAATAGCTACAGGCCGAAATGCCTTTTGGCTAATTGCAGCGCCCCCTAGAAGTCAAAGGTCACCAAATTTCTTGAGCGTCCTCCTGATGCGGTCCTGAGTCCACATACCAAGTTTGGTTTTGATGCGCGCAAGGGTTGCTGAAATATGAGCCCACTTCCTGTTTGGCGGCTTCGCCGCAAACTTTGATTGGCTGTTACGGGCGAACGGTTATAGTTCCGAAGAAGAAAAATAATTTCAGAATACAGGATGGTCTGTAGATTATGTGTGTGAAGTTTGGTGTCGATCGGACAAAATCTGTAGGAGGAGAAGGCTTTTATGTGTTTTTGACAAAATCCAAAATGGCGGAAAATCCATCATGGCGGAAAATGACGTCATATGGTCCGTTGAACTCAGGCTGGTCCAAAGATTCCAATGATACCTGACTTTTGAAAATTGACCAAAGGGGTCAAAAGTTACGTGCGTGAACGCACGTCCAACTTTGACCTGTTGGTGGCGCTAGAGCGTATGAGGTGCCGACATGAAACTTGGTGACATGAATCATTGGACTGTCCCCAATCAGTGTGCCAAATTTCACAACTTTTGACCAGTTGGTTCTATGGGCTGCCATAGACTTCAATGACAGAGGAATAATAATAATAGTTTGTTAATAATAATAATAATAGTAAGAATACTAAGAAACACAATGGGGTCCTCGCAGCTTCGCTGCTTGGCCCCCAAATATAGCTGCAAGCAGCAATGTGGGGGCCAAGCAGTAGGCCGGAGTAACCACGGCAACTCGACGCTGTTGGCTCAATGCGGCAATGAGACATATGGCCGTAAGCAGTCAGAACAAGTTTCATGTCAAACACGTCAAAAGTTACAAGCCAACTTGCATTTTTGCTAATTTAAGCTATCCTAAAGGTCAAAGGTCACCAAATTTCTTGAGCGTCCTCAGGATCGGGTCACGAGTCCATGCACTAAGTTTGGTTTTGATAGATTCAAAGGTTGCTGAGATATGAGCTCACTTCCTGTTTGGTGGCTTCATACCCTCGAGGTCAAAGGTCACCAAATTTATTGGGCTTCGTCCCAATTGGGTCACAAGTCCATCACTCTGTCTCAAACCGACTACTTCCGTGAGTACACTTTCGTGCAGCACCCTATGTGTGCTTACTGGCATAGTGTGCACATTTTAACAGAATAGTGTAATCTCATATCAAACGCTAACCCCCGTGCACTTCACGGAAATGACGATCGTAACGTTTAAATATGTTTTTATTGGTGTCCTCAATTCCACCGTGACATGGTTGTAGCCTACTGTGTCAAAACATGAACAGTTTATGTTATAACTTGCTTGTACCTCTGTAAAGTGTGTTTTCCACCGCTGCTGCTTCAGATTTCTTTACCGCGATTTCTACGAGTTTGAAAATACTCCCTCCCCTTCCGTTAGTTAGCCAACATGGCGTCCGTTGAGGGCGAGAAGTGTCCAGCGTTCCACACTCAACTTTTTGACTGTTATGAGTGCACCATCCGGAGACTTGCAGTGCCCTTCGTATCGTTCGAAATTTCAGTGTGAACGCCCTCACGCACTCAAATTAAGTATTTTAAGTGCAGAAGTGTGCGGTTTGAGACACAGCCCATATACTAAGTTTGGTGTTGATAGATGCAAAGGCAGCTAAGATATGGGCTCATTTCCTGTTTGGCGGCTTCGCCGCGAATTTCGATTGGCTGCGACGGGCAAACGCTTCTGTCAATTGTTACAGAAATCAAAACACTAACAAGGCATGGTCTGAAGATGGTCTGTGCCAATTTTGGTGAGGATCAGTTGAAATTTGTGACCTAGGGATATGTGTTAGTGTTTTTGATTAAGTCCAATATGGCGGCCGAATCAATTAGGTTGATGTCACAAGTTGTCATCTGTCGACATAAGTATCTTCAAAAGTATTACTAGACATCACTAGTACATTGTAATTCTAAGCACAACAGCAGTTATAGGCCAAAAAGCATGTTTCTGAATAACAGCGCCTCCTAGAGGTCAAAGGTCACCAAATTTCTTGAGCGTCCTCCTGATGGAGTCACAAGTCCATGTACTAAGTTTGGTTTTGATGCGTGCAAGGTTTGCTGAAATATGAGCCAACTTCCTGTTTGGCGGCTTCGCCACGAATTTCGATTCGCTGTTTTGAGCAAACGGTAATACTTCCGGAGAAAAAAAGCAATTCGTTGGCAAAACATATTCTGCGGATTCTCCACGTCAAGTTTGGTGTCGGTCGGACAAAATTTGTGAGAGGAGTAGGCTCTCAAGTGTTTTTGATGAAATCCAAAATGGCGGAAAATCCATCATGGCGGAAAATGACGTCATAGGGTGCGTTGAACTCGGACAGGTCCAAGGATTCCAATGATACCTGACTTTTGAAAATCGGATCAACGGGTCAAAAGTTACGTGCGTGAACGCATGTCCAACTTTGACCTGTTGGTGGCGCTAGAGGGTTCGAGGTGCCGACATGAAATTTGGTGACATGAATCATGGGACTGTCCCTAATCAGTGTGCCAAATTTCACAACTTTTCACCAGTCGGTTCTATGGGCTGCCATTGACTCCCATGGCGGATTCATAATAATAATAATAATAATAAGAAGAAAACTTTGTAACACAATGGGGTCCTCGCAGCTTCGCTGCTTGGCCCCCAAATATAGCTGCAAGCAGCAATGAAGGGGCCAAGCAGTAGGCCGGAGTAACCACGGCAACCCGACGCTATTAGCTCAATGCCGCAATGAGACATGAAGCCGTAAGCAGTCAGAGCAAGTTTCATGTCTAACACGTCAAAAGCTACAAGCCAACTTGCATTTTTGCTAATTGCAGCTATCCTAAAGGTCAAAGGTCACCAAATGTCTTGGGCGTCCTCACTATTGATTCACGAGTCCATATACTAACTTTGGTTTTGATAGATTCAAAGGTTGCTGAGAAATGAGCTCACTTCCTGTTTGGCGGCTTCACACCCCAGAGGTCAAAGGTCACCAAATTTCTTGGGCATCGTCCCGATTGGATCCCGAGTCCATATACCAAGTTTGGCTTTGATAGATGCAAAGGCTGCTAAGATATGTGCTCACTTCCTGTTTAGCGGCTTCACCGCGAATTTTGATTGGCTGCGACGGGCAAACGCTTCTGTCAATTGTTACAGAAATCAAAATACTAACAAGGCATGGTCTGAAGATAGTCTGTGCCAATTTTGGTGAGGATCAGTTGAAATTTGTGACCTAGGGAAATTTGTTAGTGTTTTTAATTAAATCCAATATGGGGGCCAAATCAATTACGTTGATGTCAAAAGTTGCCATCTGTCCACATAAGGATCTTCCACAGTATTACTAGATATCACTAATATATTGTAATTCTAAGCACAACAGCAGTTATAGGCCAAAAAGCATGTTTCTGAATTACAGCGCCCCCTAGAGGTCAAAGGTCACCAAATTTCTTGAGCGTCCTCCCGATGGGGTCACGAGTCCATGTACTAAGTTTGGTTTTGATGCGTGTAAGGGTTGCTGAAATATGAGCCAACTTCCTGTTTGGCGGCTTCGCCGTGAATTTTGATTCGCTGTTGTGGGCGAACGGTAATACTTCCGGAGACAAAAAGCAATGCGTGGGCAAAACACATTCTGTGGATGCTCCGTGTCAAGTTTGGTGTCGGTCGGACAAAATTTGTGAGAGGAGTAGGCTCTCAAGTGTTTTTGATGAAATCCAAAATGGCGGAAAATCCATCATGGCGGAAAATGACGTCATAGGGTGCGTTGAACTCGGGCAGGTCCAAGGATTCCAATGATACCTGACTTTTTAAAATCGGATCAACGGGTCAAAAGTTACGTGCATGAAGGCACCTCTAACTTTGACCTGTTGGTGGCGCTAGAGGGTTCGAGGTGCCGACATGAAATTTGGTGACATGAATAATGGGACTGTCCCTAATCAGTGTGCCAAATTTTACAACTTTTCATCAGTCGGTTCTATGGGCTGCCATTGACTCCCATGGCGGATTCATAATAATAATAAGAAAACAGAGTAACACAATGGGGTCCTCGCAGCTTCGCTGCTTGGCCCCCAATAATAATAAGAATACGTACAATCACTATGGGTTGCCTCGCAGCTTCGCTGCTTGGCCCCCAATGATGAGGTTTTGAGGTACAGTAAGTAAATAATATTCATCCTCTACTACAACATGACCAAATTGAAATGACATGTATGTTTTCTTCTATATCTGTAGCCTAAGATATAGAATATCTGTTAGATTCTGCATTTTGTATGTAGACCTATTCAGATCATTTCTGTGATGCTTTATGGGATGTGAAAGTGTCATTGTTCAAATCCATTTTATGCAAAGTTCTGTAAAGAACTTGATTGTGCTCTATTAATTTTTAAATTGTTTTATACATTGTCTATGTTTTGTCATTTTTTCTGTAGGGTGTACTTGCAGCAGACCTTAAATGACACTGTTGGAAGGAATATTGTTGTAGATTTCTTGGGTTTTAATTGGAACTGGATCAATAAGCAGCAGGCCAAGCGGAATTGGGGACAATTAACTTCAAACCTTTTGCTCATAGGCATGGAAGGTACGTTTCCTGCCATTATCATCATCAGGCCTCGTATTTGTAGCCTACAGTATATTGCCTCCAACTGTCAAGAGAATTAAGCCACACACTGCACACATGCACACTGCACACTTCTATATATTGCAATATTGGCAATATAGTTGTGTGGAGATGTTTTTCCATACACAAAATGGTGCCCAGTGCATTTTTTTGCAGAGCTGTGAGTGAGATTTCTTTTGTAGATTTGAGACATATGGTAGAATGATGCGATAACGTATAACCATATGAACTTTATTTGATAAGAATTTAGCATATCGTAGATACATTGCTGTTTTTCTTCAGGATTTGGAGATTAGCTTTTTCTTGCTATATCACCCGACCTCACTGCACACTGTCAGCATCTGAAACTGTGATCACTTTGGGATAAAACTAGACCTCTTATTTATCGTTTTTGCCAACATTGGCTAGTTATCAGCATCTAATATTGTGTGCTCTATGGCAATGTATTGGAGTTTATTTTTAGATGTAAGTAACTGTCCTATCCTGAAAATCATTGATGTTATAAAGACATTGCAGCTTTCCCCACTGATGTGAGTGAATGTAGATGTGAACTGTAAATAATTTATTGCCAAGTGGAAGGCAATACGGCACAGGTGTTTTTTGTCTGTAGGAGTGTATAACTTGTGTGTACATGACTGTCTGGTAGTTAGACAACTTGGTATGGCCAGAGTAAGGTCAGTCTAACTGGTCACTCTGCTTGGGTAGATTCCAGGATGATTGAACCATTATACGTGTTAGTAAAAAAAAACACATTGCAGTCTTGGTCAGCATAATTGAGAATAGATTGTTAAAGTTGGAATACTGACTGTAACATGAATTACTATTTATAAATAACTATTTATGACCGTTTTTTCCTCTGTCTACAGGCAATGTGACGCCAGCACATTATGATGAACAGCAGAACTTTTTTGCACAAATTCGAGGTCATAAGAGGTGTATCCTGTTTCCGCCTGACCAGTTTGAAAGTCTTTATCCCTTTCCTGTTCACCATCCCTGTGACCGACAGAGCCAGGTAACTCATGTAACAGTGGAATGCCATACATACTGAGGACTTGAAATGGCTATGCTGCTATAGCTGAAAGTGGTCTAATGTTCTTGTCAGTTATGTAAATCCTTTTAAGTATAAAGCTAGTCACTGCCCTTGTGGTGTTTGGTTAGCCTACATATTCTTTTATTTGAATATCTTGGCCACATCTTTTTATGCTCATCTAATGTTCTCTCTGTTGTAGGTTGACTTTGCAAACCCTGACTATGAAAAATTCCCAAATTTCAAAAATGTAGTTGGACATGAAGCTATTGTGGGCCCTGGGGAAGTGTTGTACATCCCAATGTACTGGTAAGATTTTCTTTTTATTAAAGTGTCATAACATAATTTGGTTACATTGTACTTGACGGTATCTGAGTGATATGACACTGTCATGAAGGTGTCATAAACATTATAACAAGCCATAAACATTTATGACATTAACGCTTCTGTCACTAAGTGTCGTTCGGTTTTTGTAATGACAAGTCAGGGTTAGTATTAGGGTTCAGGTTCATGTGTCATATCAGTCTTATGTAGACGCCTTCAACTAAAGTGTTACCCATAGTTCTTTACCCTACAGGGGCATCCTGCTATGCTTTTTGAGCCTTATTCTTAGATGTACACAAAATAGACAACATTCCGTTCAATATAGAGCAGCTAAAGTAACTGGTTAAGGGCCTCCAAAGCATTCATATCTGGCCATCTACTAACACCAAACACCCCTACAATTTACTTTATTCATTTATTACCTATAAATGCTCATGTGTATATCAATAGGGTTTCTGTCCACGTTGGCTGACACTTGTAATGACATGTTGAGCTTTGCTGTGGCAAAACAAACGTTGATGTTGACCAGCCGCTCCATTATGAATGTGTTGCTGGTAATGGCAGGCTGACTGGTTCAATACTGAAAGATATCTAACAATAGGACCTCGGGTTGAAAAATTCCGCTCTAAAATAAAGGTTTCAACCTCATTATCAAGATCGAGATTATCAAGAAACTCGATCGAATGCGCCTGCTGATTTGAGGATACCAGACCAGGAAGCCATGGAATTTTCCTTTTTTGGACATTGAAAATGGTCAAATAAGGGAATCCCTGTTACTTTAAAGATAGCCTCACAAGTGTCTGAAATCTGCAGTGGCTGATGTTCATGGGTTAATGTGTGAGTGAGGTTAAAGGGAGGGTTAATGTGGCAGAGTATCCATACAGCAGAAATCATTAGACATCTTCTCAAATCTTGAACATACAGAATAATAGTTGAGTTGAAGACTGGTAATATTTTTGGCCACAAAAGAGGCATGCACATATATATCTCAGTTGGCAATTGGAATGATCCTTGGTGACCATCTTGGAGCATCTCCTAAGCATGTGTTTTGGTCAAGAGTCAACATGTGCATGATCAATGTTTGGTGTGCATTCTATGCTGATGGGGCCGAGGGATACTGTACATTTGTCACTGATTACTGATTGAACATTTTCCTAATTTGTCTTTAAATGCCTCTTTTTATTTAGGTGGCATCACATTGAGTCCCTTTTAAGTGGAGGAGTTACAATTACTGTTAACTTCTGGTACAAGGTACAAATACTTATTACATTAACAGTGAATTGAGTGATATAGAATTGTTTTCTGGATGTAATTTAGTATTGTGCAGTAAACCACACTTAATTACCCAGGAGAATATATCAGTGTAACACATGATGATTTTGTAAAATAATGAATATACTTGTGTCTAGTGTCTAGAGGTGTGTGTAAACTCGGTTGATCTTTTACAGGGCGCTCCTACTCCACGGAGGATAGAGTACCCTCTTAGGGCTCACCAGAAAGTGGCCATCATGAGGAACATTGAGAAGATGCTAGGAGAAGCTTTGGGAGACCCTCATGAGGTATAGACAAATAGTATAGACAAAGTATAACCTTTGCATGTCAATGACAGTGATACATCTTAGGAAGGATTGTCCCAGGCATTTGGCCATATTGTCGCATATTATAATTACAATATTTCTGAACAACTTCACTTTAGTGCACAAAGAGTAACAAAAGCACAGATGAAGGTGTCCTAAACACATCACTTAATTTCTTCACACTGTGGACTGCCATTACAAGCAACAAACAACCGTGACCCATACTTAGCAACCAAAATGCTTGGCTCTTCGTCCTCAGATGCATACCAATCTTACATCTGCTCTGATTTGTCACATCTGACTCACCCACCTAGCCTCTGTTCCATTGTACATTGGTAGTTGCCACAGATACCAAGCTCTCTTGGTGTGGTCATGGTCACAAGCGATCTCCGCTATAGACTTCTATAGACCAGAACCATGTCCAGCTACCAAGCCAAACATGCCTATCCTCAGTGCTTTATAGCAAGCGTTCTAATGTGCAAAATAGTGTAAGCTTTTTGTTCACCTGCTGGGTGGGGGAATGATCGCTCCCTCCACCTTTAATCTTGTTTTAGTTGTGGTATTGTTGCAGTATCATGTTTATTGTATTTTTCTTCTCTCTTCCAGGTTGGGCCATTACTGAATATGATGATCAAAGGGCGTTATGATCAAGGTCTTAGTTAGTTTACTCTCCACTTAACTGGATGCTGCTGGATGTCTTTGGTTGTGTGTCTGGTCTGACTGCAGAACTGCCAGTGCAGTGCTTCAGTACGTCAAGCAACCAATACCTGCTAATGGCCTTTTATTCTTTCTTGGCTTAAAACTGGGAAATTGTTGACTTTTAGGAGAGGTGTTTTAACACAAAGCAGTCAACCTAGTTTTGGTTGAAATGGAAAGAATTTAAAGTACCAAAAGCTTATAAACTAGTGGATTGGATTAGAGCCCTTGCCTCTTGCTTCAGTATAACCTGGCACAGTCGTTGGGTTCATTTTGTTTCAGAGAGTTTGTTCTGCTTCTGAAAATTGCTTTGATGACATTCATTCTTTGATTATAAATGAGTTTACAAGCTTGGCGACCATGGATATTCAGTATTAATAACATGGTTTATAAGAATGGCCAAATATTGTGTTTTACAAACACTGAAGGAGTATGAGATCATTTGTTAGAAGTCGGTTGATTAAAATGTAATTGCTGAACATTTCTTGTTTGAACATAGATTTGATGGTATTTTTATATAATTATTTTGTGTACACTCTTGCTAAATTTTTGTGTTTTGTTTGTGATATATGTTTTTCCCCAGAATGTGGTACATCACAACAGTGCACTCAACTTTATTTTAACTATGAAATAGTTAAATATGTTGAAAATGAAGTGTGAGTGTCTTAGATGGCACAGGAGCTTCTTATTAGTTATACTGAATGTTCTGTCAATATTTAAGTTGATGGTTTCCCTGTTTTGCCCATATTGATACACATAATATGGTGTAGCATTTCTATAAAATGCATGGACAAATACCCAATTATGTGTCGCACAATGCATATTCAAAGCCTGAATCAAAGGCAGTGAATAATCAACCATTTTTTTTTTTGTCATGATCACAAACAAATGTCTAAGTTGGCTTTGTTGACTTTGTCTCACTTGTTTCTGTTTTGCTGTGTTGTATAAAAGGGATGTCTGTGTCAACATTCAGGAAACAGCTGCACCTACAGGACGTACAAGTATTGGATTTTTTTTTTTTTTTTCATTTGAGATAATTGACCAGAATGCTTTGTATGTTTTTGTTGGTCAAATCCCACATCCCACTGGTTGATGTCCTTAGACGGTTTATGTACATAAACACATATTAATATATTTAATATTGTCTATTAGAGGGCTGACAATTAAGTATGGTTTAAGTTTTAACCATCCTCATAGTAAACTTTACTGTGTGCCAAATACTTTTTTGTACAAACTGCAAATGGTTCCCAAAAACAATACCACTTGAGACTAATGGAAAGGTCAAATGCATTTATCTCTTATGCACATATGCTGGTCTAAGGTTAGGCATATTCATCTGGAAGACTTGTCCTCAGTTATATGGAGCATATAAGCACTTTTTGAAGTATCTGAGGGCTTCTGTGTAGTTCTTGTCAAACAAATAAAAAAAAATCAGTTTTTTTTTTCTTGCCTGAATCCTGTTTCTGTCTCCTTAAAGACTTTGTTGGGTTTTCCCTGAATACACACATTACAAGATGTATTCAACTTGTGAGGGTTAGGGTCATTGAGTATAAGTAAATGTCTCACCCAAGGCCCCAGCCGTGGCGCGACTGGCTGGGGCACCTGCACTGCATGCCGGCGACCCGGGTTCGATTCCCGCCCCGTGGTCCTGTCTGGATCCCACCCCAATGCTCTCTCCCACTCACTTCCTGTCTCTCTCAACTGTCCTATCATTAAAGGCATAAAAAGCCCAAAAAATATACTTAAAAAAAAAATGTCTCACCCAATAACTCCGTTGATTAGAACTCACATGAATTTATTGTAGGCAAAACGACCCCTAGTTGGTCATTATGGATAAGGGATCTATAATTGTAGATTTATTCGACCATATGGTTTAGATATCATGGTCATGGGCAGGAAATTAGAGAATATATGGACAGTGATGATTCTGGGGCACAAGTTAGGTTTGAAAATGCTTTAGATACTACCGTAACAATTAAGTGGCTAATGCCAGTACCGTAATTTCCCGACTATTAGCCGCGGCTTATACATTGATTTTGCAAAATTTCGTCCGCTATGAGATTAATACAGGGGGGCAGTTAATATGGTGTTAATATGGTTTTGTTTCTTTTAACTTACATAAAACACTGTCCTGCGGCTTATACACAATGCGGCTTATATGCGGGAATTACTGTAGGTAAAGATAAGCTTCACAGCAAACAGTTGAAGGTATGGCCTTTAGTGCAGTTCGTAGTAGAATACAAAACTAACAGAATGTTTTGTTAAAAAGGTACTGGGGTAAGTATAGTAAGTGCAACTATGCACGATCTACATAGTGACTATTGTGTAATTTCCCCAGAGATCTTTGGAAATATTTAGCATCTCGATGAGAAGAGTGCAACACACAATAGAAAATACAATGTGTAATTCTTTCACTTCAAGGTAAACAACATTTTGATTTTATTGAACATGTTAAGTATGCACTACATACCAATTTAGAACAGTCTTATGTTACAGAGGCAAGAGCCAGCTTCACTTGTGCATGAGTATCATACTCACACATGTGAAATGACAAAACACTAGAACCCATCAAATTAAAAATCAGTTTCAAAACACCACCTTCAGCCCCTCAGTAAATCTTGCCGTATTTAATACAACAAAATAAAAGCTTTACAATGTCACACACACAAACATAACCAAACTTTAAAAAATAAAAAATAAAATAAAAACATAAAACAGTGTAGTGAACTGAGACAATATGAAACACTATGCATGATGAACTTTGAAAAAGTGTTGCCAGCTGTTTAAAATACATAATTTTCCAACAGTTCTACCCTAGGCCCTTGTGCAAAAGATGGACTTTTAAAGAGTATCCTTGAGAGTAGTTCATTGCAAACTTTTCAAATCTATATATCTGTATATAAAAATAAAGAGCGAGTCATTTGAAACGTTGAGGAGATGATGATCTGCTATCAAAACACTAAAACGTCAAAATAATTAATGTAATTTTGCTCTTCAGCAACATGGTCCAATGATGATGACACGTCATTCAGTAGTTTACCAAATTGATGGAACCACTGCATGCAAACAGGCATTAAGTCAATCTCTACTATTCCTAAAATTGGTAAAAGTGAATGGTATCACAAAAGTATATATACAAATAACACAATAACACATCAGACCTGCTGAAAGGAAAACAGGAGTATGCATACATTAGTTCAAGTTTTGTTAAACAGCTACGGTGTACAGCCTTATTCATGGATAGGTGGTCTGAGTTTAATCATCTTTCAACACTTTATAGAAGGAACAGACACATCTGGCTTGATAATTGGTTTGAAAACAAGACAATGCAGCCGAAACCACCATTACGTAACACTAACTGCTTTAAGATGTGTTTCTGCTGGGATACAGTACATTGTTATAATGATAATAAAAAACAAAAAAGTCAACATATTTCCATTAACTAGATGCTTCAAAAAAACAATATTTGAATAAATATGATTTTAATGGCTGAGGTTTGCAAAAAAAAGACACTCATTGCAATATGGTTAATGTTTACATATTAAAATGGCAAAAGACAACAAATGCCTAAATAAAGCACACAAATGGAACTGGTCTTCATTCACAGTGTTCTTTAATGGAATCTGTATTTTCGTGCTGGCTTCAGACTTACATAGGTTCTTTTCATGTCATCGGCTTCATCTTTCTTGACCTGGTGATATCGTTCTCCTTTTGTTGTCACAACTTGATTATCGTGATAACGAACCAGCTTCTTTGGAGCCTTCACACATCAAAAGCAAGAAATACAAAATTAGTCTAATTACAATAAATTATTTTATATTGTTATCGATATTGTTATTATTACTATCATGCTTAATGTACACCTACTCATCTTTATTTGACACTATTGCTAACTAATGTAGGGTTCATACTATGACCATGACCATAGCCAGAGAATCAGAATCTCAATATTGACTTCATGACATATCTATCACATTCTCAACTTTCAGAAACTGTGCTGAATTGCATATACAGTAAATGCTCACATCTTTTGGAGTGACTGGCCTGTGAGTTTTCTTATCTTCTTCATTGTCTACCATCATGTATCTGAAAAGTGGCACAAAACACTGTTAGTTACAGTACTGTTAACAGATCTGGCCTTGTCTGTCGGAGGGTCACATTTGTACTCACTTCTCTAAAATGCTTTCTTTCAACTTCTGATCTGCTTTTGCTGATTGAGGTTTCCCATGATTAGCCTGAAGAACAAAAATATAGTAATTTGGCATTCAGTGCTGACTGCTAACATCTTGTAATGGTGGAACTGACTGTGGGACAACCTACATTAACAAGAGGTATGGAACTAAGTTGGACATCTCCTTCAATGATGAGTCTCACTGCTTCCTCCATGTCTCCTTTAGCGATGGACAGGGCACTTCTGGCTTCAGTCACACTACACTTTGGGAACATCTCAAGTAGCAACTGTTCCTGGCTGTCCCACTCACAACTGTCATCTTGTGCAATCTAAAACAACCAGAGATGTTAGTGACCTTGTAAGCAAATACTTTTAACAATTAAAATGGACTCAAATTGCTCATGCCACTGGACCCTGTCCTAAATATTTTCATAACGTAGCTTATGTACAGTGAGAAGTAAAGCATTGCCTACAAGAAGGGTGTTGCTAATAACCTACCTTGGCGGTCGCTCCATCTGTTGAGTTAAAGTGTGTGTCTCTCACTGGCGTCTCAGAGTTAGAGGAACTATGTGTGAGACTCCAGTTGCTCTCCACATGCTTTGGTTCAGTGGTTTCTACAGAACCACAATAAAAAAAATCTAATTAAAAGAATATCAAAGAACACTGTATGTTGCCAAAACTACAAATGTGTTCAGTTACCCAAACACAAGATCATTTTGCAAAAATCTTTCACCTGTGTCCCGAGCTGAGGCTAGTTTTGCAGCCAAGCTGAACATCATTTCACAGACTTTGACACTAGCACAAAAGACAGGAAAACAATTAACAACACGAGATCAGACAACAAGAAGCAGGATAGGAACAATGGGCACCAACGAACTGACTTTGGAAATAATAATAAAAAAAATGTTGACTGCGCCTTACCTGTCGATTTCCGCAAAACCAGGAATGTAAGCTTCCAACATTTCAACAAAATCTTCCACATCAAAGTTCTCTTCAGCACTTCCCTGAGATCCCAAGTCTTCTAGGACACCAGTGATATAGGATAAAAGTACTTCATCTAAAGTGCTGAAACAGAGTAACGATAAGATCACAGTTCATTAGCTGTCAAGAACAGAAACCGACTTAGTTCACAGACTACCGGTAAGTAGTTTACGTACCTTAAATCTGCATCAGGAATATATGACTGGATGAACTCATAAAGGGCATCTTGGATGATTTTGTGAAGGTCCATCATTTGCCTAAAATTATGAGAGTTAACTTTAATATATCAACGCAGGCAGAAATATCGAATAAACCAAGTTGTTGAAAATATTTAAGCTTATTGCTTGTTAACAAGCAAAACCCTTTTGACAGATATTTCAGTCACACTCAACGTTAAGCGACGTTAACAACTGACAGTCTTCGCACCAGTTATATGATGTTAGACAAGTTCGTTCTTATGAAACTTTAAGTGCCTCGATATGTAACCAAGACATTCCTAAAACGAAGGCCAGCTGTTCCTCTGCCTCAGTTGAGTAACATTTAAGATGGTTTAAAAAAAACTCTGTGTCATAATGTACAAAGACTAGCATATGTCTTTGCCGTTAGCATAGTCACCAAAATATCAGGCACACTTCGATGCGCGGTGTCAATGTGTATTTCATGCAAGGAATATAAAACAAGCAAGAGTAAACAGCTAAAGTGTAAACATATCCAGTTAGCTAGCAAAGTGCAGTTGTTGTTTTGATTAGCCTAGCACATTGTCCAAAGAAAGCCATCTCTAGACTCTGCTGATTCTCAACAATGGCCTAAGGTTAGTATTTTATTCATAGCTTGAATACTTCGTATGTAGTGTATTATAGCACACATACGTTTGAATTTAGATAAAACCGGGATCATGATAAGTGTAACGTGTGTCTCACGTTACTAGGTAAGCTTGGCCAATTAACGTTAACGTTAGCTGACATAACTAGCTAACGTTACCGTTGCCAACATATCAATGTCCTGTGTTCATATAAGCACAACGCAAGCTATTTGTTTGACAACCTTTTCGCTTTACCTTCTACTCGACCGGTGATATTATTATGGAAATGAAACTCCGACTGCTTGCTCAAAGTACGGTCACTATCGCTAACGGTATCAGTATCGTAAGTGCAGCTGCAAGCTAACCAGCACTCTGAGAAGCTAACAGCTAAATGGTAAACAGAACCCTGCTACCAGACTACCCGCCGTCACTCAAGTTCAAAACCTCTGACATCATTTCCTCGTAAACATAGTAGCCCGTTAGAGATACATTTTTTTGGAGCATAGACGGTACGGTGGGCCTCAGGAGGGAAAGGTGATATTCCCGATTGGATTAGTCTACTCTACTCTTAATTCAACAGCATACTGAATATTTCTGCATTGAATTAACTGTCTGGAGGAGACTCGCTTTGGTGGGACTTTGGTGGGAGACAGAATAGTCCAAATTCGCAATCACACATTACCAATCGGTCTTTCAGATAATTAAAGATCCATTTCATGTTTTCAGAAATTATGAATTCCAAGACTCAATCATGATTTATAGCCTACCCTGTTCCTTGCTCAATAGGCTGTGTCTCTTAGAGTTGGTAGTGTGGATAGAAATAATTGGACTAGTTTTAGCCAGTGTAGCCTGTCCTGAATCCTACTTCACCTTCTGAACAAATTGATGTGCACTGAATTATTAATGTGTCCCCAATTGTTGTTGTTTTTTTTCAGCTTGCTAGTTACCTGTGTGGGTCACAAAAGTATGTGGAATTGCCTTGATTGAAGGAAGTCCATGATAGCCTACTGAAATTGACTGAGTAGACTAGCCTGTCAGAATAGGGAGTTGGACTTAAATCAAGAGAGAAAAGTGAGGACAATTTTCATGAAAGTGAAAGGACATTTCGCTTTGGACAAATATGTCTGCCATAACCATAACCATTTCAGTTAGAGCGTGTGTGTGTGTGTTTTCTAGGAATGTTAATAGGCAGAAATAGTCACCTTTGAATAGGCCTACATTCAGTCAAAGGTAAGATATGCATCTTTTCTTCATTCTTGTTCACTTTACTTGATCATTTTTAAAAAAATGTGTTCTGTTGTAGGCTAATTTGTTCTTTCGGATTTTCTGTTATTATGCAATCTGGCGGGACAAAGTGCAAGAGTTACCAACTAATACAACACTGAAAAAGTGGCAATGAAATCTAAAAGACCTGTACAATGACAAACACCATACAGAGATGCTTTTTCATATTGACACAGATGCAATCATTGAACAGTGAATGTTGATTGTACATTAATGATTTCTGATGATTTCTGTTATAAACCTGAAGGGATCATATCATAACTTAAAACGTTATGTGTCAAAAAGCTTGACCCTTACAACAGCTGCACTTGCCTTTACTTTGATATGCATGCTCGATTTGCACTGAATGGATTTCCTGGGCACTAAACTAAAGCAAAGTCTGCAGTCCTCTGTCTTTCCACAAATCATTTACCATGTTGTATATTGAAGGAGAAAATCATGTTGATTCAAAGCATGAAATACAACATGGACGAGGCAAGAATTTTGTTTTGTTTTTGGATAACTATAGGGAAATTATCTGGATGTGGATGTATCGTCAAAAAAGAGTGTGATATAGGGGGATTAGTTTATCTGTGAGTGTGGTGACTGGTCAATAGAGAGCCAATGGCCATGTGTAGGTTTGAGTGTATTAGATTATCATCTATGATGTCACGTTTGCTTCCTTTTCCCCTGATAGAGGGAAAGAGGGTATTGTAATCAGTTCTGTCCATCCAGTTATGTTTTGTATCTGCTCAAACAGCTTCAACTATATATGGGTCTGATATAAACTAGATGTACCGCAAAGCGATACACAATATGACCGCCGCTCAGTCCTGCACATTCTCTCCGCAAATATCAATCACGCTTGTGTTTCCATCACCTACTCCATCCCTACTGCAACTTTTATGTATGTAAATGAGTGTGTGCATGTGTGCGCTTGCTTTTGTGTATGAGTGCTTCTCTGTCTAGTGTGAGTGTGTGTCTGCTTGTGTGTGTGTTTAATGTGTCTCTGAGTATATGTTCACTGTGTTCTCTGCCGTCACTGTCACTCCAATATCAGATAACACACACACACACACACACACACACACATGCACATGCGCACATGTGCACACACACACACACACAAACACACATACACAGGCACACACTCACACACGCACACAAACACACACTCGCACACACACACACACACACACACACACACACACACACACACACACACACACACAAACACACACACACAGGCACACCCAGAGAGAGAGAGAGAGAAAGAGAGAACACACACAGAATACACACAGATAACACAGACACAGAGAGAGAGAGAGAGAGAGAGAGAGAGAGAGAGAGAGAGAGAGAAAGAAAGAGAACACACACAGAACATGCACATACACACATATACACACATGCAAACACACAGATGGGCACACAGAAACGCACCCACACACACAGGCTATAGTACATCACACACACATTCACTTCTCAGCTGCGGTGGTCTCACAAAATGTAGGTGTGTGTGTGTGTGTGTAAGGGTGTATGTGTGCATGCGTGTGGGCGTGTTTGTGCATGTGTTTGTATAATGTTTTATGTACATGTGTGTATGTAGTGGTGCGTGTGTGTGTAGGTATGCGTGTGTGTGTGTGTATTTATGTGTGTGTGTGTGTGTGTGTGTGTGTGTGTGTGTGTTCCTGCATGTTTGTTGCACCCAGAGCAACCATTCTCTTTTAAAACATATTTGGAAACTAGTTGATTAAAGGTTTCTAATGGTGTCACTTATATGTTTCTAGGACAAAAACTAGCAGAGATTGAGATGTTTGGAACAGTTTTTGAAATCCCCAGGGGGGGATTTAGACTCCAGATAATACCACCATCTACTGGCCGATGGGTATACAGTCCTGAATGTACACATAAATCCATTTATTTTATAGCCCCCCATGGATGAAATTCCACAAAACTTGGCATACTCCCAGAGGGTGTCAGGTTAATCATACACATGAAATTTGGTGCAGTTCATAACATCTCATCTGAAGATAGGGGCAATTAAAGCAATATTACATTGCATTTTCAATTTTTACGATGGGGGGGCAAATCACAAATGACTGGTTATAAGCTAAGTTGATGCAAGCTCTAGAGAACAACATACCATAAACATTTTGTCATCCTCGGTGCCACGGTTCAGGTAGTTATGTAGGAAAAACTGTCATTTTTGGGCTTCGGGCGGGGGCAGCGCGGGGGTGGAGTGACCCCCGGGGACGAAACGAAAATTTTCCATAGAACTCTACTGGGGCTACATGCCCACCAAGTTTCATGCGCTCCGGTGTTACGGTGTCCCGGGAATCGTTGACGAAAAATGACGGGAAAAAAGAATAAAAAAAATAAATAAAAAAACTTTGACAACAACTATATGACCGCTTCGCTAGCTACGCTAGCGGCGGTCATAATAACATTTTATACAAGCTACAGGGTCCCCATATTTTGATCCTCCTATACATAATGGATCTGAATCAGGCTCCAAAAGCAGATGCTGGAATTTAATTTCATTTGAGAAATGTTGGGATTAGGATACTCTTATATATTTCCTGATCAATCAAATACTTTCTCATAAAACATAGATAGATTGTATTTGTTTCTCATACCTTGTATGAACACCATCAGGATGTAACACCAATTTAGCACTAGAATCAGGTAATGAATTTAACACTAGATGGCTGCATTGAGTCATTTATTTCCTGAGACTTTGGTCAGTTACAGACTTCATGGTTGTATATAATGCAGGAAAGGATTGGGGACTTGGGTTAGAAATAATGCATTACCAAGTGGCTTTTTTCAAAACAGTAATTTGACCTTAGTTTAAGGCAGAGATCAGACAAAGACTTATTGTCATTTTGTTTGCCCTTAGTTGCACAACTTGCCCCATTTGCATGTGGCCATGCGTTCACTCTCGATGGCTTCCAGACTGAACCTGCATTTTACTAAATATATCAACAAACAGCACACAGACTTGACATACTTTGACACTTAGCTACATTAATTGACATACTATAGTGTTATATTCTTTGATTTGGCCATTTTTATTTGTTTTCTTTGGTTTTCTCAGATACATTTAAGTATGTCAGGGGCGTTCTCACTTTTTTGCTCCGATCACTGAAAGATGCAATCTTTTAAGGAAAGTTATAGCATACCAAGTTCGTATACCATTGTTCAGTTGCAGTGGAGTATATCAGGAAATATTCACACTGTGTAGGATTAGACAAAAACCTAATATGTGAACTGATATCACTCAAGGTTCGGTTCTTTTGTGATGTAAACAATGTTGTTTGAAATTATTAGCTACATACCTTCTGTGAAATTATTCATATTAGCACTTGAACGCTGCAGAAGTAGCAAAGCAGTGGCAAATTACTGTAAATGTACATTCTGTTGAGAAAATGAGTTTTTGCACTTAAAGTTCTGTATTATTAAACACAGAAGTGTGCTTTCACCTTTTATTGTGCCACGTTCAAGCATTGTGCACAACAGTGCTGGGTCACCATGTGCAGTGTTTATTGTATAGGTTCCAAAGAGATTTTCATTTGATGTGGGAATAAGGGGGTTGACTAAGTTCTGATGAATAATTTCCTCTCCCTCGTTAGACAAACTAAACTGAGTCAGAATAATTTACTGCCACATTAATTACCTTTTTCTCAACTTTAGACAATAACACCATGAGCTTTCTAATGGAACCTTTTCTAATTGTGTTATTACTGTTTGATTTGCAGTTCAGACACAGTGACTTCACATTTAATTTATATTTAAAGTTATTACATTTTTCTTGTGATTGTGTATTATTGCATCAAAAACGTAATAGCGCGAGTTCATTTGATATCTTGGATTAAATCACTCGTGTGCCAAAAAAATCAAATCAACATTTTTGTCTCTACTGGAAGAGAATGGAGTTTGTTCAGATCTGCTCGGTAATTGAATATGCAGAATGCCAAACCCAAAGTTTTACTTTCCTTTCGAATTAGACAGAGTTACATTCTTCTGTATATTATGAAGTTTAGATTAGTATCTCACCTTTATCTGTACTTTTTAAATGTCAAATTCAGAGATTACATGGATGTATGTGATATTGATTATATTGTATTAGTGATATTACTTTTTATGTATGTCAACAATATAGCAAGTGAAGTGTTGGCCTAGTGATGTGCATACGCACTCTTGTTTAGATCAATATTCATCTATTTGTCCAATACTTATTTTAATTGAATTTTATATGCTTTGGCAACGAATTATCGTCTTTGAGTAGACTTTAAATACGGAATACCTAAATCACAATAGACTTGTGCAATGAGGTTCCACACCAGCACACTCCTGCCCTGTTTTCAGGCCAGCAAATCAAGCTTGTGAGTTTGGAGCTGTATCAAAGCAGCAGAGCTCGCTTATCCGGTCTCCTACAATGCCATGCTTGCCTGTCCGTCTGGCTTCTGGTCAGATCCTGTCTAAGGGAAATGGGCACTTACTAGGCTCGCCACTCTTTCCCCTTCTTTGTAGCAGCCAGTGTGAGCATGGTTGGAATAGCACAGCAATGCATTTACAGTAGAGGAAATTAGTCCGCTCATGATGAAGCTTGTGGGTCAGTGCATGTGTGACTTGTATAGCCATGCCAGATACGACTGAGAATCTGCTTTTTATACACATAAGTAAGTGCATAAGTAAGTATTTTATACCATGTGAGATAAAAAGAACATGATGAGAACAATGCATTCTCATTGAAAATAAGTAACACTTTTGGAAAAAAATAAGATAGAGTTTATTATTTTTTATTAGGTTTATTAGGATTAAAAGTAAAACAATGAATTAGAATAACAACAATACTTGATTGTACACCTCATTATGTCACGTTGAATCATGACAAACAATGTTTACATTGGCTTACTGAAAAAAACATTTGTAAAACTAAGCACTGTGTGCCTACTATATATTGCAAGCTCTGGCTCTTGAATGTGTTGCTCTCTGCTGCTGTAAGGCATGCAGTCAATAGGTTAACCTGCATGTTGCATCCATCTTGTGGAAGTCCCTTTACATTAGCATTGATCTGCAGGAAATGAAGAGCGTACATGTATAAAGGTGGTGGGAAGAGCCTATAGTGTTCTGAGTGATCATGCAACTTATCTGACATATGGCTCCCCAGCACATTCTGTCTTCCTGTCAATACCGTAGCCTCCTTCCACACAGTCCAGATCAATAGGAGCTTATCTTTTTTATGATAATGCCGATGATATTCCTCTTGTTTTTTTCTCTGACACTTTTATACTTTCCTAATGTCTTTATGTATATATATAATCTTGTATGAAGGAATCACGGATCCTCCCTTTTGCCAGATTTACACGTGACGTTTCAGGGGTCTAACAGGAAGACTCACTGGGACATTTCATGGGTGATGTCCAGGGCTTAGGGGTGTCTCTGATGTGTGAGACTTCTCGACGGTGGGGAGACTCCCCTCGGTAAAAACAGCTGTTGTGGAAGGTCTGTGAGCTTCCCTTTGGTTAGTTCAGTCGGCCCCATAGACTAAGATTTGTCATTGTGGTTGATCATTTAGTCGGTCTAATGAATACCTCTGAAATATGACACATTTTTAATAGCTGAACTGTTTTACTTTAAGAGGCATAAGCGTTCTGTATATTTGGAGAAAGAATAGGAAATGCATTAACTTTGGTGTATAGCTTCTTGATACTTTGAGTCCTTATCTTTTAAACAGCAAAACTAAATTAACAACAGGGATTCCTGTAAGATCACATATTTGCATTGTCTCCAGTACAGCAGAGATTAGAAGATATAAATAAATTAAGGAAGCTATACATTTAAGTCAGTAAATTCAATTAGAAGCTTAGTTGATTTCAATTGTAAGTCACACAATAAATATTCAGTTTATTTCCAGTTCCAGAAAGTGCGTCTCTGACATTACCTAAACCATGCCTCAGATTTGGAGTCTAAAACATGACTCTTCCCAGTCTTTTAATGGCGGGGTGAAAGACTCTGGGCTGTGTAGCTATGGCAATAACCAAGAATGTTGCAGGAGAGGGACATTTACTTTGTGTCAGTATCAAAACATGTGTCAGTGTATCAGCGTGTCTCTGGCCCACAAACAACATGTAGTCTACATTATACAGTATAAAGCAATGATAAACTATATAAACTACATATCCATAAGTATACACATCCCTAAATCAACCAGTCAGCTATCATCAGCATGCTTTGTGTGCCAGGTTTGGTATTGATGATTTTGGAGTAGGCTACAGATAAGCTATGTAAATAATCACCAATGACTACAGCACAATAGCTTCTCTCAACGCCGTGCAATTAGACCTAGCAATTGCATCCTGGAAAAAAGGTTTGGCCTCTTTGAGAAACAATAATACAGTACCTGATCAATGGAGAACATAGGGCATCGGCAGGAACACCACACTAATTACCAGCCATAGTAAATATAGACTGAAATGCGTCTCATTTTTCAATTGATGACGATTATTATAATCGCACAGGAGAAAAAAAAAATTGAGGTACAGTAAATGTGTAGTCCGTCATTCTGATGAAAAGGTTGTAGATATTTGAATACTGTAATCAGTCCATCAAACCCCTCTGTGCTGCTGAAGCAACATGAGTTGCTAGAATAGTGTATGAATCTTTTTTTCATTTACAGAGCAAGAACTTTGTTTCTGGAGATACTCTGAGTGCACACACAAAATGAACAACTGGGGGTCCCGGAGGGGCAATTAGTCGAATTTGACAAAAAAGGTGTTCTGGATTAAAATTATGGTCTGCGCCATTAATTGGAACATATGGAATGATAAACAGTGTATTTAACCTTTAGGAATATCTTGGCAAGGTAGTCACGTAAATACCACTTTACCACACTAGACCCATTATGTGAAAATACTCATGTTGTTGTTGTTGTTGTTTTGAAGTACCTATTCTGATGAAGGCTTGTGTTCCCCAATTTGTCCATAATACCAGTATTAGGATTAGTTTATGAAATGGAGATAAGCCACATTCCTATCAGCTTGACCCTGTCAAAGACCCTTGAATCATGGTGGTGTTTTGAATAGGAAGGAATGACATACAAATCAGTCCCTGTCAATAAATAAAAACCTAGGAAGCAGAGGACAAGATTCAGAAGACAAGCCCTTAACACATTTGTGCCCCCCACAAACGTACAGTACTGTAACGTACTGTGCGTCAGGATGGAATCCCACACTCCATGTTTTTTGTGCATTGGTCTCAGCTCTCCAGCGTGTGTGTTTTGTTCTGAGACTGTATTCCATTCCTCTAACTTTGTTCCATTGACTGACCTGCCATGAGCGTGGTATGAGGCATTGGGTTTCTGTGCCAAAGGTATGCTGGTATTACTGTCGGTGGAAAATAAAGCTTGCCGTTTCGCTTTGTTGCCACCAGATGCAATTTTGCTGCAAGAAAAACGGGTAGTACTTCGGTGCACTGGTTTGAGTCAAGACTGAAAATGGCCACACATTTTGAACACACTCTGAAATTGCCTCTGTTGTACAATGTTATTTAATTACAGAACAGTGGACCAGTTTGACAATATTAATACTGTGACAATATTAAATAAGGCCTAAGGCTTAAGATGATATCCTTTTACCCTTTTGGACATATCCGTAGGATAGTCGTGAAGGATCATTGTGGCTGATTGATCATTAATACAGGCAAATGTTTACAAAAGCCTCTACCTTCCCAGTGGCTAGACACACACAGGCGTGCGCGCACACACACACACACACACACACTCATACACACACATAGACACACACACACACACACACACGTAATAATAAATTCTGAGGTTGTACCCCAGGTCAGGTTCAAAAGGATGTGTGTATGTGTACTTGTGCATATAAAAATGATGCTTCTGTTTAATAAACCACATTCTAAAACGGGCCCACTTTTGACAGTGATTTATGTCATTTTCCTGTTAGTTAATTACTATTTTCTGTAATGTTCTACCAATGAACTGGCCCCCTCTCCATATCTGTGAGTCTTTTTTTTTTTTTTTTTTTTTTTTTATCTCCCTCAACCATTCGTGTATGCATTTACTGGATGCTGGGACCCCTGGATTCATCTTTTGGCCACCAGAGAAGCATAACTAATGGCAACATTACAGTGGCTTTCTGAATGAGGCGGCCGGATGTGAGTTAACCAAGCAAGAAATAATCTAGGATTTTATATTCTGCATGAATGAGCATAGGATATGTTCAGAATAAATTTCTCTCCAAAAATGATTTGGAGCTAGCTTTCATACGGGCCATTTTTTGGGGGGAGTGTGTGTGTGTGTATGTGTGCATGTGTTGGAGGGGGGCGGTGGTATAGGGGGTGGTTGCAGGGACAGATATGTAGGACATAGAAGTTGTGTATGTGTGGCATTTTAAGCAGATAATCACTGTCGATTTAATGCTCTGCCAGGGTCAAATTATCTATTTTGTTTCAGACCATAGGTCTAGACTGCCTTCAGTCAGATCCACGGGAGTTTTAGCGCTGGCTTCTGTTTCTTTCTCTCGTGCCCAAAGAAGGATTTTTGGTGGAAATGGGTGACATTGCCACACAAGCTGTCCTCGGAATCCTCTCTCATTAAAGTGACATCTGAAGCTTTTTTCTTGGACACTAATAAACCTCCCAAACCATTAAGATCTTCCTAATTACTCTGTGTGGGAGGAAGTGGAGACCCATGAGCAGCCAGCGCGGGGGTAAGCCGGCTGGCATTTGGCCCCAGAAGCTTAACGTCACACAAAAGAAAATGTCCCCTAGGTTACCCATCTTTCCCAGCTGAGTTGCCCTCCCTCCCCTCACCATCCGTGTTTTTCCCCTCTATGAATGGAGCTATATGACATGTCAGCCAGAGTGGCCATTCATGGAGTTGAGGGAATGTGTGAATGACGCTCTTAATTAGAGGGTCCTTACTGAATCACCTGACACATCTCTAAAGTGGATTCACGGCTCTTGTGGATGAAGGGGGGGCGGGGGGGGGGGGGCATCCCTTTGTCTGTGAGACAGCCACTCAAACATCATTAAGGAAAACATGTCATCTTTTTTATATTTCAATAGCATTTTATTGTTGTTTTAAAACTCATCATATAAAGAAAAGTGCAATGGCTTTACAAACTGATTTGCAAAATGTGGGTTCCCTTTGTCCAACTCTCTCTTGTTTGTTTGTACTCTTTTCCTCCCTCCCTGAAATTCCTAGTCTGCCCGTCATATGAGAGGTAGTAAGTGACAACTGAGTGACATTTAGAGGCAGTGTTCATTTGAATATTTGAATAGTCACGCTTGAGAGGCTGCACTGTTATGGGAACAAGTGAACACTGATGGCTGCTGTTTATCCTATTCACTTCTGTTAGGATGTCTTAGAACTTTACCCATGTTTCCCCTAATTTTTGCAATTATTATACGAAAAAATATTTACAGTGCCGTGAAGAGGTTTAACATTTCTTTCAGCGTCAAAGCTTGAAGCACAACTGTTTCAGATATACTTGATGTGTGAGAGGCAGTCAGTAAACAAATGAAAGATGATGGGATCTCGTTATTGTCTCGTGTCCAAACACCCTGGCAGACCGACCCGCTTCTCGCGTCTCCTCGCCCCCCATTCCCAGCCCAATAAAAGCCGGCCCAAATAGCCCGATGTGTGTTTAGTACATGTCTTAGTCCACAGATTAATGACATTAACGAAGTTTCCATTAGCGTTGCGATGTGGGGAGACAGGGGCGCTCATGCGGAGAGCCACATGACTGAAGCGCTGATAAGAGAAAATGAAACACATCTCTGTGGGCCAAAAAGGGCCAGGAAATGCCACTCCAAATTAGCCGCCAGCCCAGTTTGTTGTTACTTCATTAGCCCAACAGCCTCGGGAAGCATAAAGGGGAAGGTTGCGACCTCTCTTGTGTCCAAATGGGAGGTCCGAAGGAGTGACTCTCTCCAAACTTTACCTTCTCTCTCTCTCTCTCTCTCTCTCTCTCTCTCTCTCTTTTCTCTCTCTCTCTCTCACTCACTCACACACACACACACACACACACACACACACACCACACACACACCACACACACACTCTCCCCCTCTCTCTCTCTTTGTGTGTGGCAAAGACAGGTGGCTTGGAGAAATGGGCCTGGCACTAAACCAGATATGACAAGGATTTCACTGGATAACAATTTATTTAGCAATCTAACATGAGCTTAGGGAGAACGATGGAATAGTCCACTGCAAGTTCCGTACAGACATGTGTTGCTCTTGTTGGTTTATTATATGCATTTTATTTGCTTTTGGACATTCTTTTTTTGTTGATAAAAGGAAAAACTATATTTAAAAAAAATACTGGTATGTGTCCCTAGGCCGAGCATAACTAGAGAATAAGTAGACATCAAAGAAACAGTGTAGAATACTGTACTCGAATATTTTGTGAAGATTTAAAGTATAAACTATTTAATTGTTCACAAATAATCAAAACGCTGCTGTCATCATTTTGAGTGCAGAATGCTATTTTGGAATATTCCCATGTGTCCTTACTCTTAGTTTGTGAGTTATTCTGTCTATAGCATAGCAAGTTGCCTGAGGAAGATCCCACTGGAGGATCGAAACGTTGCCTTTTATGTACTAAAATAAAAAGTGTATCTTTGGAGCCTACCAGTGTGCGGACCAATCTATCACACAGCATAGCAAGTTAACCACTTTTATAATCAACAGTTTCTAGTTGGTGTCCCCCCTGTTGTGAGTTCAGTGAGTCAGCATTCGTCTCGTGTGTAGTGGAGGGGTAGACACAGTGCACTGCATGATTTCAGCTGGTAACTGAGCATGTATTCACCTCGGGCTGAAAGACAATCAGTGGCAAAGGGTTGGCAAATTACCGTGATGAGCAAAGCAACCAAGATCCAGCCTCTTACCCAAGTTCACTGGGGACCGATGAAGCATGGTGGGAAACAGTGTGCTGGTAGATACCCAACCCAAACGCTCTCACCTCCAGCTAGCCCACATGTGCACAGCAAGGTGTTTCTCACCTTAAATTTGAAATATGCTCCTTTAGTGTTCCAAGTTTAGACTCTTATAATCAAGTGTCAATGTCAGAAATGAGCTGCCTGTGTTATTGGACTACAGTTATGAGAGTGAGCGTTCTTTCAAGTATTCTGTTTGTTTGTCACTATGGAGGTGTAAAATAGGAGAGTGAGATTCTTGCTGGGTACTTAGCCATCAAGGTGTGAGTGTCGCCAGAACAGCACACCAGGAGATGGGGGGAGGGGGGGGGGGGGGGGTACCTGGCAGGACTGTGTTCAGATCTTAGTTATCACACTGCGCAGACACAGAAGTCTGCCATCTTTTTATAAGTTGTATGTTTGTTCATTATATTTGTTTGTTAATTCATAATATTCTTTTTTTTAATTGCTGTATTCTCAAATGTGTTTTCTTTATGGTGAAAACTACAGTAGTTGACAGCATCTTCTTTGTTTGATATTCCGTGTGCTATGAATTGCTGGGTGTTACAGTTAGGGCCAGAATAGTTTTATGAGACAGCAGTATCAATAAACAGCAGGTTCATATATTAGCATCTTCATATCTTTTCCTTTGAGGAAACTCACGTAGATGCATTTTATTGTATGTATCTTGCTTCTATTGCCTACTCTGCAGACTTCATACACACACGTACGCACGCACGCACGCACGCACGCACGCACGCACACACGCACAAACACACACACAACCAGTACTTCTGCAAAAATGTAGTAAAACAAAACAAATATTTCAAGACTGTTTACTATTTTCTTTCTGTCCCCATCCATAAAATTGTAGATTATTGATTTGTTCCAGGAGTGGCCATTATACTGTGTTGTGATTCTCCGGTACAGGTAATAAAGACCAGCTCCCTGCAGGGATTGCCTCAGACGGCCTGCTGGGTAGCAGAGAAAATGACCTGTTCTCACCATTTGTGCTCAAACATTATTTACCTTTGTTTGTAATTTAAAAAGGAGGGGGAGCTTTTAGTGGGCAGAGATGCCCTCTTTATTGCTGCTTTATTGCCCTCCCCACCGCGGCCACAGCAGAGGATCAAGGTCATGTCATGTGTGGCCACACTGGCCAGTGCAGGACTGATGAGCCACCGGTAGGACTGATAGAAAGGAGCCTTTTATAGAACGCTCTTCTGTTAAACAGGTAGCCATGGGACCTGGTAAGGTCTGGACACCACCCCCCCCCCCCAACACACACACACACACACACACACATACACACTCACTCTCTCTCTTTTTCTTCTTTATTACACACACACACACACACACACACACACACACACACACACACACACACACACACACACACACACACACACACAGACACACACAACACACGCACACACACACACACACACACACACACACACACACAGAGAGAGAGAGAGAGAGAGAGAGACAGTGTGATGTGTTGGTGTGACACCCCTCCTGGTCCTGCTCCAGCGTGGGACGGCTGGAGGAGGAAGCGGTGTCATGCGTGATTTGAGTGCTGGCGACAGATGCCGTATGGCCGGCTGTATTCCCTGCTGAAAGCAAGGGCCCCGTGGGTCTGCAGGCGTCTGACAGTACACACGGGACTAGCACTGATACAACACGCGCTGCGCTCCCCTCTGGGCTGCTCCCTGTCTGAAGGCTGGCTCATATTATACATGCTCATTAGTTCAGAGGGGTAGGCATTGTTTTTGCCCCAACACCACGCATTTTAAAGTTAAATGTTGTCTGATCCATTAGTTAGTCCTTACACCAGCTATGTGCAATGCCACATGCTGAATGTGTCAATGTGCTCAGAAAGCCTTGGGATTTCCTGGACTTTATTTATTTATGTGTTAAGTTTTGCATTTGCATTGACACAAAGGTATTTTTTTTGGCTTGGCCTGATGGTGCCTGTAGACTGGGGGGAGTCGCGAGAGCTGCATTGCCTGCGTTTGGCCAGTTGAGGCCATGCTTTCCTCAGTGTGGGCAGCAGCCTCCTGTCTGATCAGCAGCTCAGTCTTGATATTACGTACAGCACTCATGCCCATTTTGATGTTGAATTACCAAAGAGATAAATTAATCACATCGTAAGTACTGTCTCCTATACCGTTCTATTTTATCTATTAATAATGTTAGCAAACCTTTATCATTTATTGAGGTTAAAAATGTAAACATAGCCAACTTTGAATCAAACACACAGGGCTATTTCAGAAATGGAGAAGCAGGGGAGGCCCATGCAGGGACCTCCATGCACTGAGTGGCTCGGAGACAATTTCCCTGCTGAAAGGTGGTCTACCTGCGCGGCCAGCTCAGGGCCCCGGCCCAGAGCAGCTGCATGTCATTTCTGTCAAAGCTGGCCAGGGTCTGTCAATTAAGCAAACACAGGGCAATCTGTGGCCGCTGAAAGAGATCCCCTCGCCCGACTCTGTGGCAGAGAGACGGCCCTTTGTTCCCTGGCATGTCTCACATACTTTCGGAGGCTAGATAAGCCCGAGCGCCGTGAAGCCCGGCTTTATATTTGGTCACTGTAATGCCCCTGTGGGGGCAGAAGCGTATTGAAGCAAGTGCAGCCAGTGAAAAGGTAATATTCACCCCTCCCCTCATTACGGGGTCAGCAATAAAAGCCACAGGTTAGGTGGTCCCACAGACTAGCTTTGGAATATTTGTTGAATGATGCAGCGCCCCCCTCTGCCTCTCCCCCTCCTCCTCCGCTCCTGGCCACTGTGGTCCACCCCCCCCCCCCCCCCTGCCCCCTTCCCGCCACTGGTCCTCCTCACAGCAGTAGAGTAGTAAGCTGGGAAGCTAGAGGGTGGCTTGGCTGTTTCCTGAAATCGGATTAGTGGCTACTCTAGACTTAGATCTGCAGGGAAAGGGGCTTTCTCTTAGCCAACTCAAGACCACCCAACAGGTAAACAGGTACATTTACGTGAGCCTGAAGAAGAGCGAGGGAGAAAGTGACACAGGCGGGGGGTGGGTCAGTGAGACTGAGGGCTCTCGTGTGTCTGTGCGTGTGTGTGTGTCTGTGTGTGTGTGTGTGTGTGTGCGTGCGTGCGTCTGCACGTTTAATTTAGGCTTAGGTTGAAGTGTCTAAGTTATCCTATTGTATACTTGTACAATATGTAACCCATTGTAATTCATTTTAATAACTTGCCTGTCAAGTGTCAATGAAACATAATTTAGGAATAAATACATGGTCATATTTTGTTATTTTTAATAGGTTAATTTTATTTTAGTAATGCACCCTGATATACATGGAAATCGTATAAATTTATATTGTTATATACAGTTAAGCTCATATGTTTTGAAAAGGCAATTTCTAATTTTTTTGGCACCATTCATGTTGTTATTTTAAACTCGGCGCAGCAGCAAATCCCCCTGTGCCAGTGTTATCTAAACCCTGCTATGGCACTGTGCAGGCAAAAGCATCCTGCCAAAATCCCTGAGCGCTCCTGAAAATGAGTTTTTGGCAACTTCCTATAACACACGCTCCTCCTGCAAGACACCAAGGCTTTGTTAACATAGCCGGGGCTGAGCCTGGAGCCTTCAAGACACCTATTATGCTTGACTCAGTGGGGCAGAAAGTAGCAAGGAGCCTCTACAGTAGTCATGTGGGCACACGGGCATTATACACAGTTCAGTATGAGATATTTTGTGAGTCATATAAACAGTGCAGGGAGGCTGAGAAGCTGCTTGGAGAAGTTTTGATAATTGGGAGTTATATAAGTGTCCAAATCCTCAGTGGAGGATTGGAGGGTTTTTTTTTCTCCCCCCCTCTTTCTTTTTTTTTTTTTCCTATTGTGTGTTTTTGAAAAGCTGAGAAGGCCTCACAGTGGAGGTGACAAATCCTTTGACACAAATAGTTGTGTAAAAGGTTCGAGGAGAAGAAATAGTCTTTAGGAAGAAGTGACGCTAATTGCCTCTTCCAATTATTATTATTTTTTTTGTCAGCGTTTTAGAAATTAAATCATGGCCTCTTTAAACCGCAGAGTTAGTGTTGCTGTTGTGGCTAGTACTCTTAATGGCTTGTTGTTGTTGTCATCAGCTGACAATGAGCGTAATACCTCTCGGCTGTCTGTTAGATCAAGATTGGTATTAATCCAAACTGTTAAGTAGTCCGCTGACAAATTGTTTTGTGAACGTGGTGCGTGCGTGCGTGCGTGCGTGCGTATGTGTGTGTGTTAGAGATGGGAGGCGCACTTCCTCATAGAAGCTCTCACAAAGCAGCTCTGATTTGCAAGAGTGTGTTGATACAACGCGGCGGCGGCACATGGGAATGTTTGTGTTTGAGATGCAAGGATGTGTGTGGGGTCCTCCCTTGTGTTTTAATGCATGACCTGTCAGCAAGCTTCTTTCTAGCGCTACTTTATATGTTAATACCATTCAGATAAGGAACGAACACAGATGTAATTCAGAGACCAACATGAGTATTTTCATGATGTACATTTAGAGAAAGAGAGAGAAAGAAAGAGAGGCTGGTAAACTTTAGATAAAATTGATAAAAAAAATAAAGTGTTTCAGCCTACTTTATTTGATATTTTGGTCTTGATTCAAATAATGTGAGGCTTGTCCAGTAGAATGTCCTTATAACTTATGATCATAAATTGCTACTTCATTTCCCCACATTGAATCACAGCAGCTTTCTAAACCTATATCATGGTGTTTGTACACCACACATCCATCCCTCCTGTCCTGAAGACAGAAACAAGTCTAATGCTCTGTTTTTTGGATAACCACAGAAAGACTCTTTTCATCCCTGGCCCAGACCCCTGCACCAATTATAAAGAACAAGTACATGGATTTACCAAAGCAAGTGAGTCCTCCTTCTGCATTTTACAGTTCCTCTGTGTGAGTGTGTGTGTGTGTGTGTGTGTATGTGTGTGTGTGTGTTTCTCTCTCTCTCTCTCTCTCCCTGACTGTCTGGCTCCCAGTCGCCCCTGTGAGAGTGTGTGTGTGTGTGTGTGTGTGTGCTGTGTGTAAATCTGCGGCGCGCCGGACTGCTCAGGCATGACCCTGCCCATGTCAGGCCCTGTGTGTTATGGGCGCTGAGCAAAGTGCCTCCAGCAGTGTTCTCTCCGCAGCACGCCTGGCCTCACAAACAGGGATTTAGCTGCCAGTTGACACGGCTCTTCCCGCCCTTTAATAATGCTCACGTTTGGGCCGCGCTCGCACCGTGTGCTCCTTGGCTCACATTTTGCACCTGCGTGTTGTCTTGGCCATCGTAGTCGGGGCTGGTGTGCCCAGGCGTGTGTGTGTGTGTGTGTGTGTGTGTGTGTGTGTGTGTGTGTGTTTTTTTTTTTTTTTTTTTCAGTTTGAACAATGCATCCCACAGTGTGTTGGATTTCGGCGTTCGGCTTTGTAGTAGAGGGCCAGCCGCTGATATTTTAGTTGATTTGTTTGTGCGATTTGTTCCTGCTTTTAAAGCCGTGCCCATTGTGGAGTCAGTCTCTTGCCGTCGCTGTCGTTTCCTTTCACACTCCCAGGGAATGGAGGGGATGGATGCCGGGCCGGGGCTTTGTGGCTGCATGGGTGTCACCCAGTGGGTGACCATTTGGACTGTCATGGAAATGCTCTCAGCCAGCAGGTGGTGGGGGGGCCTTACCCCAGCAGCCACTGGTTAAACATTTTCATGGTGGATTTGAAATCAGATTATATATGGGTTTGCTCAATTGACTTAATGGATTTCAAGAGACTGGATCCTATTAATAAAGTGGCGGTGCCCTGGAGGCCCTGGTCTTACCAGTGGCAGGCTAATCTGGCATGCAAATTAAATCCTGCCACAATATTCCCGCCTGTTTAATATGATCCGTTACATACTTTTTTTTATTTGTATTAGGTCCAATATTGTTACTAATATGGGCTTTAAGAATGCCCAGGCGCCCCATAGAATAGGCTGTGTAATTACAAGGGGAGATGAGATGACTTTAAGAGGAGGCTTTGACTATCTCCAGAGAGGAGATGATCGCACAGTAGGCAGTCATGTCATTTGTTACCTTCTTTCCCAGATATGCCATCATCTCTCCTCTATTCATGGACTCCTCTGTAAGGATTACTAAGCAGCAGCCACTTTGGACTTTAATCTAAAAGAGTGGCACTGTTTGGGCTGTAACTGAGCTTATCTTGGGTTTTTTTTTTTTTTTTTTAAACTTTCTTTTCTTTTTCATAAATGAGAAGGACCACCGGTGTATTTCCTGGCATTCTGTTTCCACACATCTGTCAGAAGTGTAGGTATACTGGCGCACGTGTTATATGCACTAAGCGGCTTTGGTCTTAATTATGGAGTGATTATGCAGCATACAAAGCTTTGACTCTTATTCTCCTGTGTTGTCCTGAGCAAGGTTCACTTTAGCCCCGAGTCTGCGCATGGATGTTTTACACCGCAGACATATTTCATTCTAATCAGGAATTAAAGACCAAAATCCCCCTGGAACAGTTGCATAAGTGTTGTGGTACCTTGTGGAAAATTCCTGAACTGCTCACAAATAAGTCTACACCTCTCAGTTAATAGTTCTGTCTCAGATGTATAAGATGAGTCTCTGATAAAGCAGCCCACTTAAAGGTGGTGTTATGCTGAATAGGGAAAGTCAGTCATCAAAAGGCCAAAAGGCCCCCATCTGTGACGAGATATATCTCAGTTCATAAATCAGTCGACAAGGCAGTAGTAGATTAAATCTCCAATTTAGGATTGTGGACTGACAGGGATAGGAGGATCATTATTGTTCGGTGATGGTCAGGGGAAGTCCCTTCTGAACATTAAAGTACTTTTTTCCCCCTCAAACGCTGTTCCTGATAAAGCCAACTCACACACATCAACAGCAATAATACTAATGTCTCAACCTATAGACAACCTGAGATGGTGCAACACAGCGCCGCTGTTTGAACGAGGGAAATAGAAAAATGAATGAGATATGGAATATTTCCTGTTTATCTGATATCAACATCCGGTCGAATAAAATAAATAACCACCTTTCAAACAAACGTATGCTCGGGAGTGTGCACCTCATTTCAAGCACAATTAACTTGAAATGGAGTGCTGCAGGATCAATAGTCCCCAGTTGATCCAGAGAAGCTGTCACTCCATGGAAATAGCACACATATGGTAATACCCACAGCTTAACAACAACTTAGAGGATTTACTGTTGCCGTTTTCAGACCAACATGAATAGCAAACAGTGGGCCACCCCCCTGGGAACCACTTTGCTTTGTTCCAGCTTCAATTAATCTTTTTGGGGGAGGGTACCATTTAAGGTAAATGAAGGGGGGAGGTCACGAGGGAATATGAAGATGCATGAATTGAAGTAAAAAGTCATTGAGTATACATATTGGATCATATCAAATGTTTGTCATAATCTTGTACATCACTTTAAATCATTTTGCATGATCTATGGGAGACATTTCTCTGAAATGGTGATTATGCAGTTTTGCTTGTTGTGAGTATGACTAAGATATTTATCCTGTCAGCCAGGAAACATACAAAACCGAAATATTTTAATTTTGCACTGGTTTGCACAGATTTAGTCTTTTAGTTTTTTAATTATTATTATTATTTTTTTTGGTTTACCCCAGTAATTTTTGGTGGACAACTCCCAGGCCCCCAGGGTGCATCCCAGATAGCAAAACTGCACTGGGACGGAACTGGGCCACATGTACCACAACATTCGGCACGGATCTTTATAATGGATCTGATCCGGCGTCCAAATGCACATCGGTCCAAAATTGTTTTGGATCTGTTTGACGGATTTGCGGCACATATGAACTTGCGCTCGTCCAGGTCCGTCCCAGATAGCAAAACACACCTACCACGACATCCGGCATGGATCTGAATAGTGGACCTGATCCGGCGTCCAAACGCACATCGGTCCAAAATTGTTTTGGATCCGTTTAACTGATCTGGTGGCAATAAGGGCTAAGACTGCTCCCAACAAACAAGATAACGTCCCGGCGATGATTCAGAGCATTTTAAAAAAAAGTATTTTGTCACTGCGACGTAAAAAGAGGAAAAATCTAATTTCACCCAACTAGCTGTTCACCGTTTAGCATTTGCGCGATGTAGATTACCCAAGTCAATCTGTCATGAAGTTTGTGGCGTTAGGATATTATGCATGTGAGTGAAACAGCTGTCAACATTGTTTAGCAGTAATTGGTATGCAGTAATGATTTGCAATTACGTCTAGCATTTCATTTCACACATTTATTTATCTTACCAATGAATGCGGCTTGGAGACTGATGATCACGTCCAGCTGAATAGTCATTAGTCAAGTTAGCTGGACATTTATACCCGGTTAGGTCTAATACTTTCACGACTACGGTGTATTTCCCCCCTAATAAATTACTAAGTCAATGGTCATATCTGGTAATGTTGTTGTTCAAAACATCAGTGGAGTAGGTTAGCCTATAAGCTAAAATGTCCCAACCACATTGTTTCAAAATTCAAAACTAATATTTGCAATGCATGCTGGGAAGCAAACAAAGCAAACAAATAAGCAAACAAAGTAGGCCTACACAAAATATAATTAAAGTTATCAGAGAATGTCTAGGTTATATTTTATATCTAAACCATGAGGTTTATAAAGTCATAAAATTGTGATAAGCATCCTTAATTCTTCTGCAAAGTTTTTTATAGTGGTGACCAGTTGGGGATGTTGTGAATGTCTGCTTAAAGTCATATGTGATATGGGACCTGCATTGCAGATCCGTACCACACACAAGAAGCGGACCTGTACCACACATAAGAGGCGGAACCGCATTGCAGATCCGTACCACACACAATAGGGCTCGGGCACACGACTTGCATTCCAGGAATATTGCCGCCATGTTGGTAGCGCACTGAACGTGATGTCCATTCATTCAGATGCAGAAGACAAGAAGCAGAAATATAGTATTAGCTGTGCTGTGCCCGCAAAGTTTTCACGTCATGATCCCGAGCCCTATAAGCGGACCCGTACCACACATAAGAGGCGGAACTGTATTGCAGATCCGTACCACACACAGTAAGCGAACCCGTACAGGTCCGCTTCTTGTGTGTGGTACGGATCTGCAATACGGGTCCGCTTATTGTGTGTGGTACGGGTCTGCTTCTTGTGTGTGGCAGAGCCATAGAGAGAGCAGAGAGAGTTGCGACACGCTTTGATGTAGCCGCCACGCGATCAAAAGTTCCAAAAAACCTGCGCTGAATGGCTGAATTCCAGGAGGGTGGGATGTACTTCTAGATGCTGGAAGGTGTAATAAATAAACTCATTAACTACTGACCAAGAGATTGGCTGTAAATAGTTCCAAAAGTCCCATAACGAGGAAATAGCCTGGAAAAAGCACTGCCATTTTTTCCTATGGAGGTCTATGGGAGTGTCGCCACTCTGTTTTATCTACCGCTCTGGTGTGTGGTATACGGATCTGCAATTCATGGGTTTCATCAGGTCCCTTTCCACAGGTGTATAAAATGAAGCACCTTGATTATCAATGCAGACTGCATGGTGATTGATGCACCTGTGCAAAGGGACCTGATGAAACCCATGAATACGGGTCTGCCTTTTGTATGTGGTACGGGTCTGCTTC